>NC_053171.1:67199626-67522126 GCF_016835505.1 Polypterus senegalus | reverse complement strand
AGACAACCATTTACCCCTATATCTCATTTGGCAGTAGAAGGCAGGTGTCATAAAAAGTAACACCAAAACATCTAATGAGGTGGCCTGGCTGGCTGACCAAAACCTTTGTGTTACAAGCAAAGAAGGAACCCATACTTAGAAGTATTAAATCTTGACTTCTCAGCCTTGTTCTTCTGGTTATTTTCATTTCAGTTTCTGACAGTTAATTATCTCCTGCCTTTATCATTGTTCTTCTCTTTCATTGTGTTTTACATTAACAATATTATATTTTAAAATATGCCTTGGGCTTTCTTATGACTTTGTTTCAGCAGATGTGAAACTCACATTATTTTAAGGTGGTCATATTGATCTTTGATTTAGAATACAAACTTTTTTGGACATTCTGAAAGGCTTTTCTTTGTATAGTTGCATTGTTTGGAATCTAAGATTGTTTTAGATGCTTGTCATGATAATCGTCATAGTACCCGAGAATTATAGGCATTCACCATGATTTCTGTCTGGATTTTAACTTTTTTTTTGTACATTCACTGTGATTATTTCCTAGAAAAGTGTCATGATTTTAGGTGTTTCTGTTGATTGCTGAGAACAGACACTATGTTTGTTTACCTTAATCCTTTTCTGGAAATTGACATTGCTTGAGGCTTACCAAAATGGCTACCTTGGAAACTCATGTTATTTTAGCATGGGCTTCAATTGTTGATTAAAAACTGGCATTTTAGGCATTTATACTAATTTTGATTGGAAGCCAGTATACATTTAGGTATTTAATGTGGTCATTGTTAGGGATCCTGTATCATTTTTGGGCATATTATTTATTTTTCCTGGGAAAGGAATATTGTCTTAGGTATTATTTGGATATCAAGATTGATTAAGACATTTACCATAATCAACATCTAGAAATGTACATGATTTTACATGTTCATATTGATCTTTACTTTGGAAAGTATGTTTCATAGGTGTGTCTTGATTTATTCTGCTATGTTTATTCATTTAGATTGTTTGTTGCAATCCAGAATTATTTCAGGTTTTCACCATGACTGATGGCCTAACAAATGCAGTCTTTTAATTTAAATTAGGAAATATTTACACTGAGTTATAAAAATCAAGGAAGAGCATGACTTTGGGGACTGTGAGTTAAGTCAAACTTAGAATTATTTTGCATTCAGTCAACATTCTTTAGTACTAGTGTGTTGTACCGTGTTAGCCATTATGAATGTAGAGAAAAGCCAAGCAAAATGACACCTTTTATTGGCTAACTAAAAAGGTTACAATATGCAAGCTTTTGAGGCAACTCAGGCCCCTTCTTCAGGCAAGATGTAATCGAAAGCTTGCATATTGTAATCTTTTTAATTAGCCAATAAAAGGTGTCATTTTGCTTGGCTTTTCTCTATAGTCAACATTCTGAAAGTGTGAACCTTTACTGGTTTCAGATTGATGCCACCACAAAAATCAAAGAAGAAAAATCCATCCATCCATCCATCCATCCTCTTCCGCTTATCCGAGGTCGGGTCGCGGGGGTAGCAGCTTAAGCAGAGAGGCCCAGACTTCCCTCTCCCCGGCCTCTTCTTCCAGCTCTTCCGGGAGAATCCCAAGGCGTTCCCAGGGCAGCCGGGAGACATAGTCCCTCCAGCGTGTCCTGGGTCTTCCCCGGGGCCTCCTCCCGGTTGGACGTGCCCGGAACACCTCACCAGGGAGGCGTCCAGGAGGCATCCTGATCAGATGCCCGAGCCACCTCATCTGACTCCTCTCAATGCGGAGGAGCAGCGGCTCTACTCTGAGCCCCTCCCGGATGACTGAGCTTCTCACCCTATCTTTAAGGGAAAGCCCAGACACCCTGCGGAGGAAACTCATTTCAGCCGCTTGTATTCGCGATCTCGTTCTTTCGGTCACTACCCATAGCTCATGACCATAGGTGAGGGTAAGAGCGTAGATGGACTGGTAAATTGAGAGCTTTGCCTTACGGCTCAGCTCCTTTTTCACAACGACAGACCGATGCAGACCATGCATCTCTGCGGATGCCGCACCGATACGCCTGTCGATCTCACGCTCCATTCTTCTCTCACTCGTGAACAAGACCCCGAGATACTTGAACTCCTCCACTTGGGGCAGGATCTCTCCCCCAACCCTGAGAGGGCACTCCACCCTTTTCCGGCTGAGGACCATGCTCTCGGATTTGGAGGTGCTGATTCTCTTCCCAGCCGCTTCACACTCAGCTGCGAACCGATCCAGAGAGCTGAAGATCACGGCCTGATGAAGCAAACAGGACAACATCATCTGCAAAAAGCAGTGACCCAATCCTGAGTCCACCAAGCTGGACCCCTTCAACACCTTGGCTGCGCCTAGAAATTCTATCCATAAAAGTTATGAACAGAATCGGTGACAAAGGGCAGCCCTGGCGGAGTCCAACTCTCACTGGAAACGGGCTCAACTTACTGCCGGCAATGCGGAACAAGCTCTGACACCGGTTGTACAGAGACCGAACAGCTCTTATCAGGGGTCCGGTACCCCATACTCCCGGAGCACCCCACAGGATTCCCGAGGGACACGGTCGAATGCCTTTCCAAGTCCACAAAACACATGTAGACTGGTTGGGCAAACTCCCATGCACCCTCCAGGATTCTGCTAAGGGTGTAGAGCTGGTCCACTGTTCCGTGACCAGGATGAAAACCACACTGTTCCTCCTGAATCCGAGGTTCGACTATCCGACGGACCCTCCTCTTCAGAACCCCTGAATAGACTTTTCCAGGGAGGCTGAGGAGTGTGATCCCTCTATAGTTGGAACACACCCTCCGGTCCCCCTTTTTAAAGAGGGGGACCACCACCCCGGTCTGCCAATCCAGAGGCACTGTTCCCGATGTCCATGCGATGTTGCAAAGACGTGTCAACCAAGACAGTCCTACAACATCCAGAGCCTTAAGGAACTCCGGCGATCTCATCCACCCCCGGGCCCTGCCACCAAGGAGTTTTTTGACCACCTCGGTGACTTCAGTCCCAGAGATGGGAGAGCCCACCTCAGAGTCCCCAGGCTCTGCTTCCTCATTGGAAGACATGTTAGTGGGATTGAGGAGGTCTTCGAAGTACCCCTCCTTGAACCGTCACCTTATCGTGGTGGAGGGGTTTGCGTGTCCCAATGATCCTAGGAGCTATGTTGTCCGGGGCTTTATGCCCCTGGTAGGGCCACCCAAGGCAAACTGGTCCTAGGTGAGGGATGAGACAAAGAGCGGTTCAACAAACCTCTGATGAAGAATAAAAACCTTGGACAACGTTTTCCCTTGCCCGGACGCGAGTCACCGGGGCCCCCCTCTGTGGCCAGGCCTGGAGGAGGGGCTCGATGGCGAGCGCCTGGTGGCTGGGCCTGCACCCATGGGGCTCGGCCGGGCACAGCCCAAAGAGGTAACGTGGGTCTTCCTCCCCATGGGCTCACCACCTATGGGAGGGGCCAAGGAGGTTGGGTGCAGTGTGAGTTGGGTGGTGGCCGAAGGCGGGAACCTTGGCGGTCTGATCCTCGGCTACAGAAACTGGCTCTTGGGACGTGGAATGTCACCTCTCTGAAGGGGAAGGAGCCTGAGCTAGTGCGCAAGGTCGAGAGGTTCCAGCTAGATATAGTCGGACTCACCTCGACGCACAGCTTGGAGTCTGGAACCAATCTCCTTGAGAGGGGCTGGACTCTCTACCACTCTGGAGTTGCCCCCGGTGAGAGGCGCCGAGCAGGTGTGGGCATACTTATTGCCCCCCGACTCGGAGCCTGTGCATTGGGGTTTACCCCGGTGGACGAGAGGGTGGCCTCCCTTCGCCTTCGGGTGGGGGGAAGGGTCCTGACTGTTGTTTGTGCGTATGCACAAGGGTATCCACCCTTTTTGGAGTCTCTGGAGGGGGTGCTAGAGGGCATACCTTCTGGGGATTCCCTCGTTTTGCTGGGAGACTTCAATGCTCGCGTGGGCAATGACAGTGAGACCTGGAAGGGCGTGATTGGGAAGAAGAAAAATATTTTTATATAATATTTTGCAGGGATCAACTGATATATGTATCAAATATAATATGGTTTTTTAACTCATACTATCTGAGAAGAAATGAAGAATAAAGGTGGAGGAGGAATAATATGGAATTTTTGTAGGACAGCCGTAAGTGTACATTTTCAAAATTTGTCTTGTAAGAGGCAATCATACAGTAAATGATGAAACATGTCACTTTGAATCATTCAAATTGATTATACAACATACATCATATAAAACAAACATTTTTGAATTTCCAAGTGGAAGCTCAAATAATAACCAAGTTATCCCCAGCCGAGTGTTTTATAGCATTGCGTACAAAGTCAGAGGCTTTCGAATCCATTGGAATGCTAGCAGGTGACTCCTGCTTTTTCAGGGTTGCACACGTTAAGCTAACAGTGCGATCAGGACAAGATAAACAGCAGAGTAAATAGAGCTGCAATGCAGAACTCACAAATGTAAGTGGAAGCAAGCTAGATGGAGACCAGCTGGGTGCTTTGTCATTTGCATGTTATTGCTAATAAGGAACCATTAAACAGTAAATGCATCTGTTTAAGATTGAAATAAGCAGTTAAGGGTGGGGAACCTTAGCAAGCAAGTCTACTAAAACGAAGCATCAAAATGTCACTTGAGCAATAAGTGCTTCATCAGCAATAATGCACTTCTCATTAAGAAACTGGGTTGGAGCAAAAACCTGCAGCCACCGCGATTCTCCAGGACTGACACTTCCCACCCCTGATATATGCCAATCCAAATTTGGGCTTGGTTTCTTTCTGCCATCTACATTTCTGCTCTGTTTAGGACAGGAGGGGCAGGCTGCCTGCAGATGTTATTTCTCAATGGCTATAGTAACTGCCCAAGGAGATTCCTGCAACCTGGGGTGTCTGATAAGGGGATTCCCAGTGTAGGTGGAGCTGCACAGATACATACAGTTGATAACTACGAGCAGCATAACCTCCCTGCAATAAACTGATAAAGTGGACTAGTTTAAAAAGACGAACAGCCACACGTATTTGACAGGGTTACTTTTTGAGTTTCTTTATGCATCTTGTGGGGTTTCTTTGTTTTCATTTGTTATTTAAGTTTTCAAATTATTTTTGCAACACTTGGGCATTAAAAGTCATTAAATGCTTCCAGCTAATATGGGATATGAACATGACATTTCTTTTCAAAGCTAGGAGTAAAACTATTTTTCATTTCTAAAAATGTGTTGTAAAAAGAACTCTCCACTTTCAGAAGTTGTTAAAATGTATTATTAGTCATTTTTATGTATGGTCGGTGCAGGGGCAAAGTGGCTAATGTTGTTTCTTCACATCACTGAGGTGCTGGCTTTAATTCCCAGACCAGTCACTATCTGTGTGAACTTAGTTCATGTCATGCTCCCCTATTTCATTCTGTTCTGTTGTACTGAATATGTATACTGTCAGCATGTGGGTGGGTGTAAATGTGCCCTCTACAACAACAACAACATTTATTTATATAGCACATTTTCATACAAACAGTAGTTTGTATAACAGTATAAGGCTGCTGTCCTGGAGAGGTTTAGGTCTGGCTTCACACCAATGCAGCACAGTCAAATTGTGATTGTCCTCAATCCTAAAGTTGAGCAAGTGGACTCCCCAAACAGATGGACAGATAAATACTTGTATTTTCAGACTCATTATATACCATACTATACTGTATATGCATATTGTCCTGTATATTTATAAATATAAATATTATACTGTACATATTATATTAAGCTATACAGTATATAAATATTATACATAATGTATATATTATCAGTAAATGGTGTACCAGCTGCTATGGTGGGCTGGCGCCCTGCTTGGGGTTTGTTTCCTGCCTTGCGCCCTGTGTTGACTGGGATTGGCTCCAGTAGACCCCCGTGACCCTGTAGTTAGGATATAGTGGGTTGGATAATGGATGGACGGTTTACCAGCTGAGGGCGGCATGGTGGCGCAGTGGGTATCGCAGCTGCCTCGCAGTTATGAGACCCAGATTCGCTTCCCAGGTCCTCCCTGGATGGAGTTTGCATGTTCTCCCCATTCCTGTGTGGGTTTCCCCCGGGTACTCCAGTTTCCTCCCATAGTCCAAAAACATGCAAGTTAGGTGCATTGATGATTGTAAATTGTCTAAATTGTGTGTGTGCGTGTGTGTGCCCTGCCCGGAGTTTGTTTCCTGCCTTGTGCCCTGTGTTGGCTGGGATTGGCTCCAGCAGACCCCCATGACTCTGTAGTTAGGATATAGAGGGTTGGATAATGGATGGATAGATAGTTTACCAGCTGGCAAGATGTTACCAGGGCAAGGGCATCACAAAGGTGAGCAAAACCTTTCAGAAGACATTCAGAGGAGAAAATAGAGAGAAGGAGAGAGTGACTTAAGTTGGCATGTACAGAGCAACTAGGTAAGCATGCCAGTGTGGGAAGGCAGGGGCTGCTATGCTGCAGTAAATCTTGCACATGAGCTAGATACCCTAGAAAGTCAATGGGCAGGGGTACTACTCAAAGAAAAAACTATCTCGTGGTGGGAACTCTGCTAGGTGGCAGTTACATCTGGCTTTATGCTCTAAAAGTGAGTGTGGCCATACAGACCTCTCTATATGTTGATACAAGACCTCCTGGAAACCTGACCTCTTCGCCAGGTGGCAAGACCTTTGAAAATAGGGGGAACAACTTCCTTGCTATATCTATCCATCCATACATCTTCTAAACCCACTTTATCCTGAGCAGGGTCATAAGGAAACTGGATTATATCCCTGCCAGCCTATCACAGGGTACCCCAGGCAGCCTGTGCCATTAGGAAACACAGCAGTTACAGGCTGCATGGGATATCCAGACATTTAAGGACTGCTGAAGGTTTGGGGGCTCACAACTCTCTAGCTGCTCCTGGTATTTCTGCAACTCTTGAGGCTCCCGTAGCCTTTAAAGGGCTTTGTGTCAACAGCAGTCACTGGACTGTATGCCTTAAAGGAGATTATTGTACTAAGCATTATAGTCAGTGGCTGCAAACTGCACAGATTGAAAGGGAATAACCAGCCTTGTGCCAGCTCTTTCACACCACAGACCTTGAAATACAACTATAGATTCATTAGACTTAAAACATATGCTGTCATCAGTCAGTCAGGAGATGCGGTCTTATTTGCCACTCCTACATGAACTCCTTTTTTATGCTGAGTAGGGGGTGCAGCATTGTTGTCCTATATGGTGTCAGCCGTCCTGAGGGGATTTCTTGCATGTTCTCTAGTATCTGCTGCACTCTGGTTTGTAAAACAATATTGCCACCAAGGCACCCACAACAGAAGCAAATGCCACTGTTCTCTGGCAGTGTCCTTTTTCTAACACTTGGCTGTGGAGATGTTTTACTTTGACATTATCAATGTAAATGATACTCTCTCTCTTTTCAATTTTTACTGTGCCCTGTGCCATCTTTTACCACATTAGTAACACTTCACAATTGGAATAAGCTAGAAGGCAATTTTCAGTTTTATAATAAACTAACCAACGATGAAAAATATTACAACGCACAATGGTTTGCTAATTATACAGCTGTGGTAAGCCTGACATCTAACAACAATGAGCAGGCTTACCTGGATGAAATGTAGAATCGGTCACACAGTCAACAGTCTACTCCTGAATATCAGCAAGACAAAGGAGATGATTGTGGATTTTGGGAGAAAACAGCAGAGGCATTAACACCCCCCAAAATGAACAGCACTACAATAGAGAGGGTGGACAGTTTCAGATACCAAGATGTCTGCATTACAGAGGACCTAACCTGGCTGCCCTTCCAATTACTAAAGAACTTCTACACATACACTACTTAAAGTATACTTACAGGAAGTATATTGTATAGAGAAGTGTAGTCAGCTGAACACATCACTGGATGTGTACTTCCTGGATTCAGGGATGTTTGCCTCAAGTGTTGTCATTCCAGAGCAAAGAAAATTAGAGATACCAACCACATCAACAATGGCCTCTTTTCTCTACTGCGGTCAGGTAAACAATACCACTGTCTCAAGTCTAGATGAGAGGGACAAGAGGAGCTTCTGTCCAGAGTCGTTCCGCATCCTGAATAAGGAAAGTGTTTCTAACGACATGATGCCCTATTGTTAACACTCTGACATTAATTTATTTAAGGTATTAAGTTATTTATTTAGTTGTTGTTTATTATCACATATTTTTTTAATTCTCTTAAAGGTTTTTTATATTTTTAAATTTGTGTATTATTTCCCTGTTATATTATTCTTAAAGGTGCCGTCATTACAGTTGAACAACTAAGCATTTCGCTAAGTATTGTACTGTATGTATAATTTGTGTGTGACAAATAAAATTGGTTTGATTTAGTTTGCAGTTAGTGAAATAGCTGCAACTAAGTGAGGGCAATACTTAGTAACAAAAGATGTCTGTGGCTGGAGAAGGGGGTATGGTTAATTAATGCTTTGGCTTAACTCTGAGTAAGAGCTATGGACTCTGTGACAAAGAGTAAATCAAACTGAACTAAACTGAATCACACTCTCTCTTTAACTGGTAATCTACTTACAGCAAAGAAATAGTCAAAGATAGAATCTTTAGTGACCCTTCCAATCCATCTGTAGCCTTTTCTGTAACTGATGGATCACAACAGGCTAAAAAGCACAAATCTATCAACGTTTCAGAGTAACTACACATTTTTTATCATCTTGTGTAACCTCGTCCTCTAAAAGCTCTCATACCTCTTTCATCAGGAGATATTTTAAAAGTAGCCTTGAAGTGTTGAAAATGTGTTTTGGAGAGTTGTGAAGGTAATAAAACTAAAACTGGATTACTTTTTGCTAAATTAAAAGTGGCAGAACTCTAAGAATGAGCATTTTAATTCTTCACAGTGATGTTTAAAAATTAGTCAGGCACTTGCAGGGCAAAACTAAAATGGGAAGTCATGTCACCTCATTAATAACCATAAAATCCAATCTCGCGGTACTAATCGGCAACACCAGAACACTCCTGCTACATTAAGAAATAACAGATTTAAACCTGGGGTGGCACAGATCCAGTGTTGTTTGAGGCATTTTTTGGCAGAGCTCTTTACATTCATGTTTACTCATAAGTCATTAATGAGAACTTTTTGGATGAGGAGACAGAAGACCAATCTTCCATTTTTATTTTTTATAACGTGATGCTCTGCACACCTAAGAGCAGATTTACAGTAAACAAGCCTGAGTTAAAATATGACATACATTAGTTAAATGATTAACAGCTTTAAAGTTAGGCAGGGCGGCACGGTGGCGCAGTGGTAGCGCTGCTACCTCGCAGTTAGGAGACCCGGGTTCGCTTCCTGGGTCCTCCCTGCGTGGAGTTTGCATGTTCTCCCCGTGTCTGCGTGGGTTTCCTCCGGGCGCTCCGGTTTCCTCCCACAATCCAAAGACATGCAGGTTAGGTGGATTGGCGATTCTAAAATTGGCCCTAGTGTGTGCTTGGTGTGTGGGTGTGTTTGTGTGTGTCCTGCGGTGGGTTGGCACCCTGCCCAGGATTGGTTCCTGCCTTGTGCCCTGTGTTGGCTGGGATTGGCTCCGGCAGACCCCCGTGACCCTGTATTCGGATTCAGCGGGTTAGAAAATGGATGGATGGATGGAAGTTAGGCAGGCAGGTTGGCATTGAACTGTAAAACATTTTCTTGCAGGATTCTGCCTCATGGATGGACTGACTGCTAAATTTTAATGTTTTTTTTTTTTTACTGTTATGGGCATGGATTTTGAAATAGTCTACATGTACTGTAAACTTTGAACTGTGCTGTGTAAAACAAAGACTGATTAAGGAAAATACCACTTCTAAAAATCAGTGAGTAATCAAAAATTAAAAAATAACCTGGTGAAATCTGATATAACTATACATTTGTTCATCCATTTTCTAGCCGGCTTATCCAGCTGAAAGGTCTCAGGAAAACATAAACCAGCCCTAGATGGGAGCAACAGCCCACAGCTGGACAAAACTCAGCCCATTTTCACACTGGTCAAATCCACTCTTGCAAACTGCAATTTAAAATAAAGATATTTAAAGCATTGTACAGCTCGGTCAGTACAATAAACGGATTCAGTTGTATTATATTCAATTGTAGTAACAGGCAATAATTCTGTTGTTCAGTTAGAATAAAACATTCTGGCCAGTAGATGTGAAGCTGGTCTATAAATCAGAAGCTGGCATTTTAATTCTCACTACATATTTAATGTGACAGTAAGCCAGCTGCTCAAAATGGCAGTGTAAAATATAAAGAACTAGTCTATAAATGAATACCTTGGGATGATGTTTACTGGTGAAAGGTAAAGCACTTCATTCTTTCATTACTTAATACACATATCACCAAAAGTAAGTTATCTGTGACACAATGGATAAGATCCTGGACTTGAAACCATACAGTTTACAATTTAATTTTCATTCTCATGCTCACAGTGTGGCCATTAGCCAGTTACTTAACCTGCCCGCACTCAAGCTGTTTAAAGAAACAAAAACAGATCTAAACATTTGTAAAAGTGCTCTGAGTTGGTGTTTATTAAAGGGAGGTACTATATAAAATAAACGCTGCCTGTATTCTGTTTGTCACTTGCCATGCCAGTGTTCCATTTACAAAAAGTGGAAACAATTATATCTGGAAAGCACCTTGTGATGGTACTACCTAACAGCGTAAGGCCTCTTCCTTATTGCTGATGATCTTGATGCTTTAGCCATGTCTTGTAGCTAAGGTAAGATTAACTAGCCTTGTACTTGAAATAGCTTTTTTCACTTGTTTTGAACAATTCCTGTAACCTGGTCTTGTCACAGACAGCATATAGGCGCAGTGCTTCACAGTAAGAACACCAGCATTTGCATCCTGGGTCCTCCCTGTGGAGTTTGGATGTTCTTCTCATGTCTGTGTGGGTTTCCTCGTGTTGTCCAAAGGCATGTTAGGTGAATTGGTAATGCTAAATTAACATGGGTGTGTATGTGAGTTTTTACCCTGTGAAGGACTCGTGCTGTCCATGATTGCTCCTATCTTGCTTTCTAAGCTAGCTTGGATACACACTCCAGTGCCCCTCTCAACCTTGGTCTGGATTAAGCCATTTAGTAAAAACGTAGTCTTATCACACATGTCTCAGAGCAGCCCCTGAACTGATGTTGGTTATGCTGACTTCATCTGTAAGTAATTTTGGACAAAAATGTCTGATACATGAAAAACTGTAAAAGTAATTGTAAATTTAAATCCAGGTATGTGAGTATGGGTGGGCAGGAGAAGGCAAAAAAGGCCATCTACTCAACAAAGCAAAAATCAGCAAAAAAATACAATTTTTGCTTATTTAGACATTTAGTTTCCCTTCCAGCATTTTTAAATGCCAATCCCAGAATGCTATCTACATCAGTAATGACACATTTTAAATTCCCTTAATGAATTCACCATGGCACCTTTACCTAGTGTGCCCTGCCTGGGGATCTGTTCCTGCCTGGCGCCCTGTGCTGGCTGGGATTGGCTCCAGCAGACCCCCGTGACCCTGTGTTAGGATCTAGCGCACGGGTGGGCAAAGTGGTTGCAGGTTTTTGTTCCAACCCAGTTGCTTAATTAAAAGGCAATCCTTGTCAATTATTTAATGTCATGGCTTGTTAGTGCTTTAACTCGGCCATGTCAGGTTATTCTCATATCCTAGATTTGTTTTCCTTTCTAAGAATATCATCCAAATGCTTTGAAGTCTAAAACAGACGAGTTATTCTCAGTCCTTCACTTTTTTCTCTTCACTTTCCTTCCAAGTATTTAATTAAACCCAATAGTGCATGATACATACACACAGATGTAAATGGTAACAAGCTAAATGGAGAAATGCAGGTTTCTTTTGTTATTTGCATCTTATTGCTAATAAGGAGTAATTAAAAACCAAGACTACAGCTGTTTAAGACTAAAATAAGTAATAAGGGTTCAAAATTTTAATCACTGAGACAACTAGAGAGAAGCAGAAGTGTTACTTGAGCAATAAGTGCAGAATTGCCCATATAATTTTCACATACTTTCCTTTTGATTACCTTTGATTACTGCTGCTTCATAAAAAAATAAAAATAAACACATGTCATTTTAGAAGCTGCATTTACTTCTTTACTTAGCTGTGATATTTTTTGGAGACAGCTGGTAACCAGAGCTCTTCTAAAAGTATATTTAGTGAGCATGCAGATTCCCCTCAAACTTCTATTTTCAATTTCAGAACATTATTCTTTTATCTACAGTGTGTTGGTAAGCAGCTTTAGAACAGTGTCTTGTAACAAAAATGAAATGTTTCATCTGCTTTGAAAGATTAATAATACCTCAAGTTGGCTTTTATCTTTACCAATGACAAGAACTTCCATAGTCCTTGATTTTAAAAGACAGTAAAAGTGCTTGTGTATGTAGTGAAAGATACAAGTGGGCATGTTTAAAAAATGAAATTATTGTTTTAACAATAACTGTGGGTAAGTATAACTGTAGATGATTCTAAATTTTAAAATAATGTCAGCTGTTCCCAAACTCTGTTCTGAAGGATTTCAGTACAATCAATTTTAGAACCCAGGTCCCGATCCGGCTTGAACCTAAGCTGAGCATGTTGCAATCGTGTTGATATTACATTCAGTGGCTGCATATACTGTACAAACATCAAATCAGGCCTAGCAAAAGTAGAAAGTAAAGTAACATTCTCGCTTGCATGTCTGACCAGCCTGCAACACATTGGCACTCTCCGTTGCCATGATACACACAAATGTATTAAATTATGTAACTTCTTTATACAGAAACTTTCATAAAGCGTACCAGCACAAGAAATTTTACCAAAACACAGAATACAATACAAAGTACTGAGCTGTTCTTTCATTTGTTTTAAAACACTTGCAGTAAAATAGCCATGCAACTGAATAAGATGCTGCAAGTTCATTGACCAAAGCTTTCAACTTGTTATTAAAAGTAAAATTTGTTAACATCATTTATACTTAAGCTAATGCAGTTCTTGCAGTTCATGTCCCACATCCTTAAAACATATGTGCTAGGTGTGAAAGTGCTACTTTAAATGGACCCATTTAGGAGAGTGCTGGTGTGCATACGATGATGGACTGGTGTCCTGCCCAGTGTTCGTTTCTACCATGTGCACGATGCCACCTGGCTAGGCTACAGCTCTTTGTAAACTTGGACTAGACCAAAAGGTTTGTAAATTGATGAATGAGTAGAATATTTAGCAGGTTACCAAATAATGGTTTGAGGAGAATATGAATAAAATGCATAAAAAGGGTTCTGTGATCTAACATTTAAGCTAAGAACATTCGTTTTGAGTACCTGCTTATCCTTGTCAGAACAGTAGAAAAGCAAGAAACATTCAGAATTGTTTCCACTTTGAAAGCAGAAATCAGGCAAATTATTCATCATACACAGTATGCGTATTACATTTAGCCTAACAGAAAAGGTTCTCCTCTGAATGTGAAATTGGTTTCAATTAAGATCACAAATTAGTATTATTTTGATGGAACTGGAAGTTTAACAGTTGCTTTCAAACAAGTTTTGTTTTAAACAGCATTTTTTTAAATAAATACCACCCCAAGGTGGTTTGCTTAAGCTTGCTGCTACTGCTACAGACACTATGTGACCCTGAGCAAGTCACTTCACCTGCCTGTGCTCCATCCATCCATTATCCAACCTGCTATATCCTAACTACAGGGTCACGGGGAGTCTGCTGGAGCCAATCCCAGCTAACACAGGGCGCAAGGCAGGAAACAAACCCCGGGCAGGGTGCCAGTCCACTGCAGGGCACACATACACACACGCCCACACACCAAGCACACACTAGGGACAATTTAGGATCGCCAATGCACCTGACCTGCATGTCTTTGGACTGTGGGAAGAGACCAGAACACCCAGAGGAAACCCATGCAGACACGGGGAGAACATGCAAACTCGACGCAGGGAGGACCCAGGAAGCGAACCCGGGTCTCGTAACTGCGAGGCAGCAGCGCTACCACTACCACCGTGCCGCCCCTGCCTGTTCTCCTATATGAAAATGAAAAGAAATGTAACTAATTTATCTCAAATGTAAGTTGTATTGGATAACGGTGTGGGCCAAATCACTATATGTAAATCATGTGGCATCAACTGGAGCAGCCAGCAAGCAAGCAGGGACAGTGGTGGTGAGTGGTGACTGGTTAAGACAGTCCAGCCCTACATATCGCTTTGTCCTTGTTGTGTGCTGACAAATAACTGCGTTCAACAATGACCTGCATTTGTGTCTGGCACAAGACATCTTTAGAGTATACGTATAAGCCTTTAGCTCCCACTCAAATATAATGTGGTAGTTTGTATTATTGCAGCTTTGCAGCTCACTCTGTGAATTGCGTTTGTGTTATAAGTGGCTGAACTAACGTGAATTGCTGTCAGTGGCTGTCTCAGAGAAGCTATTTGTGAAGAGCACTACACAATGAGCAAGGGACGAATACATAATAAAAAGCTCTCCCATGTGTACTAGTGTGTTGTTTTCTGGGCTGGGCACACCCCGTGTGTCACGATTGCGCATACAGGAGCGATTTGCTCGCTTTATTCTAAACTTCGGCTGCTCGATCGCACGGGATGCTCACTGAACAATGAAAAAAAACCCAGAGGTAACACCCCTGGCCAGAACTCCGAACATTGAACTGGTTTCTTTTTAAAAGGCTGTGTGAGAAACGACAGCCTGAACCCAAAAGGAGAATCCAAGGTGCGTGTGTACCCGCTCCTTTGGGAATCCGCGACTCAATACTGGTTTAGCGGATAGATATCACATTGTTTTTCACATTTCCCCCAAATAATTTTGGTTTTTGGGTGGGGTGAGTCAGCATCTCGTTTTCCCTAATTTCATTTCAACTCCAAAATACACAGATTGGAATATCGCCACCGGGGGGAGCAGTAGTTAACAGTTAGTTCGAATCTCGATCCTGGTTTCTCTGTGTGAAGCTTGTTTGAACTCTTCGATACTGACATTTACTGATACCACAACTATCCCAAAGACAAGACTTTTGTGGCCAGAGAAGGCCTAAAGCACAGTTCTTTCTCCACACTTTGCACCAAATGCTCTGCTTTCTGAGAAAAGGCATTTAGAAGGTGCCGGTGTTAGCATCGAATCCACGATCACTCTGGCTGTGATGCATTATTAATAGACAATGCGAACCAACATATATGTATATGGCAAATATAAATGAGTAGCACAAATATAGTTATGTGGAAAATTTGAGCTACAAAAATACTGTTTTCAAGAAGGCAGTGCTTAAGATGGAAACAGATAATTGCCAATGCTCTGCTTCTGTCGGCTTATTACTCCTTCCCTCGGTACGCAACCTTTTACTGCCGGTACCTTGCCGCTGAAACAGAATAATGCCGGTACGGCGTAGCGGACCACTTAAGGTACTGTAAATAAGTATACAAAATAAAATATAAAGGACGGCAATTGTTGGACTAGCATAAAATGTCCGAATAACCCACTCATTCAGCCCTTTTGTTACAATACAATATGGTTAGTATAACGTTTGATTCCGGCCATGTGCTCGATGCTGCCAGATTAGGCTCCGGCAAACCGCGACAATGTAATTGAGAAAGTCGGTGTACACACTTTACTGATCGATTTATAAAATGTGTATGGTGGTCTTTTCAGGGTCAAAAGACTTTCAAGTGATATTCGCGTGCCATCTTATCAAAATCAGTTCCACAATGTAACACTATATAACTCGTTAGGCACTGCTGTTATATGTTATTTTTCGTTGTGACAGTTCAAGTAATTTAAGCCTACACTGAATATGTGGAGTGGAGGGTATGGCATGCGTCCCCTGCGTTTGACACGCCCCGATAACCCAGTGCCTGTTCTGGACGTCACCCAGAGATAGACTTTATCAGGACACACAGGCCTGCTGAAAAAAAATACCGTTCAGCATCACACCCTTCAGTCGCACATGCGCCGCTCAGCCTTGACTGCTGCGCCTGCCCGACACTATGAGTACATTACTATAAACGCATACACCTTCGTTTTAAAAATAAATACATGGTTAAAAATTGGCTCAACAAATAACATGGAATAATTTAGTGAAAGCTGGAAAATATGAAACAATTGCCAATGAATGCATTTGTGGCTGTGGAGGATATTTTATTTTTTTTAATATAACAAGCATTTCAAGTCTGTCCCAGGTATTTCTGCAATTGAATACTTGATCAATAATGAACTAAAAAGAAGAACCAACATCTAATCTGTCTATTGTGCCCTGGCACGCACAAATCCACCACCTTTCCAAGCAACTGGATAAAAACCGACAGAAGGCCAACGTAGACTCCTCCACAAAATGATATAATTAGAGATTTTGAGCCTATGACTTTTAACTTGAGAGGCTTGCTGCTGCCCTCACTTAAGAGATTGTATCATTTGTTTTAAAAACAATTACAAGTAAACACGTTTGGAAAATCCAATCAAAGGGGCACTATTATTATTATTAATTGCATATATATATATATGTATATTTGTATTTGCTAGTGTTACTGTAAAATTAAAACCCTGAAATCCGAGGTCAGCCACAGAAGGCAACATTCTTAAAAATATGGGTTCTTTAATGGTACATTACTATACTGGGTTGTATGGTTCCTCGTTGAACCATTCCTTGCCAAAAAACCATTCTATTCTGTGAAGGGTTATTTTGCATATAAACATGGTTCTTTGGGCTCTGAAATGGTTCCGAATATGTGGACAAAGCAGAAATCTTTACTGTGTAGTAGGCTACCTAACAAGACATGATAAATCCAGAATATCACACTGTGATATTGTATTCAGTGAGACTCCTTTTAAAACCAGGAACACAATGGTATTTCAGATATCTGTTACCATCTATTCCTGTTGTTTATGGAGCTTGTTATAAATATAAATAAACAGAAGGTTCTTTCTGGAACCTTCATGTGGATTTTTTTGTTAAGGAACCAAAAATGATTCCCCTACCACATTGGTCTGAAGCACCACTTTGACACCTTTATTTTAAAATGGAAAGCTCAGGACTCCTGCAATAATTCAGGGGTTTTCCGATATGATTCATCAACACTCGAGACGGTGTCCTAGATGCTGCAGGCCGGACCGGATGGCTTATGCTATGTTAAGTTTAATGAAAAACTTATCCAATTTCAGTCTCTTGGTAAATCTGAATCTGCCATCTTTATTTATTTATTATGCATTTGGGTTTTCTCCTATAGCAGCTCACAGGTAGTGGGGTTCTAGTGGCCAAAGAGCTGAGCTGTAGAGCAGACTCCGCACTCCCTAAGCATCAACTGAGTTAATGCTATAGAACACCCTCAAGCCCGCTTTACATGTTTCACAGTTCTGGAGGGTGGAGCCCATCCCAGCAACATCGAGCTCAAGGCAGGGTGACTAATTACCCAATAGACACATAGCTGATTAGCCCTGGTATGACAGGCTATTTACAAAATGAAGATTATATATATATATATTTTTTTTTTTAACCAAAGTACAAACTCCTTACAGTCTTCATTTCTCTGAAAAGCCCTCAATAAATTGTATTAATCCAAACCTATCTCCAATAATGAAGTAAAACATTAATGGGAGAAACATTTGTTCAAAAATCCAAAAAGGATTTTCAGTATAACAATGCCTGTGTCATGCATCAAACATACTTACCGGATTTTTAAAGTGCTTAATTAATATGCTCAGCGTGACAGACATTGAATACAATAAATAATGTATTATTTGTAATAAAAAGCTAGAAAATTAGTTTAAACACCTATACAATAAAGATGGGAAAATATACAAAAATGAATTATTCCTTAGACTACAACATATATGATCCATAAGTTCTTTGCAAAACACCTGCATCTTTAGAAAATAGAGCTGCAAAATCTCTGAAACATTCCTATGATGATCATTTATCAGTACTGTTAAATATTATTCTATGTAAGACTAATTTTATTCTCTTACATTTTCTACAAATCATTTGCTAAGAAGGTTTAATATAAAATTTGCTCTATCAGATCAGGATCTTTTTACTTTTACTTTAAACAAACTGAAATAATTGCTTAAAATTCATGAACATAAAAAAGCATTAAGCATTGACAACTGCTTTTCTTAACTTTTTAGTAATGAGCTTTATAAATTTGGTTAATAGAAAAAGCATTATAAAGAAGTGGAGTCATCACAGGGTTTCTACATGATCATTATTGTCACAGAGTACACTGAAATTCTTACTTGTATGTGTATGATTAGTGAGGTGAACGACATGGCATACAGACATTTTATAAATTATCCACAGAAATCATTTGAAAAAACAACACATTTTCAGATTAAGAATTATTCTATATCTGCCATGTCCATTACAATATTCTAGTCATCTTAAAACAGAAGATCCAAGAGGACAGTGGGAAAAAGATCTCTCACTCAACATATCAGAAAACGAGTGGAAGGTAGCAATGCAGAGAATTCATTCAAGCTCCATACGCGCAAAGCATACAATGATTCAACTCAGAATTATATATTGAGCACATCTGTCTCGCTTAAAACTGTCCAAAATGTTTCCAGGGCAAGATCCAACCTGCAAATGCTGCAATCAAGTTCCAGCCTCACTGGGTCGCATGTTTTGGGCCTGCACCAAATTAACATCATTCTGGACCAAAATCTTTAAATGCCTTTCAGACAGCCTTTTGTGTCACAATCCCTCCTAACCCATTAACAGCTGTGTTTTGGTGGACTCCCAGATGGGCTTAAAGTGGAGAAGGACAAACAAACTGTAATGGCCTTTACTACACTATTGGCACGTTGACTTATCTTGCTCAACTCGAAGAATCCTAACTCTCCTCTTTTAAGTCAGAGGGTCACTGATGTTATATACTGTTTGAAATTGGAAAAAAATCTAATTCTCACTTAGAGGATCTGTGCAGAACTTCTTCAAAACCTGGCAGGATCTAATCAATAATATTTTAGATAGATAGATTAATAGATAGGTGGATCGCGTTGCATTCAAAAAATTTTTTTTTAAATGTTAGTCTATCATATATCCTCCCTATGGCATTTGCCACTTAATTGACATACACGGCGGCCAGTCTGAGATCTCTTTTCTTCTAACACACTGGTCATCCCACATGCACAATCAAACGCGTGAACTACTGCAAAACTCTGGCTATCTAAGTGATCTAGTTAGCCTTCCAATTTACAGTATATCGACTAAAGAAGAGATTTAAAAAAAAAAAAAAAGTTACTCAAGTAAATAAAACAAAGTAAATGTAACTCGTTACTACGCACCTCTGATACTCAATGTATGTAGTTTTTGGCTTGCTATGTAAATATATATAACATTTTTAATGTAGGTAGATCATTTTGACCTAGTCATTTTAAAAGTAGCTTGCAAGCCAAAAAAGTGTGGGCACCCCTGGTTTAGAGTAAGCTGTTAAAGCACTGAGGAAGTAATTCTCTTCCCATTTCTTTTTCTTCTCCATTTATCTTTATCCACCTATTAAACTCATCAATTTTAAGTTTTACTCCGTTGGCCATGCTCTCTTTCTCAGGGGTGGGGGTTGATTTGTTTTCAGTCCTATCCATCCATTATCCAACCTGCTATATCCTAACTACAGGGTCACGGAGGTCTGCTGGAGCCAATCCCAGCCAGCACAGGGTTCAAGGCAGGAAACAAACCCCGGGCAGGGCGCCAGCCCACCGCAGGGCACACACACACACATCCACACACTAGGGACAATGCACTGTGGGAGGAAACCCACGCAGACACAGGGAGAACATGCAAACTCCACGCAAGGAGGACCCAGGAAGCAAACCCAGGTCTCCTAACTGCGAGGCAGCAGTGCTACCCACTGCGCCACCGTGCCGCCCATTTTCAGTCCTATTTTTTGTAAAAATGTATCTATTTGTATGGAATAATTACAATAAAATGAATAAAATTGAAAATAAAAAACTGAAGCGGGAGTTTATTTTTTAGAATTTTAAGGTGTTATACAATATCTCACTGTTTCACTGTCTCACTTGAATGACATATTGGGCAAAAAAGAAAAAATACTGTAAATGCAACCTAAATGAATTGTCAGTCTTAGCAGAAATAAGTTATTTACTGAACAAAGAGGGATAAAATTAGTTGTAAAATTGCACAAAGAGCTGCAAGGCACCAGTCCTGCATGAATGATTCGATAAAATTATACTGCAGGACCAACAACACGTCTTGCATGGGACTACGCTCTTTTCTTAACTTATTTAAAAAGTGCATTATGAAATACAATATTGTTAAATAAACTATATACTGTAAAATTAGACTGTACATGTTAGCAGTTGCATTGCATAATTTAAAACTTCTATAAAATATAGTTTTCATTGCATAAAGCACTAGTCAGCATGAAATGAAAATCCTCTTTTACTTGATTTATATAGCAGTAGTTGAGCAGGGTCAGTACAATGACATCAAATCAGTCAATCAATCAATCAACATTTATTTATATAGCACATATTCATACAAACAAATGTAGCTCAAAGTGCTTTACAAAATGAATAGAAAAATAGAAGACACAATAAAAAATAAACATAAGTCAACATTAATTAACATAGAATAAGTAAGGTCCGATGGCCAGGGTGGACAGAAAAAAAAAAAAAAAAAAAAACTCCAAAAGCTGGAGAAAAAAAATAAAGTCTGTGGGGTTCCATATCATAGCTGAATAATAAAAACAAGACAAAAACTAATTTAACATGCATTTCAAAATGCTGCTATGTAACCTGCAAAATACCTGATGCATTATATAAAATAAAAATGAATTAACTAATTTAAAAAGAGAAAAAACATCAATTAGAAAGTTCAACACAATAACATGTCAGCATTACAGCGTACAAGCTTTGATGGAACTATTTTAGTAGTTTTAAACAACTCCTATTAAGTGTTCTTAGGATGGAAGATGCTATATAAAATAAAATTCAATGGCCAGTTTAAAAAATAGTGAAAAAAATCATTAAAACAATTTGAAATAGGGTTTAATGCAGTAAACAAAATACTAACCCTACAAATGTAATGTTGTCTTTTTCTGCTTGATGAATTACACATAATGTAATATTCTGAAGCCTACTTAATCCAATAAAGGAAAGTAGCTGGCCAGAGCCTATGCTGAAAGTAACCACAAATGGGGTGATAATCCATCACCAGCAAATGATAATCAAGACAAACAGCAGTATTACATTTCCATAGAAAGTTGAATCCTTGGCAGACAAAGTTGCATCAGTTTACAGATTTTCCTAGCTGGAGCAGTGACATATTAAGTCTTGAGTAGTAAGCCACACTGACGGATTAGCCACCTCATTATGTTTCCTGTAATGTGTAGAAATTGAACGAGTATTAAAAGACAAAATAATGTCCCTACCTTGCAAAAAGTGAAAAAAGGCACATGCCTTTCCAACATGATAGTCCATACACAGTGAATGCCAATTTTTTGGAAATGTGGGGTACTAATTTGATAACCTTACATAATTGGTTAAGAGAGAAACAACAGAAGACACAGCCAACCGTGTCCAAAAATCACTTCAGCTAGAAGGTGTCCATGTTTGACATGACCCAATGGAGTCACCAAGGAGTATGTTACTCCTGTTCCAGAATGTGCATTATGATGGAAGTCCATCTGCCAAACACAACTTCACATTCCATCTTTTAGCATAAAACTGAACTTCAAAGTGGACAGTCTGAAATACCGTGGGATTGACACAAGGTTTGGGACATCTTTGTACCACACAAAGTGTCTTCTCAATGTAGTTGACAGTATGACATTTTATGAAGTATACAAGACTAAATTTACACATACAGGTATAGAAGATATTTATGGAACAGAAGGCTGTAATCTTTAATGGGAATACGACAAAGTACCCTCACACCACGTAAAATGACTTAAACACAGGGTGCACTGTATTCCACCATTTTAATTTTTATGTCGGACAATCATCATTTTATGTGCCTGTCATCAATACTCTCTCATCTTTTCCTGTTCATTTTCTTAACTGTGCATCCATCTATGAGTAAGGCTTGCAACAACACCTGCATTTTAATACTTTTTTATATATAATATTAGAACAGGCCATTCACCCTAATAAAAACTTGACAATTCTTTTCAACAGTCTTCTCCAAAAGAACATCAGGTCATGTTTTAAAGGTCCCCAAGGTCATACTATCTTCCACACTACTTAGTAATTTATTCCATGTTTGTTTGCTTCTTTGTGCAGAGAAAAACTTTCCAGCGTTTGAATTTCCACTTAACAGGTTTTCATCTGTGTCCCTATGTTCTTTTTGAAGACCTAATTTTAAATTAAACATATGCAGTTCCTTCAGCCTTTCCTCATACCTTGCAGTTCCACAATCAGCCTAGTCACTGTTCTGTGGACTTTCTCAAGCGCTGTTTTTTCTTTTTAATAAACTGGAAACCAAAACTGCATGTAGTACTCCAAATGAGGCTTTACTACTGCGTTATAAAGGCTAACTATAACCTCTGTTGACTTGTACTTCATACTAAAGGGTTGCTATTTAAACCTAACATCCTTATAGTTTCTGTCCACTGTCTAGATGTTGATAGCAACCGGTCCACCATATCTCTCAGTTCACTCTCTCATAAGTGTTACTTTCAAGTTTCTGACCTCCCTTTGTGTATTCAAACCTAACAGTTCTACTTCCTACATGTAATACTTTATATTTACTTACATTAGACTTCATCTGCCATAAATCTACTAAAACTTGCATTCTGTCTAAATCTCTCTTTAAAGATTTGGTTGATTCTAGATTATCTGCCATTTTCATATTCTGTCATTAAGTAAAGCTCTGAAAAGATAACAAAATACAAATCTATAAAGGCAGGCATACTACTATCACATAGCAAATTAGGTAGAAATTGTACTTATTAATCATATCTAATATTTAACAGAATGCTCATCTTTCTGGAGGCACGTGCACATTTTTAAAATCCTAAAATACTGAAAACTGTGGTCTGTCTGTGATGGGGGTTATATGGTGGCAGGGTCATCAATGTTTATATTCTGCAATGTTTTTAAAAACCTCTGAGAGCCACAACAACATTTATTTCTATGGTACATTTTCATACAACGGATGTAGCTCAAGTGCTGGATGTCAAAGAAACAGCTACAAACATTGTAACTTGTTACACTGAAAGTCACAATAGCAATATAAATATTGTGTTAAGTATTTGTATGTTTTAATTGCATGAACTTTGTTTAATTTTAACTGTATTTGTAAAAGCAGGCAGCCCACTGGTAATAAGAATCTGCTGATCACATCTCCTGCTTTTTGCTGTTACAGAATATGTTGCGCATGTGAAAAAAAAAAACTTCAATCAGTATGTAATGTACTGTATGCCTAATTACTAGCATACAGTGGTGTGAAAAACTACTTGCCCCCTTCCTGATTTCTTATTCTTTTGCATGTTTGTCACACAAAATGTTTCTGATCATCAAACACATTTAACCATTAGTCAAATATAACACAAGTAAACACAAAATGCAGTTTTTAAATGATGGTTTTATTATTTAGGAGAAAAAATCCAAACCTACATGGCCCTGTGTGAAAAAGTAATTGCCCCCTTGTTAAAAATAACCTAACTGTGGTGTATCACACCTGAGTTCAATTTCCGTAGCCACCCCCAGGCCTGATTACTGCCACACCTGTTTCAATCAAGAAATCACTTAAATAGGAGCTGCCTGACACAGAGAAGTAGACCAAAAGCACCTCAAAAGCTAGACATCATGCCAAGATCCAAAGAAATTCAAGAACAAATGAGAACAGAAGTAATTGAGATCTATCAGTCTGGTAAAGGTTATAAAGCCATTTCTAAAGCTTTGGGACTCCAGCGAACCACAGTGAGAGCCATTATCCACAAATGGCAAAAACATGGAACAGTAGTGAACCTTCCCAGGAGTGGCCGGCCGACCAAAATTACCCCAAGAGCGCAGAGACGACTCATCCGAGAGGTCACAAAAGACCCCAGGACAACGTCTAAAGAACTGCAGGCCTCACTTGCCTCAATTAAGGTCAGTGTTCACGACTCCACCATAAGAAAGAGACTGGGCAAAAACGGCCTGCATGGCAGATTTCCAAGACGCAAACCACTGTTAAGCAAAAAGAACATTAGGGCTCGTCTCAATTTTGCTAAGAAACAACTCAATGATTGCCAAGATTTTTGGGAAAATACCTTAAGGACTGATGAGACAAAAGTTGAACTTTTTGGAAGGCAAATGTCCCGTTACATCTGGCGTAAAAGGAACACAGCATTTCAGAAAAAGAACATCATACCAACAGTAAAATATGGTGGTGGTAGTGTGATGGTCTGGGGTTGTTTTGCTGCTTCAGGACCTGGAAGGCTTGCTGTGATAGATGGAACCATCAATTCTACTGTCTACCAAAAAATCCTGAAGGAGAATGTCCGGCCATCTGTTCGTCAACTCAAGCTGAAGCGATCTTGGGTGCTGCAACAGGACAATGACCCAAAACACACCAGCAAATCCACCTCTGAATGGCTGAAGAAAAACAAAATGAAGACTTTGGAGTGGCCTAGTCAAAGTCCTGACCTGAATCCAATTGAGATGCTATGGCATGACCTTAAAAAGGCGGTTCTTGCTAGAAAACCCTCAAATAAAGCTGAATTACAACAATTCTGCAAAGATGAGTGGGCCAAAATTCCTCCAGAGCGCCGTAAAAGACTCATTGCAAGTTATCGCGAACGCTTGATTGCAGTTATTGCTGCTAAGGGTGGCCCAACCAGTTATTAGGTTCAGGGGGCAATTACTTTTTCACACAGGGCCATGTAGGTTTGGATTTTTTCTCCCTAAATAATAAAAACCATCATTTAAAAACTGCATTTTGTGTTTACTTGTGTTATATTTGACTAATGGTTAAATGTGTTTGATGATCAGAAACATTTTGTGTGACAAACAAGCAAAAGAATAAGAAATCAGGAAGGGGGCAAATAGTTTTTCACACCACTGTATATATGCATGTATGTATGATGCTGAAATGGTGTCTATACAAGTAGAAATGTTTATGTATGCTGGACATAGGTGTACTGTATGTGTGTATGCTAGAAATGACTGCAACAGGAACCAAATTTTAGGCCATGCATCAACTCAGATAATGTCATTTTGCAGAGCACATAGGTTTGACCAAGAAGAACAAGAGAAGTGAGAGCCATCACAATGATGACCACAACTGAATTTGACAATGAGGAGATTCAGCGACAATATAGCCACATCAACACACGCTGGGAGCTATCGGATGAAGAGCTTGACAATGACAACAGCTCTGCCAGACTCTTTGAAAGGTCCAGGATCAAAGCTCTAGCAGGTAAGCAATACAAAAAATTTCACAAACTTGTGTGCGGGTCATGTACAATCATTTCATTAAAACCAAAAGTGAGGAACATAAGTCACTTACATAGTTGAAGTGGGCAGTTAGCTTAAAGTTAGGAGTACTGTATAGTAAAATTGTCTGCTCTATAGTTAACAGCTACCATCAAAGTTTGGTTTCAATCATAGACAATAAATTAGCTTTTGTTCACATTTTGGACACGAGAAGGTTTTATGCTGCCATGCAAATTACACACCAAAAATAAAAGTATTTAATTTCATGTAAATATCTGATGGATTTAAGAGAAGCTCTTTGTGTAATTCATAAAAACTGATCATCTTTTTTTATCTCTAAGGGTTAAAGCACCACCTAGTGGTATAATGATTATCTTGTTCATTGGAGTTAATGTGGAAATCATCAATGGTTGGTTGAACATTTTAGCTTTTGTTCCTTAATTTTACGCTTTTCACACTAGAATAAGAATTGTTAACAAAAAGAACTATCACACAGGCTAATGAGCTGCTTGTAATAATATTATGAATTAAGTATAAATATCCAATAATTTAAATTCCCAATATTGGATCCAAATCAGTGTGTGACCCTGGGCAAATGAATTTGCCCACTTCTGTAGAAAATAAATTTATTATGCACTCAACATGTGTAAAGTGAGTTGAAGAAAGCATCACCTAAAAAAACTGCTCATTTAAACTTAAATGTAAAATGATTAATGTTAGGTCTGAAAAAATAGATTTTTATTTGATTTGGTATATTTTATTAATCCCTTAGAAGAAACTGTCTTTGACATGGCCTATATTTTTTTCTTTTTATGGATTTATATATATTTGTAAAAGTGTCAGTCTTGTATCAAAGAGCCACTCTGCTTAGATCTGCTGCCTCACAGTTTTGAATCCCATAACCTTCACTATTTATGTAAAGGCTGCACATTCTCCCCATGTGCACAGAGGTGCTGCTCCCACTATTCTGTGTTTTCTCTCATTCCATTACGCTACCTGCTACATTAACTGGTGACTCTAAACTAGCCGATGTGCCTGGAATTTGCATTGGACCCTGATATTACAGGTATAGGAAATAGGAGACTTATTGATTTGTAAAGCACTTCACTAAAGTGCTCACTATTGCAGATCCTATTGCAAATAATTATTTTAATGCTACTGAAGTTATTGCAGAGTCTGCTATGAAAGACAAACACATAAATGTAACATACATCAGATTAAACCACATCCTTGACAATACTGCACTCTGATAACTTTCAGGCAACACATTATTTAGCCGAAGTCTGTCTAGAAATGTGACTGGGGTTCCTTTCTGCACCTGCACAGTGCTTTACTGTGACTGAAACTGATGCTGTTTGTCATCTTTAGAGTAATCAGAATTTGTTTTTCTTTTTAGCAGTTCTCATGTGTATTTGAAGGTAGATGTTGGTATTTATTTATTGAGCTTCTATATAATGCTAAATTGCCCCCTTAGGACAAATAAAGATCTATCTATCTATCTATCTATCTATCTATCTATCTATCTATCTATCTATCTATCTATCTATCTATCAGTGCCTATTGTTTCCATCTATCTATCTATGTTTCCATCTATCTATCTATCTATCTATCTATCTATCTATCTATCTATCTATCTATCTATCTATCAATGCCTATTGTTTCCATCTATATATCTGATTATTATGAGTCATTGCACAACATAAGAAATGGTTAAAGAACATCCTTAATTCAGCTTTGCATTAAAGGTACTATATAAAGAATGTCTGCTTTGTATACTGTTAAGTTTCTGAGAGTGTGTTGCAGTAACAACACTACATAAAATAAAGACTGATTAAAGAAAATTTTATATTTTGCTTTAAAATATGATTTATATTAAGTAAAAACTGATTACACTGTAGAGTATATTCCTGATGTTTTTTCTGATACTGCTGTTATATAAAGATTGTTGAAAGCACATTTCTGACAGCGTTTTTTACCAAAGGCACTAAATAAGAACTGACTGCACTGCAAATTATATTTATGAAAAGTACTTCCATAAAGTATTTTCTTAATTTGTGATCTGGACTTGGGATGGAACTTGGGTGTCTGTTTTGGCAGCATAAGGCATAGCACACAGACAGCAGGCAATTTCAGAGCACCAGTCAACCTGTTGCCAGTACCTGCAAAAACATTGGGACAAAGAGGTCTACTCAGCAACTGTGACACAACATCACCAAGCACTGTGCCACTACACCACCCTAAAATAAATATATAGTTATAAAAAACATAGATATTCTGTAGAGAACAATGAACTGACAACCTTGTAGTTTCCAGTTCTACTCTGGAGCCATTAAAACAATATGCCTTCTTACAGTCAAACATTTTGTCCAAGCAATAAAGTCAATTAATCAATTGGTCCCCTTATCTCAAAGTTGGTAAAGCTATCCTGGCAGCACAAGAATGTCACTACTTCACTGCCAGTACAGCTCATTTTCTACGTATGAAAACATATATTTCACATGTGGTTCAGGAGGACATCTACTCTTATGAGGTGTGAATCAGTGTTTATGTTTGGTTTGCAAACTTATCTGCCCACACATATACACACACAGGATGACATTTAAGCAGAGATTCTTTATTATTAGAGTCATTTTCCAAATGTGTTGCTATGGATACTGCCACAGAGTATCCACAATTGCCTAGAAGACTCTCATTAAACACTAAATGTGTGAGATGGCCTTATCGGGATAAATTACCTGTAGATTATGTCATATTGTCACTTGGCTTTCCTAAGCAGAACCCTGAACAAGGCTGACACAAGGTTGCAAGCAGCAATACTGAATATTCAGGCAAAAAGAAGTAATATAACAATGGTGGATAAGCAATAATTCTGGATGCTTCCTAAAAGTCCCTTATTTTATTGGTGCTGATATTGCCCTGTTAAGGCACTTGGTGCCTTGTGCTTATTAATGGTTGATGTGACAGGATCAATCCCTTACTGAATAAGCAGAATGTCCCCAAACATGATTTGGATTATCATATACAATCTCTGCCTTCCAATAATTGTGACTCAGAGTGAATTTTTAATGTCTGTGATGTAACCAGATCTGGATTGGGTTCAGGTAGGACTTGGAAAAAGTAGGGAAAAACAGATCCAATTAAAAAACTAACTTGGAATTACATATAGCTGCTTCTAGGCCAGAGAAATATAAATATCTTTCCCCATTGATCTTTATACATCATTGGGCATGAGGCAGACCACTGAGTGCAACTGTAGTTGGTAAGCACACCTCTTAATTTCAGGCATTTCTTTGGACAGAGGCGGCAGGATTCCTGAGCTTCCACATTGACTGACTGAAGCAGATGCTGTCTGATAGTGGCCATGCCTTAAGATTTTTAAATGAGTAGCTAGTCCTTGAATATAAGCAAGCTTATTTGTTTGTGTAGTGTTGCTGTTTGAATATAACAATCAAATCTGAAAGTATCTGACTGAATTTCTATGTTTCTTAGCTCTGGAAGGATTCAGACTAGTGAAAGGCCGTCCAAACATATGTGTGTGTGAATAATGGGTATTATCTAAATACACTTGAATAGTTGACACTCAGTTAACAAGGTAAAAAAAAAAAAAACAGTTGAGGACGCAAGTATAAAAAATAAAGAGACAGAATGTCATCAGTTTGTGACATCGTTCTATAATATCCTGTAGTTTCAGGGAAACATCACAATATATATTATAAGCCATCATAATACTGTATATATTATAAAATACATGAATGCTAGGGAGGACTGTCTCAACAGTGTAATTGAAAAAAGTGGTTAAAACAAATGATCAAAACTTTCGAAGGAACCAGAGAAAAAAGTGAAGAGTTTTCTCCAGGCTTCGTCATTAACCTGCATCCTCAATGAAGAGAGTGAAAAAGAAGAGAAGAGTGTCACTTACATCAGTTAATTTTCATACACCCAGAAATTCAGCACAATGTACCATACCATTCTTTCACTTTACAGTGAACAGCATGAAAGGTGACTCCTAAGGGTATCCAGGACAGTTCAGAAACTGTTTTAGTCCTAAGCATATGTCCATCTCAAACCACTTACTAAACAAAATATTTTGTAACAATAACCCATCCCTAAACTCATCCTGGCTGCATATGAGAGGTAGGTAGTTTGGCTGTCTCATGACTAAGACCTTGGATTGTCTCTGTGGAAAATAAAGGTTAGATAATTGAAAGGTTGTTGATTAAACCACACTGTAACCGTTTCAGTCACAACCACTGAGTCAATCAGCTTGTTAGTAATCCACTTAAACAAACCAGTAAAGGGCTGTGTGACAGCACTCATTATAAAAAAAGGATGCTATACAATATATGATATGTTCAATTAAATTCCAACCATAGACTCTATGGATACTAGCAAGATGCTCAAATAGCCAAAGCTCAAATTAAAAGATGAACACATTTAAACTGTATCTGTAAATGGCCTTCAAATAGTGTTGTCTATGGAGTGGTGCTATATAGAAATTATAAGGCTGCCATTTTAGTCCACACTACTGATTTATTGTATGATCATTGGCCACGGTGGCGTAGTGGGTAGCACTGCTGCCTTGCAGTAAAGAGGCCTGGGTTTGCTTCCCAGGCCCTCCCTACTTGGAGTTTGCATGTTCTCCCCGTGCCTGTGTGGGTTTCTATCAGGTGCTACGGTTTCCTCCCACTGTCCAAAGACATGCAGGTTAGGTGCATTGGTGATCCTAAATTGTCCCGTGTGTGTGTGTGTATGTGCCCTGCGGTGGGCTGGCACCCTGCCCGAGGTTTGTTTCCTGCCTTCTGTGTTGGCTGGGATTGGCTCCGGCAGACCCCCGTGACTCTGTAGTTAGGATATCGCGGGATGGATGGATGGATATTGCATCATACAGTGGTGTGAAAAACTATTTGCCCCCTTCCTGATTTCTTATTCTTTTGCATGATTGTCGCACAAAATGTTTCTGATCATCAAACACATTTAACTATTAGTCAAATATAACAGAAGTAAACACAAAATGCAGTTTTTAAATGATGGTTTTTATTATTTAGGGAGAAAAAAAATCCAAACCTACATGGCCCTGTGTGAAAAAGTAATTGCCTCCTTGTTAAAAAATAACCTAACTGTGGTGTATCACACCTGAGTTCAATTTCCGTAGCCACCCCCAGGCCTGATTACTGCAACACCTCTTTCAATCAATAAATCACTTAAATAGGAGCTGCCTAACACAGAGAAGTAGACCAAAAGCACCTCAAAAGCTAGACATCATGCCAAGATCCAAAGAAATTCAGGAGCAAATGAGAACAGAAGTAATTGAGATCTATCAGTCTAGTAAAGGTTATAAAGCCATTTCTAAAGCTTTGGGACTCCAGCGAACCACAGTGAGAGCCATTATCCACAAATGGCAAAAACATGGAACAGTGGTGAACCTTCCCAGTAGTGGCCGGCCGACCAAAATTACCCCAAGAGCGCAGAGACGACTCATCCGAGAGGTCACAAAAGACCCCAGGACAACGTCTAAAGAACTGCAGGCGTCACTTGCCTCAATTAAAGTCAGTGTTCATGACTCCACCATAAGAAAGAGACTGGGCAAAAACGGCCTGCATGGCAGATTTCTAAGACGCAAACCACTGTTAAGCAAAAAGAACATTAGGGCTCGTCTCAATTTTGCTAAGAAACATCTCAATGATTGTCAAGACTTTTGGGAAAATACCTTGTGGACTGATGAGACAAAAGTTGAACTTTTGGAAGGCAAATGTCCGTTACATCTGGCGTAAAAGGAACACAGCATTTCAGAAAAGAACATCATACCAACAGTAAAATATGGTGGTGGTAGTGTGATGGTCTGGGGTTGTTTTGCTGCTTCAGGACCTGGAAGGCTTGCTATGATAGATGGAACCATGAATTCTACTGTCTACCACAAAATCCTGAAGGAGAATGTCCGGCCATCTGTTCGTCAACTCAAGCTGAAGCGATCTTGGGTGTTGCAACAGGACAATGACCCAAAACATACCAGCAAATCCACCTCTGAATGGCTGAAGAAAAACAAAATGAAGACTTTGGAGTGGCCTAGTCAAAGTCCTGACCTGAATCCAATTGAGATGCTATGGCATGACCTTAAAAAGGCGGTTCATGCTAGAAAACCCTCAAATAAAGCTGAATTACAACAATTCTGCAAAGATGAGTGGGCCCAAATTCCTCCAGAGCGCTGTAAAAGACTCATTGCAAGTTATCACAAACGCTTGATTGCAGTTATTGCTGCTAAGGGTGGCCCAACCAGTTATTAGGTTCAGGGGGCAATTACTTTTTCACACAGGGCCATGTAGGTTTGGATTTTTTTTCTCCCTAAATAATAAAAACCATCATTTAAAAACTGCATTTTGTGTTTACTTGTGTTATATTTGACTAATGGTTAAATGTGTTTGATGATCAGCAACATTTTGTGTGACAAACATGCAAAAGAATAAGAAATCAGGAAGGGGGCAAATAGTTTTTCACACCACCGTATGTCTAAAGCATTTTCACCTTACAAACATACTATATCTCTCTATAATAAAAAAAAAACTTGGAACGAGAGGTGATCTTTTTAAGAGAGACAGAGAGACACTTTCACGTCCCCCGACACGGTCAAGTAACATCATACTGACATCCTTTGGAAGCAAGTCCCATGAGACGGTGACCTTGGCAAGCCACGCCCCACTTACAAACATTTTCAAACAAGATCACGGTTATCTAACCTTTCAGTTGTTGGATAGAGCTTAAAAAACAACTAAGCAAAGAAGAAAGAGCAGCTCTAAAAAATTAACAAGTTAAACATGACATGTCCACGACTAAGCGAAGAAGAAAGAGCAGCGCATCAAAAAGAGACACAAAAGCGTTGGAGAGAAAATAATTCCCAAAAAATGCAAAAAAAGAACAATAATAATCGATGTGCAAATTCTGATAAGGAAAGTAAGCAACGACTAAGCGAAGAAGAAAGATCTGCAACGTCTATCGCTACATTGCATTATTAATGTCTATCTAAAAGTTGAAGCTAATCATCTCTTCTTTATTAAATCGAATCAAGCAAAACTTAGAACGGAACATATGCAAGGTCTCATTGATCACGTTCAAATTTCAAATATCGATATCAATAGTTCAGATATATTCAAAATAGGTAAAGCAGTAATATTACCATCATCATATCAAGGTACTCCAAGAGCATTGCAACAGTTATATCATGATGCAATAGCAATATCCCGTATAAATCGGACAGACTTGTTGATTACAATGACGTGCAATCCACAATAGCCAGAAATCCGCAGATTCTTGAGAAAAATGCTACCGGCTACATCGGCTGTGGATATTCCCACTTTCGTAAGTACATTGTTTTATCAGAAAGTCATATTTTTATTGAATGGACTCGAAACAGGGTTCGGTCAAATCAGAGCATACATTTCACGATCGAATTTCAAAAACGGGGTTTGCCTCACATGCATTTATTGGTTACTTTGCAAAATAAATGATTAACTGCTGAGGGTGTATCAGTTTGTCTGTGCTGAAATTCCAAACATAGAAACCTATCCTGAATTATGGTACACAGTCATTAAACACGTCTCACGGACCATATTTAAAAGATTCAGTATGTTGGGACTCAAAAGAAAAAAAGTACTTAAAGAGATTTCCAAAAGCATTCGTTCAAACAACAGATATGACTAAGGTTGACTTTTCTGTTTATCGCCGAAGAAATAATCGTAACAAGCAACACACTTATCACGGAAAGAAAGATGGTAAAATTGTGACGCTCGATAATTCAGTAATTGTACCATATAACCCGTATTTGCTCAAACGATTTTATTGTCATATTAATGTCTAGTATTGTGCATCTGTTATGAGTATTAAGTACATCTACAAGTACATTCATAAAGGGCACGATAGAGTACGCGTGAATGTATCCAAAGAACAGTCTCAGGACGAAGTTCAAGTATATTTAGATACTCGGTACGTCAGTGCAGCAGAAAGCGGGTGGCATTTAATAGAATTGCCAATGCACGGTCGAAGCCATTCTGTTGAATTATTACGGATTCATTTACCAGGTCAGAATATTCCATTTAAAAAGGGCGAAGAAGCAGAACCTTAGAGGTAGCGAAAAATAGAAATAAACAATTATTGGATTATTTGAACTTAATAAAACAGACGTAGCCTAAATGCAAAACCATATACGTATGCGCACATTCCTTAACATTACACATGGCAGAAACAAAAAAGAGTGTGGCATCCCGGAAAAAAATATTGTAAAAGTGTTGCTCGATCAAATATTGTATCAACAAAAGATATCGAACGGTTTAATTTAAAATAATTGTTACGTGAATCGAAAATAGCAATGTTGTATAAAGATGTTCTAACTATAGATGGAACTACTTACGGTACTTTTCAAGGAGCGGCACGAGCAGCTGGGTTATGTAAATCGGACGACTGTGTTTGAAATGATGTCTGATGCCTGACAAATTAAGACACTTCTTCGTGTACTTAATTATGACGGGTGAAGTTGATGCTTTACAATTATGGGAAGCGTTCAAAGGACCATTATCCGGAAAGACAAATGAACAAACTGCTCCTTCGATCATCAAATAAATGTTAGAAGCAGAAGATTTAATGATGAAGCAATTTGAACTTCCGCAAGAAATTATCCAATCAAAGGAAAAGAAAGAGATAGCAGCAGACGAAAATTTAACAGTAGAAGACTGTAAAAAAAATCTATCAGAAAAGTTCATTCTCAATATTGTTTTACTAAAGCTTTAAAGTAAAACTTTAAAATAAATTTAAGTAAATTTGAACTTTGTAGAAATAAACTGAATTAAAAGACTAACCCTAAAAATTGGATCCTACATAAGGTTTCAGAAGAAACATTTTTTTAGTCAAAAAAATTAACAAAATAGGTAAAATTCATTACAGTGTTTTAATGACTATCTTCTGACTTCACCATAATGCCATTTTGAGCTCTAGTTTTTGGATGTAGCCACTATTTTGTGCATTGTCATGAGCAGGTTGCTTTGGGTTGCTGTGTCTGTTGTCAATCACATGACATGTTGAGTAGGCCTATCTAACATGATAGGTAGAGAGAGGGGTATTTGTAGATAGAACTTGACTCTTTACAGAAGCTTTTTAAATAAAAACACAAATAGATAGATAAAAATATATATTGGCACAAACTTGATCATGAGCCATAGCAAGGTTTGGGGCAGCCACCCGTATATTATTTTCCTGGCTGCAAAATTGCAAACGAAAAAGATAGCACTGGTGTGCACAAATCAGAGTCCTAAACAGAACTGAGGGAGTAGGGGAAAGGTGGAGGCTTGTAAAGATCAGGATAGGAAGTGACATCAAAGGGGCCGGGATCAGAAAGGTCTTCAACTATAGGCTCGGGCCCAGACATGACATCAAGGGGACCGGAACCGGAGAGGTCTTCATCTATAGGTTCACACCCGGAAGTGACATCACCAGGGCCAGGTGGAATTTCGCGTGAATGGTCTGCAGGGAAGCGAGAAAAAGAATCAGTGCACATCCCGGTCTGATTCGGAATTGCCCTCATTCAAGCCCTTTAGCTGCCTCCCATGCACACTTTATATATACACACACACTATGGTCTGAACACACACCAGAATGACTAAAAACATGGTGGCATGTACAGTACCATGTGGATTCCAAGTGTTTCTTCCAAAAGGTCCTCTATATGCTAACACCATTAACATTCACAACAACACAACATGACAAGTATTCAATCCCTAAAAATCCAGGAACAAAAAAATAAACAAGGAGCTTGAACTTGGACATCTGAATGACTGGGCCCTAACCAGAAATCAGGAGTCTGTTTAAATAAGCAAGTGAACTAAATGTAAATGAGCCTTGAGAGACTACTAGAGATCACACTTGATAAGCAATAGTCAATGAGACAAATTAATCAAAAGAAACAAATGGAGGCAGTGTGGACAAAGGCAAAGTATTGCAGCATGTCACATAAGAGACATGGCCAAGGGCATGGAGGCTCAATGGGTATCTTGCTTTGGTTAACTGTTTTAAAGTCTACTGAAAATCAGGGATGTAACTTTGATTTCCATATACGAGGGGGTGCATGCAGTATGATTAGAGTAGAGCATATACTTGATTGTAATGTGGTGTGTCTAAGCAGAGAACTACTCTAAAGATACAAAAGATGTGCGACTAAATACTCTGAGACACATTATATATTGAAGTACTACTGTGAAAAAAAATAACCAGGAGATGGAGACGTGAAGACAGGAAAAGGGCAAAAATCGGAAAAAAACAAAATAGAAGCAGGAAACCAGATATCAAAGAAACAGAAAGAAAAAAAATAATCAAAACAGAAAAACAGACCTAACGCCAGAGCTAACTATATTAATAGAGCTTTTTGCATGCTGTGAATCCACTGAAGGATAATGATGCTTCCATACTGCAATGCACAGCAAAGAAAAACAAGACATGATTAAAATTAAACATTGTCAAACCAAGTCCATCCATCTCCATCCATCCTACAACCCGCCATATCCTAACTACAGGGTCATGGGGGTCTGCTGGAGCCAATCCCAACCAACACGGGGCGCAAGACAGGAAACAAACCCTGGGCAGGATGCCAGCCCACATATACACACCAAGCACACACTAGGGACAATTTAGGATCGCCAGTCCACTTAACCTGCATGTCTTTGGACTGTGGGAGAAAACCCACACAGACACAGGGGGAACATGCAAACTCCACGCAGGGAGGACCTGGGGAGCAAACCCGGGTCTCCTAACTGCAAGGCAGCAGCACTACCAACTGCGCCACCAAGCCACCCTCAATCCAAGTCTAAATGAAAAAAACAGAAACAAAAGCCTCACATTTGAAAAGTACCCAATGCACAAAAACATGCACATAAAAACGTGGTAATATAACAATTATATTTTGGCAGTGCTCCATAGTTCTACCCATTGATCAGTTTTAAAGACTGCCATCTGAGAAAAACATAGTTAATCCTGATGTTTTCTTTTATGAGAAATGTGGTAAAACCAATACCTACCTACAAAACAGTCAATCCCCTCAATCTGTACCACATTGAAAATAATACGAGTGAGTTAAAAGCTAGAGGAAAATTTTAATCCAGTCTGTACCCTTTTGCCCATGCCAGGGATTCTTGACAAGGTAAAAATGAATATCCAATGAGAAAGGTGCTTGGTAACATAAATTAAATACAACTGAGTACTTCTTTGTCCTCATTATTTTGTGGCCCTAATTACTGTAAAAACAGCTGGCTCTTCTAATTTCATTCATGCGATTAAAACTTCCAGCTTCGATTTTAAATATATCTTTACAGGGTTTGCTCCACGGAAAAAAAATGTTACCAGAGCAGGAAACAAATTAAAGATGACAAGTCAAAAATGTTTCTGGAAACATCCAGCCATTCAAAACTGCATTAATATGCTTTTAAATCATTCAGTTTGTTCCAAAGGGGGGGATGGACACTTACTGCTCAGAAACTCTTCAAGCCTGGCAGAGCATTAGACTAGTATGGCATCTTGGGAATTCTGAAAATCATTTTAGCATGTGCTTACAACAGGGCTTTACAACATATTTTATAAGGTGCAAAAACTATTCACTATTTTTGCTTGAGTTTACTTTAGATGTGGAGAGGTTCTGTGTTGGGGTATCAGTTTTTTCATGACAATTTCACTAAGAGAAGCTCTTTTTTTTGCAGAGGTACCAAATTTTAATACTCTGCTGTATATCCTATGTGCTCATGAATAAAAGCAGTACTCTGTGTGTAAGCTGCAACAGAAAATCAGACAGAATTACATCTACACAACAAAACTGATGATCAGAAACCGACTAAGAAACTAAACACCAAGCATAGGGTGTCAAAAGCCTGCCAATAATATCATAAGGATGATAATTGTATATTAAAAATAATAATGGAACCTGGATACAAGCTGAAAATGAGACAGATGGGCTAAAAGTTTCTCACTCAGGTACAGAAGCTGAACATCTCAAATGTGGACAAATACTGACACTTGAATACAGTAGTAGATAAATGGGCAGTGCAAATTACAAAAGAAAAAAATAACCAATGTATAAAATGTGGTAATTGAACATTAGAAATTAAAAATGTCATGTGGACACAAGATTAAAAACAGGCAAATAAAGCATGTAGTTGTGGCAGAGAGAAACTGTCTAATTGCCAAAATTGATCATTAGGTATTGGGAATTAAAGAAAAATGTAATTTGAAAACTCAATGAAAAACAGGCAAATTGTATACAAACTGGCATCTAAGAATGGAAGTTCACAAGTATACAGTACATCCATCCATCCATCCATTATCCAACCCGCTATATCCTAACTACAGGGTCACGGGGGTCTGCTGGAGCCAATCCCAGCCAACACAGGGCACAAGGCAGGAGACAAACCCTGGGCATGGCGACAGCCCACCACAGGGCACGCACACACACACATACTAAGCACATACTAGGGACAATATAGGTTATACAGCACATCTGAGGCAAAAATGAAAATGTGAGCCATATACAATAAGGGGATAATGAGACAGCTAGAATACAGGTTGATGGAATATAAAATGACACCTGACCAGAGAAATATATAGTTAATATATCCATCTTTATAATTCTGGCCGCTGATGTCAATAATTGCCATAAATAAGCAGTGTCTAGCTTCTGTATTTGGGTGCAAGTTTCACATCTCAACTTCCCTGTAACCAGCTTAAATATTAAGCATAATTTGTTTTATATGTGATGCCCATTTTCGCTTTCTTTACCCGTGACCCCATTAATAAAGTCCAAGTGACCATTACTAAACCACACAAGTTTTAGCACAACAATTTGCACGTACCCGTACCTGTCCTAATTCCTAAACTCATACCCTACAGTTTCCTGCCATATCAAATACTTGTTTAAGTCACTGTGTGGGCCACAGGTTTATTTTTAGATGCCTGTACATTTTCAACTAGTTTGTCTTGCCATTTGAACTAATTGCTCATTGAAGCGTGGCACTCTTTTAATTCTCTTATACAACAGGTTTTACTTATTAATGCTGATGATGGATATGTTTTGCCTTATAAAATTTTTATAGTTTACAAGACCTTTTAATGTAGAGAAGGTATTTACTGGCCAGCAGCCGAAAGAAGAAGAAGAAGATCTTCCATGCTATATGGGATTCTTGTTAACAGAAGACCTGATGCATGTTCTGATGCCAGAGAAGTGCAAAAGAAAACACCTTCTTGGATGCATGCATTTGGAGCCGAGTTAAAACAAATAAGATGAGAATGTGTATAGCATTTGCATGTTCTCTCTGTATCTCTGTAGGCTTTCTTCTGGGTACTGCAGGTTTCCTCCCATGTTCCCACAGATGTGCTTGTTAGCTGATTACTGATACTGGAACACTGTCCAGTGCCTTCAGAATTACTAGTGTATTTAGAGTTTATGTTGATGGAATAATTCAGATTTGCCATGTTATGGTTTAAACTCTCATCCCACTTGATGCAGCTCATGACCTAGAATATAATGTCTATATCACTATATATAAAACACTAGCAAAATACCCGAGTTTTGCAGCGGAGAAGTAGTGTGTTAAAGAAGTTATGAAAAAGAAAAGGAAACATTTTAAAAATAACGTAACATGATTGTCAATGTAATTGTTTTGTCACTGTTATGAGTGTTGCTGTCATCAAGGATTTGATTATCATTATTTCTTTCAATCAGGTTCGTATTTGGAGGATGTGTTGTGTTCAGGTTACATTCCGTGTTTGTCAACCGTTATAACAGGTTTCATTCATCGAAGTGTTCACTACCCAAATCGGTGCTCGTGAATCTAAGATGATTAACAGGCATTCCCGGTATTAAGTTGTGGATTTGCTTGCGAATATTCAGCGGCAGCGTATCTATGAACTTAATTTAAACTTAAGCTTTACACCTTGCATTCCTATTGATATGTCTACAAAGGCTTGTTAAGCGTCAGAGGGTTGTTCCTTTCCTACTGCATCAATAAACAGCTCGTCTTCCTCTTTATCTGAGACATCACACACTGCATGCACGGGTTTACCTTTCCCAGTCCTGCAAAGTCAGTTCACGTGAGCCGCTCGGAGTACATTCATCGAAGGTTCTCAGCTGTGCTTGTGCTATCTCGTGCGATCTTGCGATGTCCACGGCTTTATTTAATGTTAGCTAAGACCCGGCACTTAAAAGTTTCTCTCGTACTTTCGCTGAGTTTGTGCCAAGCACTAGTCAATCCCTGACCATCTCATCTTCGTTTGCATAAGCACAGTCCTTCACCCACGAATATTTCGTGGCAACGTGGATTGGATTGCTGCTGACGGACGGCCTTATATGGGCAGGCACTCAATTACGTGGGAGGCGTGACGATGAGGGATGCAACTCCGCCTTACACGGCGACCGAGCTGCAGGCTATGGCTGTATATATGTACGTAAGTAGGTTCCAGTTATGACCGTTATGTTTAGAATTTCGAATTTTAGAATGAAACCTGCCTAACTTTTGTAAGTAAGCTGTAAGAAATGAGCCTGCCAAATTTCAGCCTTCTACCTACACGGGAAGTTGGAGAATTAGTGATGAGTCAGTGAGTCAGTCAATCAGTCAGTGAGTCAGTCAGTCAGTCAGTCAGTGAGGGCTTTGCCTTTTATTAGTATAGATAACATTTATTGCTATAACTTACATAACGTAACATCCTCAGATCCAATGTATCCCATTGAGGCTTGCAGCAATGAAGCCTATCTCAGCTGCACCTGACACAACGCAGGAAACAACACTGGATGGAGTTCGAATTCATCCCAGAAGATTCTCACTTAATACTCTCACACTATTAAATTGTGCCAAACAGAGGAATCAAGACGAAAATGCGATCAGTGTTTCTTTTGCAGAATTACTTCCATTATGAGAAATATCAACAATTTGCCATTTTAGCAGCCATTTTCCACATTAATTGAAGCTGGCCAGTTGACCCCAAACATGCCTTCCCATTTTGGTTTTATTGGAGTAGAAGTTTTTGTGGCTAGAAGCCATTCCCCCTCCAGGTGTTGCCTTCTCTTAATTGCCTTTTCTGATATGCAAGGGGAGTAATCCCAAGTTACAGGGGTTAGTGAGGAATATACAAAAACCGCAAACTGTAGATAATCAAACAATATTATTACTATCAATTATTTCTTTATGTGTCAATTTTTATAAAGATCACCATTGTGATATATATTCACGAGAAGCAGTACATGTAGTCTTTGTATGCTGCCATGAAATGTAGACTTTTCATTACATCATTACAGATATATGATTAGTGCTTTACAAATCAGTCAACATTTCACTAATAATGCTTCTAAACAGAACAATATTTGCTATGCAAAAGTAACAATGAAAAAGCAGTTTTTTCTCAGTTAACTCTATCCTAAAGGTATTTCTATTTAAAGCACCAGACAGCTTATTCAATTTTATTTCATATAGCTCCTTTTATAATGAGCACTATACTTATATGTATAAGCCATCCATTATCCAGCCCTAACTACAGGGTCACAGGGGTCTGCTGGAGCCAGTCCCAGCCAACACAGGGCACAAGGCAGGAAACAAACCCTGGGCAGGGCGACAACCCACCGCAGGGCACACACCCACCCGAGACAATTTAAAATCACCAATGCACCTAACCTGCATGTCTTTGGACTGTAGGAGGAAACCCACACAGACACGGGGAGAACATGCAAACTCCACGCAGGGAGGACCCAGGAAGCAAACCCAAGTCTCCTTACTGCTAGGCAGCAGCGCTACCACTGCACCACCATGCCGCCCTGTATAAGCCATCTTAGTTTTATTTTATATAGTATGACAACTTTCCTTATTCTGATTCAGAGAATAGTGTTCTTCATAGAAAACTTCATCACAGAATACTTCAGATGAACAGTGAAAGGCAGCATATTATTTTATACTGCTAACAATGCCCTATGATGCTTTTAACTTATTGCACAAATGTTTTCATGGTGTATTCTTACAATTTGCCATATTTGTAAGAGGAATTCCCTCATACCATTCTAGGTCCCCGTTAAGTATGCTTTTGTAAACTGTCTTAAGTCATGGCTGAACCAAACAATCCTGAGACAACATCTGACACAACAAATTCAAAGTCAAAGGGTTCATCTCACAGGTACAGTGTATCAAGAGCTGACAGTGCTAAAGATGTTTTCTTAAAAGTAATTTAGTTAAATTACGCATTACTTGCATTTGTATATAAAAGTGTAGATTTCATTGGCCAGCATTTACCTTAGATTAGATTAGATAGACAATATTAATCCCAAAAGGAAATTTAGTTGCATACAGCAGCAGAACCAAAAAAACAAAGATAGAGAATCACAGGATAAATAATACAATCAATCCATGCATAGACACATAAATAAAGAAATGTATATTGTGCATAAAAAACAAAATTCATTTAAAGAGAATAAGCATTTATTTTTGGATGTCACAATGAAGCACTGAATTGCCTGGTGGCAGTGGGAAGAAAAGATCCCCAGAGGCGCTTCTTAGTACACCATGGAGGACTGAGCCTGTGGCTAAGAGTGCTCCAAGAGTGCACCTCCTAGATGAAACAGAGGGTATTTTTCAAGATGGTATATAGTTTTGTCAAAATTCTCTTTTTCCACAACAACTTCCAGTGTGTTCAGGGTTAGCTCTATAATGAAAGAGGCTTTTCTAGTAAGTTTCAGGCATTGTGCATCTTTTGAACTTAAGTTGCTTCTCCTGGAGTCCACAGCATAGAACAATTAACTAGTTCTTACGGACTGGTACAACATTTGTTACTAAATCCAAATCTTTCATATGAACCTTCATGAAACTGACCAGAATATCATCCATCCATCCATCCATTATCCAACCCGCTGTGCCCTAACTACAGGGTGCAAGGCAGGAAAAAACTCCGGGCAGGGCGCCAGCCCACCACAGGGCGCGCACACACACACACACTAAGCACACACTAGGGACAATTTAGGATTGCCAATGCACCTAACCCACATGTCTTTGGACCATGGGAGGATTCAATATCAATATCAAATGTACTTATATAGCACATTTAAAAACAGCAATAGATGACCAAAGTGCTGTGCAACCAAGAATAATACAGTACTAAAGCCAATAAACAAAAGAGAATCAAATTAAAAGCCAAGGAATAATAATGTGCCTTAAGAAGTGATTTAAAAACATGCAAAGTAAGGGCCAGCCTAATATGAAGTGATAGCCCATTACTGAGTCTAGTACAGGGGTGCCCAATGTGTCGATCGCGATCAACTGGTAGATCGCAAAGGTAGCGCAGGTAGATCACGTTGCATTCAAAAAAAAATTTTTTTAAACGTTAGTCTGTCATACTTTATATTTTCCCTATGGCATTCGCCAATTGATTGACATACAGGGCGGCCAGTCTGAGATCTCTTTTGTTCTAACACACTGGTCATCCCGCACGCACAATTAAATGTGCAAGCTACTGCAAAACTCCGACTGTAATCTAGTTAGCCTTCCAATTTATATCGACTAAAGAAGGAATTAAAAAAAAATGTTTGGGGAGGGTATGGGCTGGATGTGGAATTAGAAGAGGATTTTTTTCTCACAATGTCACAATCGAACTGCATTTGTCTGGTCTGTCAGTCTATCATTGCTATTCCAAAGAAGGAAAATGTGGAAAGGCACTTTCGAACTGTTCATAAAAACTACCTTCCAAAAAGTGATCTGAGAAAGAGAAAGGAGAGGGAACTAAAATCACAGTTAATCGGACAGCCATCATTTTTCACTCGGCTGAATTCAAAAGCTCCTTTACTGCATTATTTGACTGTACTTATTTATGCGAGTCAGCCTTTTCCCACATGACGATTATTAAATCCAAATATTGTACTGTAGTGACCATAAATGTATTGAATTTTTATTGTGTAATAAAGGTTATTCTGTTATGCAAGGTAGGACAACATACATTTTATGTATAAAGTATACTCAGTATATATATATATATATATATATATATATATATATATATATACAGTATATATATATACTGTATATATAATTTTTAATGCAGGTAGATCATTTCGACCTGGTCATTTTAAAAGTAGCTCGCAAGCCGAAAAAGTGTGGGCACCCCTGGTCTAGTGGCTACAACTGCAAAGACACAATCTCCCCTACACTTTGGTCTTGATTTAGGGACCATCAGAAGCAACTGACCAGTAGACCTGAGTGACCTTGATGGAATATCTAATTGTAAAAGATCAGAGAGGAAAGAGAGAGCTAGGCCATTTAGTGCTTTATAAGCAAATAATAACATCTTAAAATCAGTCTAAAAATGAAAATGGAACCAGTACAGGAAGGCCAGCACAGAAGAAATGTGTTCTTGCTTGCATATTCCTGTTAAAAGACAAGCTGTGGTATTTTGGACCAACTGCAAACGTGAGATACACGTGAGAAGAAATAAAAGCATGTATAACTCTTTCCAAATTGTGAAACAATAAGAAGGGCTTAACTTTATATAAAAGCCTCAGATGAAAGAATCTAGCTTTAATTATGAGTTTATCTGTTTATCTAATTTAAAAAAACTATCAATTATTACACCATGTTTTTTACAATAGATCTTACATAAGGTTTCAGGGAGCTCAAGTCCATCTGAGGGGCATCACTGATACCACTTGGCCCAAACAACAGGACTTAAGTTTTGTTCTACGTCACATTTAAAAAAGTTAAATTCCATCCAAGTTTTAACATCCTCAAGACAGTCCAACAACAGTTTTAAAGAGTTTGCATTGCTGTGCTACAAGGGTAAATAAAAATGTTTATCATCTGCATAGCAAGTGAAACAAAATGCCATAACTTGTAAAAATGGATCCTAAAGGAAGCATATACAGAGACAAAAGGAACGGCCCAAGAACGGAACCCAGAGGAACTCCGCAAGTAAGAGGCACTGAGGAACAGACAAAAACAGCAAAGCTAACAGAAAAACTTCTGTCAGACCAAAAAAAGACAAAAACCACTCCAAAGTACTACATTTAATGCCTGTAGAGAGCACCAGGGGACGAATGAAGATATTGTGGTCTACAGTATCATAAGCAGCTGTCAGATCCTAAAGCATGAGAATGGCAGGATCCCCAGAGTTGTTACCTAGAAACACATCATTAAAAACCTTTAAAAGTACAGTTTCAGTGCTATGAAATGCTGTAAAACCAGATTTGAATACCCCAAGAATGCCATGTATATCTAAATAAGATTTCAACAAATAAATCAAACTTTCTCCAAGATTTTTGACAAAAATGGAAGTTTGGAAATTGGCCTAGAATTGGAAAGAACTAAGGTGTCCAAATTGGCTTTTTTGACAAGTGATTGCACTACTGCATGCTTAAACATTTTGGGTACAACACCTGAGGTGAGGCTACTGTTTATAATTATTTGGATATTTGGTCAAATAGTGTCAACAATTTCTTTAAGAAAATGAGGAGCAATAACACCTGTAGAATAAGCTGAAGGTCTCAAATGACTAATCATATTCTTTAACAAAGATAGGGACACAGGCTCAGAACTGGTTAAAAGCAGCACAGCAAATGGCAGTGATGGATAACTCATAAGAAGGAGGTAAAATAAGTGCTCTAATGTTTGTAACCTTTTCAACAAAAAAGGACAAATTCTTCACAGGTTTTTGGGGACACATCAAAAGAAGCAGATTGAGGGTTATTAAGAACAGCATTGATAGTACTCAAAAAGACAAAAGGTTTATGGTGGTTTTTCAAAATAATATCAGAAAAAAATGCTCTTTTCAGCTTTAACAATTTGCTGGTAGTCATTCTAGTTAGCCCTCAAAAATGTCAAAAGAGACCTGTAACTTGTCTGATTTCCACTTGTGTGTAGTTCTCCTGTATTCGTCTCTAATAGTTCGAGTGGTGTTACTTAATCATGGTTCAGTTTTAGACTTGGACATAATTTTACCGTAAATGTGCCAACACTATCCAAAATGTCCTGGGAGAGTAAAATAGTGAGGTTACCTCCTCAGTATCAGAACAAGACAAGGTCCCTGAATTAATCTGTGTAATATTATTAAAGGCAGCAGAAAACTGCACAGGAGTTGTTTTGTCTTGGTAGAGAAATATATTACTCTACTTTCCCCTTTTGTATTATTAATATGTAGCCTTTGTCAGAATGCCTCAAATCTCCCAGACTTACCACCGTTTATAAGGTATTATAGTATATATCTTCTCCCCACCTTCCCTTCTACATCTATAAACTCAGGCAATTAGGTGTAGTAAAAGATAATCAGGAGTTAAGTTACACATAAAATAATGTATTATTTTATTATAGTATTCATAAATAATAACAATACAAAGCAAAGTACATTTGAATATTGACAACAATACATCCTGATAAATGGTGATGTGTAGTTTCAGGTGGCACACAGACTTGTTAGTTTCTTAAAAATGTCTCTAGTTAAGGCATCATTTTTGGTCAGCTTTCTTCAGAACAGGCCACATGCCTGTCTCAATATGGCTGCCGAGCTGTGCTCTTCATTGTGTTGTCCTTTTCAGTTCATGCATCAGTTTGGTAAGAGAGAGAGAGTGAGGGAGTGAGCAAATTTATAGGTTTTCTGTTCAACCCCTAGAGCCAATAGGATGTCATGGTACTTAAAGACTTCTGATACAAGCCAGTTCCAAACAGCCATACTTTAGACCAATGGGGGAACAGAACATCTTCACACCTGCCCCAAAACCTTTTGTTAAGGTAAAGCTTGGCAGTTAGGCAGCCTGGCTTTGTGTGGGGGTTGACTGAGAGACTTTAGCAGAGAAACACTTACCAAACTTGTTTGAGGCATTTCCCCCCCCAACCCTATTATAAAATTCAAAGAGACCCATTCCTAAAAGGGGGAAGGGGTTCTTAAACCATCAAACCATTGCTATTATTATCAGTAATGTAACACTAATATTATATTGCTTTGCCTAAGTTACAAAAAAGACATACAAAATATTTATGAAGTTGTATGCAAAATTTCACATCACAACAGGAGTGGAAGAGGTATATGATATGATGACAGCAGAGAGCCAGAGCACATCATTTAGAAGCATGACAAGAAGGTGATATTTCAAATTAAATAGGCATGTGGTCAGAAAAGAATGCACCACAAAGTTCAATGTTAAATACAGGAAGACCACATGATAAAACAAGATCTGATGTATGCCCATACTGTTGAGTAGGGCCAGTCATAGACTGTACAAGATTACAAAAGAGTCAATAACATTTAAAAAGTCTTTAACTAATGGTTTAGTAGAGAAACAGTCATGAAAATTAAAGTCCCCAGCAATTAGGACTTTATCATATTGTTGCATAATCTCAGCTAAGAAATCAGAGAAATCATTGATAAAACCCTTATCATATCTAGAGGGACGGTATAAAGAAACAGAAGCCAGATAAATTCAATCCATCTCGAACATATTCAGCTCAAAGCTGGAATAGAAGTTTGATGACAATTTCTTTCAATTAAAACTTTTCTTAAAGGTTTGTGTCCCAAGGATAGTCTGAGGATGGCTCTGGGTGTGTGGCTTGCTGTCTGTCTCTCTCAGTTCTACTTGCTTATTGTAAATAAAATCAGTTCTTTGCTGTGTTGTGATCTCCAAGCACTCTTTTAACATTCAACTTACTGCTAAAAACTGATGACCCGAAACACAGCCAAATGGGATTGTTTCTTGTTGTTTTATAAATACGTTTCAGTTCTTCATGTGCACTGAAGTAAATAACATTCAGTGCCCCTTTCCATCCTCAACGCAAGCCCCTGAAGAGTCACGGTATGAACATTGGCTGCTGCTCCACCCACTCACACTGCTTCAAAATAGCTATAGCAAATAGCTAAATTAAAACTTAACTTGATACTTTATTAGTAGGACTCTGTGACTGGACTATGCACAGCACACTCTTTTGTGTTGGGTTTAAGCCCTGCAAAGGCTTTCTGCTTTACTTCCAGTGCTGTAGTGCTGTAGTGACCCTACTCCTTAGCACATGCAGCATTAAAAGTATTCCCAACATTTTTGTACAGTTCTTTTCACTTGATTGCATACTACGCATATGCTTCACATCGTCCTCAATAGATTTCACCAGACAGCCAGAGCACATGCAGTCATGATGTTACACTGACAGCAGCAAGCAACGTCTTAGTGAAAAAAGGCAACACTGAGAGATAACACTGTATGTTTCGTTATGTGCTAGGTTACTTATTACTTTAAAAATAATCAGTCTACGCTTTTAATGCTTTACCCTCAACAATGGTGGCAGAGTAGTGAAGGAGATTCTAACATGTGACATGTAGCTATCTGAGAGGCGTGTATTCCAGCTATCCTCAGTAAGTCACTGAGTTCTACCTGGTAAAATACAGGCCAGTATGCCACTCATGTTTTTTTGTACTATTCATGTAAAAAGTGTTTGAATTGTGATTTATAACACTTGTATAAAGAAGGGTCGAACTGATTATTGTGTGAAAGGCCATGCAGATTAATTATTGTGGACATTTCTCACTGATTGTTGTCATGGGAGAAGACAAAAAAGAAGAAGTGTTTGCTAGAAGAGTAACTTTTCTAAATGGCTACTGCGGGAAGAAAAGAGGGGACAGGGAGATATCCTCTTGCCTCACTTAGTTAGGGTCATGAAACAAAGATAATTTGGTTTTGGATTTTTGTCTTACAATGGAGCTTGTTATGGAAGGTGTTAAAATTTTTAAAAATTTAAATCCTTACCCTCATTCAGTTTTAAGTTGAGAAACTCAACTTTGTTACACATGATGTTTTTATGCATATCAACTTTTTTTGAAATATGCACTGATGAAAATAATGAAAAAAGAAAAGAAACAATCAAATTCTCTGTGAGACAATGGAGTCTTTATTCTTTGTAAAATCTGGTACATCAAGAGCTCTGTTTGGTGGAACACAGAAATGAGGCGTTTAGTTGACTGCTTCTTGAAACGGCCCCCTCAGACGAGGAAAAAAATATGAACTTTGTGAGCTGCCTGTGAACGCACACCCTTTCTCTGTAAAGGTCACTCCGGCCCAGAGCAATCCTGACTGAGAGATGGAGCATGTTGCCAGAGGCAGATGGAGTGCTGCAGCCATAGGTATCATCATCATCATCATTAACAAGTGGGAATCTGTGAGGACTATCTCTGGTTGGACCTTTACCATGATGGGGATTGTGGTGGGGTGGGGGGAGGTTTTGGCTGCATAACTCAACACAAGTATGAGATAAATATATTGAAATCAAATAATGATAATAATGTGGCCTGCGCTATGAATTGAAGGACCTGGACCCAACCACCTACTGGCAACACAGTTAGGTAAGTCTGTATGAACAAGTGACTTTGTTCTGCTTGGATGACAGAAACAGAGTATCAGTGAAAACTGCTAAAGGCAGCTGCATCAGGCTTTGCAACAGGTCAGATTGGGTATGGATTGCCTTGGAAGAACTTCTGTCTACTTTCACTTCAACTATTGTGAAGTGCACCAAACTAGGAAAAGACACCCACTGGTTCATAAGAAACACACTACGGGTCTTCTAGAGGTTTTTGCAAAGCAAAACAAAAAAATAATATAAGGAAATTAGTAAATGTATTGGAAAATATTGCTGTCTGGTGTTTATTAGGGATATGTTTGAAGAACAAGACACATGGACTAACAAAAGACCTTGAGTATGAAAAGTAAGTAATATGGTCTGAACAAGATTTTGCGAGGTTATGGGAAAACTAGTTGATTTCTTGGAGACAGTGTACTGTATTAACAACAGAGGCATATAAAGGAAAATAAAGTTCTATCTATCTATCTATCTATCTATCTATCTATCTATCTATCTATCTATCTATCTATCTATCTATCTATCGATTATGTGTAATGTAAAATATATATTATTGTCTATTTTCTGTACTACTCCATGAGGGTACAATAAGCCTTGGGTTCAATTCCTAGAATAGTTGCTGTTTCTAGTAGTAGTTGTAGCGGTAGTACTGTTGCATAAACAGAGTACAGACCAGCATGCATGTCGACACCCTCCAATACTATGCTAAACAAGAAAGTACTAAAATAGAGAGCTTCTTTTTTTATTTCACTGAAAACACAAATCACCATACTTGAAGTTTATTTGTAATGGGGTTCTTTTTGTTCAGGAGGAACAGTATAAGGAACAAGGCAGGAACCAACTGGGATGGAACACTATAGTGCTGCATAGCACTGTCAACTTAACATTATTCTTTAATTTTTTATTTCTTAATTGGATAGCAGAATTGGATGCCTCAATCTATTCAGTAGTTATAAATTTTGATTAAAAAATTCTTTAAGAAACAAAATTATACACCGTTCAACCTTCACCCAAGTAAAATGCCTTTAATATTATTACTTCTTTTTTTACTAAACAGACGAAAGAGAGGTTGTACAGAAGAAAACCTTCACAAAATGGGTGAACTCTCACCTGTCCCGAGTGAGCTGCCGAATATCAGACCTGTACCTGGACTTGCGGGATGGAAGAATGCTGATCAAACTTCTCGAGGTGCTTTCTGGAGAGCGCTTGGTAGGTGCCTGTTTTAGCTTCATCTCCTCAGTTTTGTCTTGCTGCTTCTTATTAGTCTTTTCAAACTTAAATTAAAGAGAGAGTAGGAGACAAAGAGTGAGCAGCACATAAAGTTCAATCCAGTATTTGAGTTTGAGCAAATCCTAAATGAAGAATATTGTCTCATCACACCTAGCTGTATTTTTCAATGCACTTATATGTACTTGATTTAATTTTAAATGCTGTTTTGAACACAGCCCAAGCCAACAAAAGGAAGAATGCGCATTCACTGTTTGGAGAATGTTGACAAGGCCTTGCAGTTCTTAAAAGAGCAAAGAGTGCACCTGGAAAACATGGGTTCACACGATATTGTCGATGGAAATCATAGATTAATCCTAGGCCTTATTTGGACCATTATCCTTCGCTTTCAGGTAAGGGCACTTAGGATTTACACTTGAACAAATAAGCACATATTTGGGTATTTGCTTAGCTTCAGCCACAGTCCAATAAAATTACAATTTATGAGAAAAAACATTTTCTGAATTTGCTTTAACCACAGACCATAATGTACTATTCATAGTCCAATGAAAGACACTATAAAATATAAAAATGAATGGCAGATAAAGTTGTTGCGCTTCAATACCAGAAATTGCCCAACACATAAGCAGTTCACATTTGTCACCTAAACACACAAAAGCAAAGCAATTAACTAAAATGATCATTTTTAACCACCTAATACTGCTCAATTTGGGATTTACAAACGTTTCAGCTATTAGTGATCTATTAAAAGTCGATTACTATTGATTGATACATTTTGTGAACTGAACCAAATTTCAGCTAATGATGCTAACTCACTAGAATACGATTATTTTTGCTATGTAAACATAATGTGTTTTAGCTTACAAAAGAGTCAGAGGCAGTCTTGATGAATGGCACACCGTAAGACCCCATTAAAAGGCCCAGCATTCCAGTTTGTTCCTGGGTTATAATTCTTAATCAGTGGATATACTGTAAGCACCATAATAGCTACCACCCTAGAATATCCACTGACAAAGGAAGGTCTTTTATCACAGCAGTTATTAGGTAGTGCCCCTATGCAGGCAAAATATCTGTGATGCTGGCTAAAACAACACAGTTATTGCATTCCTGCTAGTCATATTTACTGGGGACCCTGTTGAATCCCGTCATGTTAACATGCCCACCTTGAATTTTCTGTCATTAAGTCTAGTTACCAGGCCTCTCTATTCACTGAAATAATGACTCTACCCATTTCTCTACCCATATCTGCCTTCCCCACTAATTTGTGATGTTAATTTTTTATACCTATTGACCAAGCCTTTTATTTGTTTAGCCATAATTTGTCATCCATCAAAAAGAAGTTAAAAAAATATAATTCTTTAAAAAGCTGAACATTTTAGCAGAAATAATTTACAACTTTTTTTTCCTATAAGATTCAAGACATTATTGTGGAGACACAAGACAACAGGGAAACACGTTGTGCTAAAGACGCCCTCCTGTTGTGGTGCCAGATGAAGACAGCTGGGTAAGATGACTTGAAAATGCATTTAAAACACACAGACATTTGAACGAGCCCCTTTGTCCCCTTACCACAGTCCTGAACGTGACCTCTACATAGCTGTGCAGCATTCTGCACTGATTCCCACTAGTCACACACCAGAAAGATACAAAATCAGAGGGTTTTTGACCTTTAAATGTACCCATAAAGACATTGGGTTTTTTTTGTTGCTTAATATTTATGAAGCCAATTATTATGAAAAGGCTATATCAATCTTGAATTTCCATACAATAATAATTTTTGCTATCTAGTTGTCATTACCAAATGTTTATTTGTTGTTTAGATGCAAAAGTGAACAGGCTGGCATCCTGACTGGGAGTGACTCCTCACCCAGCTGGGAGGCCATAATGGCAGGACAGTGTGGAAGGAGCTGCAACCTGGCCATGATGGTTAGCGATTCTTATCCTAGTCAGGGTAGAAGGACAATGGATGAACTGGGCAAACATGGATGCTGGAGGCAGTTCATTCCCCTGCACAACAGGCAGCAGTGTTCCTCCAGGCTGGTCCCAGTTAGGACTCTCACAGGGTTACATGGGAGTTGCAGTGTAGAAGAGCAGCCCTGTTGGGGTTGTTGAGTGCTGTAAGGGGGCACTGTCAGGGTAGGACTGCCCTGGTTTCAGTATGACGCAGAAGTGCTCTTGATCACAACTGCTGTGACCTAAATAGTATTCCAGGGTCCGGCTTCAAAGAATCTCACAGCCTTACCTTGGAGAGTTAAAACTGGGAGGCAGTGGGCAAAACTAACCTGGAGGGTAGAGGAGAGAGAGCACACTTTGTGTGTTATTTTGTTTGTGTTCAACATTGGAAGGTGTTGGAGGAATAAAAATCCTTCATTTCAATACTAGAGTTGTGGAGGATGACACTGTGTCTGTGGCTTGGGGCTCAGTGGCGTGTCCTACTGGTGACAGCTGATAATTTCTAAATAAACGTACTGTTTGATTATTTTTGACTATTTAGGGCTGTGATGACACTACACAAAACAAAGATTTACATCAGTATGAGTTACATTAAATGACCTTGTGAAATTCATCATTCACTTGTGAATGGCAATGCATGTCTGTGTGCCTAATCAAGAAAGCTAATTTCCATCAAGAATTGATTCAGCCTTGTTCCCATTACTATTAAGATATGCAAGTGTGTAATGGTGGTGCAGTGGTTAGCAGTGCCACTTCGCAGATCAAGTGTTCTCAGTTGGACTCCTGTAGCCAGTTGTCGTTAGTGTGTACTTTGCTTATTCTCTCCTTGTCTGTGTCGTCCTTCCTCCCAGTACACTTGTTTTTCTCCAGCATCCCCAAAAACCTCCAGGTTAGCTTAACTGGAATTTTCAAACTAGTTTGGGTCTTAATGGGCCCCTACTATGGACTGGTATCCTGCCCAGAGCTGGTCTCTGGTCCCCATTACCCTGAACACACAATAGCACATTTTACAGTATGTTTCATGATATCATTTTTGTTTAGTTCAAGCCAGAGGAAGATTTAATTTCCACAAAAATTTTGTAGTCCACATGGTCACAACAGTGTACATAAGATGAATCCTTGATATCAAATTACAACTTTTTTGAAATGTAAATTTGTCCCTTAAATCTTTGTAAAGATGCCATGTTGACAATAGAAACTAATAAAAACTCAACACCTACCGACACCTACAAACTTCTAAAATATTTTTGTAGAAGTGCATTTTTGACTGGTTTGATTTTTTTTTGTGACATATGATATTTCTGCTCTTTTTGCAAGATGCCGAGGAGGATTTGCAGTGCCACTGAAGGACAAAAATAGTCACAGATTGCCAAAGCAAAATTTTAATGACTGCTGCACAACTCAGGCAAAGCTCTATCAAGCTTCCCAATTTTTGTTGAATGTTAAAAGCTTTCATGAATATTCAATGATACGTAACTATACCCAAGTATGATGGGGCAATTGTGCCATACTTAATTAAATATGATTATGAGTGCTCCATTTAATGAAACTGATAATACTTCAGTACTGGGCATAAGCCATCAATATTTGAATACATAGCTTGAAGTGCAGCAAGTACTGTAGAAGTTTTATTACAGGAGAATCATAATCAAGAGATGTATCTAATGAAGAACTCATTTGGAATGAAGGCTAATAGCTGCTTCCATCTGCTAGAAGTGTGGCCTCTCATACTGAATACTCTTTAGACCCAAAATGCTGAAATGTTTTATGATTTATTTCAATATATAAAAAATGGACTAACTAGCAGAAAATGCCATTTTTTTCTACAGTACAACAAGCATAACTGTTTTCTTTCTTTTCTTCTTACAGATACCCAAATGTAAATATCACCAATTTTACCACCAGTTGGAAGGATGGCATGGCTTTCAATGCCCTTATTCACAAGCACAGGTAATGGACTTTATTTTATGTCTCTTTGAAAATCAGGATTTTGTTAAGCTAATTCATATTATTAACATTTTAAAAAAAAACTGAGTTAAACAGTTTAGAGTATTATTAGTGATAAGTGAAACAAATGACTTTGATTTTACGTTCAGTTTCTTTGAAATTCAAACTAAAATTAATTTTGCATATGATGTTGCAATTGCAAAACTTGCTCAAATTTGTTTTTTTGAGGGTGAAAGTAAGGAATTCTGCCTTCTAAGAGTTTGGTGAAACCTTTTACTTCTTTTGGACTGGCACATTTCTCACAAATAGGATCCAAATGAATTTAAAAGGGAGAAGAGTTTCTTTTGAAACTGTGGCATGACTGATAAAGAGTTTAGGTGTCATGAGCGAATTTCATGTTTTGGAAAAAGTTAATAGAGGGGTAAGGAAAGCAGGGTAAGCCACGTGGTGGCCCTACAACTGCACAAATGACCGATTACGGTTAAGATAAAAATCAAAGACCAAAATAAAGTTTGCCAGTGTTGCCTTCTCAATCCAAACATGTACATACCAAAAATCAATGTTCCCATGCTCTTGTATATGTAGAAAAAGTTTGTGGATGAGATGAGAGGAAAAGGATTCATAAACATCTACTGTATCCTGCAACACTGGTTCTTTAAAGGCAATGTATGGTTCTTTATAGGATTGTGTGATTCCTTATAGAATTATTGCTTGACAAAGCACCATCTCATCTGGGGAACGTTTATTTGCATGTGTAATTGTCTCTTTGTGCTTTCAAAAGCTTCCTAATATGTACAAAAAAATGAAATCTTTAATGTATGGTAGACTATCTAGCAGGACAGTAACAGATTAAGAAAACCTGAACTTAGCCTATGTTAAATATGTATGCAGCTGGAGTCCTTTCAAAGTCATGAACTATTGGTATTTTATAGCTCTGTTACCATCTGTTCATTTTTTTCTGCTGAATGAAGCCTGTTACTGATCAAAATAAGTAAAGGTTCTTTCTGGAACCTTCAAGTGGATGGGTATTTTAGGAACCAAAACTGGTTCACCTATGGCATCGCTCTGAAGAACCTCTCTAGAACCTTTATTTTCAAGAGTGTATATCAGTCGTGTGAATTTCAACATTTCTTGCAAAGCAAAAGGTTTCATTACAGATTCAATTTTGCCCAAATCACTGGTTCATGACTAGTCATCAGCACTAATAAGTTCTAGAATCAATCTGCATGTGAAATAAGTGAACATTTCTTATGAAGTTGGTGCCCCACCCACCATACCATACCATACATCCTAGCATGACTGCAGAGGACTAAAAGCAAACCCTCATTTAGTCAGGCTGAAGAGCTATTCTTTAGGTCAGTTAAGTTTTTCCCTCGTACACCCTAAATCGTCTCACACTCCAACTACAGCAAAACAACGATTGTTTTCCAGCAAAGACAGGGGCTACATATTGACAGTGCACTAAATATCAAAAAAGTCAATGGCTTAATAAAATGGACACTCAAAGCCAGTGTGACATTTTGCCATTGATGTTCTCAACGCCATTCCTCCATTATGGGTGGAGAGCTGATAGATTAATAATCTCAGTAGTGAAATGAAATAACATTGAATGTGCTATTCCAAGTCAGTAAATGCTCTGAGTGCCATGAAGGGAGTAAATGGACACTAAATTTGCTGCATCAACAATGTATTTGTCAGACTGAGAAAGTGGTATTTCTGAATCATGAGTGGCCACCTCACAGTTATGATGAATAACCATATTATCTGCTGAAAAAGAACAATCACACGTTATTTATAAAAATAAAAAAATAAACCTGTGACGTGTGTAGTTGCAGGCAAACAGCAGGAGATCATAGCCAATGAAATCATGTTTTTTTTTTTTTAATTTGCTCACAGGCCAGATCTTGTGGATTTTCGTAGCTTGAAGAAGTCTAATCCTATCCATAACCTACAGCAGGCTTTCAATGTGGCTGAGCAGAAGCTTGGTGTTACAAAACTGCTGGATCCTGAGGGTGAGAAAGTCATGTTAAATATCACATCTCAGACATGCTGAATCGTGACTGTCTGGACCTTCCTTCTTACTTGGCAATTGTTCATAAAGCTGTTGTAACACTGTGAATTTTAGCTGCATTAACACTATTGTTTTTTTTTTCCAGATGTCTTTACAGAGAACCCTGATGAAAAGTCAATCATCACTTATGTTGTGGCATTCTACCACTATTTTTCAAAGATGAAGGCTTTGGCTGTTGAAGGGAAGAGAGTTGGGAAGGTGAGGACCTGCTTAAGGTGTAACAGTTCCTATGCAGATTGCCACCTTTCAATTTAGTGCTCAGTTTGCTATGTGTTGAAAGTCATACTACTGATCATGTTTTTCAGTAACTGTAAGAGGGTGAATGTAAGTGTCATGCTGTTATTCTTTACTAAAATCCATAAAGTGGCAGTGGCTATCTCCATTTCATTGCTGGTTTTGTAACTAGTATTGTTATTAAAGAAATTTAACAATCAAGAAAGTAAAAAAACAAAACAAAACATTTATTCCAAGCCTCGGGTTTTACTGATTAACAGAAACATGGAAGTAGTTTTTCACAAAAAGTTTTGTGCAATATAGAATCGACCAGTTCAATCACCTCAAGTGATGTCAAAAGAACTGGCTGCGTTAAATACTGATGCATATTAATTATCAAGCAACAAAATAAACATGATGACTATTTAAATATTTCTTACATTCTTATACATTTTCTGAGAGTCCCGTGCTTACTTACTGAATGTCTACGCGTAACATGCTTTATTAAGCTGTTTGTATGAGAGTCCCTCTGTACTGAAGTTCTTCCTCGTGCTTTTTCCAGTGCATCTCAGTTGATATCCACTATATGCCAGTGATGAGTTAGGACATTTCTTCAACAGGGTTTCAATCAACTGTGCTTTTCAGAATCTTCAAAAATGGATTAAAGATTCTTTTAGTGTAAATTCAGTTAGAACACACTCTTTCCATACTTTTTACCATGAAGACTCATATTATAGCCCAGCACAGTTAAAATGTCACTATTTAAAACACCCACAGTATAATTAAGACAGAAACACTGAAGTGTGACTCTATGCATTTGCTAACAAATGTTTACGGCGACCAACATTGTCATTAGCTTCTTTGAACCTAACTTAAATAAGCAAGTTAGAAAATAAATGTTATGTTAGTGAGATCTATCCTGCCATTTGGGTTCCTCCCAGTTAAATGAAGATTTTAAATTCTTACCATGTGTTAGTGTGGTTGAATATGTGTTGGTTCTGGTATGGGGCCTGACACTGTGAAGATCTGACTCCTCATGATCCTGTAATGAAAAATGACCGGACAAAAATAATGAACAGATGGGAAATTTTGGAAATACTGAGGGAATAATATAAATAACAGGTGTCAGGTTTCCCAGCTTTAAAGTAAAACTAATTAATATTATTTTCAATGAATACATAAAAAGGAAGCAGGCAAAGAGACCTGTTTTAAAGATTTTAAGTACAGAAATAATTTAGTTTGTATCAGGCAGATAAAGTAATAAAAGTAAAGTAAGTAATAAAAATGTAGCAGAGCAATCTCTCAGTCTAAAACTATCTGAAGTAGGATGAGCACATTTTTAAAATGCACAACGGGAAAATAATACAATTCTGAAGAGTAAGGAATCGCAGATAGGTATACTGCATCTGAGTCACATTGCACCACGTCATAGGGCGAAATTATGTAAATAGCCCTCAAAAATAATTTCAAAATATTTAACCACTCAAGCTGCATTAAGTCAATTAATAAAAAAGCCCACCTGCTCATTTATCCCAACGATATTATAAACATATTACTTGCCCACTTCAAACTCACATAGACACCATGACAATACACAGACGTTGCAGTGAGACGTGAAACAGCAGTGTTAAGCACTGTCACCCATTATGTCATATTCAGGTAATTAAATAAATTATAAGATACAGTAGTTCAGTTGTATACCTAGACAACTTATTTATGCAATTGTGTCAGGCATGACAGTGTGTCGGAGAACTTCATTATGCTTGTAATTGTTGCGTGGTTTATTATTTTTATGTTACTGGTTTATATCTGGAAATCTGTGCATGTACTTTGAGCCTGTTGTCTGAGAAGAACAAGATTAAATCACTTATTCATTATTTTCCTCTTTTGTTCCTCTTGATTAAAACCGCCTAGTGATTACTTATTTTTTTAATTACTCTTTTACTACCATCCGTTACTAAGATTTCTGTTTCCAACCTGCCCGGCTTCCATATGCTGTTTTTGGCTTTGGTTGTATTACCTTTTATGACATTAGCATTTCCTTGGGTTGTTCCATCTGTTCAGCGCAGCAGGTTGCCAGGCTCCCATCAGGGGTCACTTTAGAAGATGGTGAAATCCCCCCAATCTCTTTCTCCTGTTCTTATTTTTTTTTAATAGATGGACAGTTATCAGGAGGCATGTGTAATGAAACAGGCTAGGAACTGCATCTGCTTCCTCACTTTGCTACTTATGTATGTCTGGTTGATTTGTTAGATGATTTAAACAGCCCCTATCAACAATGGGTTACCTTTCAGGTGCTGGATCATGCCATTGAAACACAGAAAATGATTGACAGGTATGAAACCCTGGCATCAGACTTGCTGACCTGGATTGAGCAGACCATCATCAAACTGAACAGCCGCAAGTTTGCAAATTCTCTCACTGGAGTGCAGCAGCAGCTACAGGCTTTTAACTCATATCGCACAGTGGAAAAGCCTCCAAAGTAAGCGTACTATTTAAAATAAATATCGTAGCACGAGAGCAGGCAGGCTAAAGACTTCAGTACCCAAATACATTTTTGTTTATAGTGTGTGAAGAGGTTTCCCTTTTTTTTTATTAGATAATTTTTTAGGCACAAACAGACGTATCAAGAATACTGGAGCAGTACAAAATAATTACTATATGTGTGGGTCTTGTGGCGTGACAAGTGTCCCTATTCAACAAGTTTCCAATTCTTTATTCTCTTTGACTCAGTCTTTTGTAATTATAAATAATGGTATAATGCCAACTATATATATTGCTTCCTCCTTCGTCTCCAAAGATGAGTCTTAAAGGTTAACTGGCGATTCTAAATTGGCCCTCCATGAGGATGAGAATGGGTGTATGGGCTGATTCCCACCTTATGCTAAGTCCTGAAAAGAATTAAATAGACATGTATTCAAGTATATTCATACACAGGTTAACATGATAAATAGTGATTCACAGTAGAACACATCTCCACAGTCCTGGGCTCATTTCATAACTACTGTCTGTAAGGTTTGCATGTTTTCCCCATGCACAAAAGTGGTATTCTCCCATATTCCAAATATTTCTTTTATGTTGCCGAGCAAATATAAATTGTTTTTGTATGAATGGAAGAACATGTATGTGTGCTGTTTGTTGGCCTTGCACTACAGTACATTAAGCATTGATTCCTACATTGAGCCCAATGCGGATAAGTCCAGCAACCCTACACTTAAATAAAAAGTTTAAGAAGATTGATAGATGGGAATTGGTGGCATGGTGGCACTGCTGATCATGTTGTTGCCTCACATTTACACCAAATATAATTTACTACTGGGTGCCAGCTTTGCCCTTGTTCACAAAAGTGTCGTCCAGGGTCTTCAATTTCCTCTTACACTTATACGTTATGTAGTTAGGTTAATTGCTGACCCAATGGACTGTTGCTCAAGTTGCTAGTCTTTTAGGTAGTTTGCTGTCCTTGGACAGACCACTACATAATGCCACCCTAGGATAGTGTAACTGTGGTAGATTCTCCCTTTTTACAGGCTGGCACTGTAGCTGCTCATTTGATTAATGAACTATCATGTCATACTGTTTCTTCATACTGACTCAGGGCTGATGCTATTTTAGTTCTTGCATTCCCCTGCCGATGCAAGAATTGACACTTTTATATTATTATAGTTTACAGAAATTGTATATTTGTATGCTACCATTACCCCAGGTATTAATATAATTTCATTTTTGATGTAATTGGAGTTAATTTACGCAGTGTCTAGTGGTGAGCTAATTGGCCACACTACCTGCTCGATAAGGCTAGGATTAGATTGGTGTCTAATGCAGAGCTGCTTTTGCTGAATTGCTTTACAAAACAGTTATATTATTAGACAGCACCCGTCCACTGTTTATCAAATATATGCATTATATTTCTCTATATATTTCTATAATTTTTCCCTTGCTTCCACATCTCACCTTTCAAAAAAGGGACGTGACAAAGGGAGGCAGGGGTTTAAAGGTGAGAACAAACAAAAAGATTTTACACACCGTTTTATTTTCACAATCCATATGATCTTTTTCAGATTTCAGGAGAAGGGCAATCTGGAAGTACTGCTTTTTACCATCCAAAGCCGCATGAGAGCCAACAATCAGAAAGTATATACCCCAAGAGAAGGTGCTCTTGTTGCTGATATTAATCGGGTAATGTCATTTATATACTGGTATGCATTATTTCTTTCTTTTTTTTAATGGCAGCTTCCTGCTGGAGATCCCCTGTGGTGGCAGTCCCATAAGACTTACGTTGCCATGAATGACTCCTCTATTTCTTGTTACAGTAAATACAAGTTTTCACCTCCAACACCCTAAATTTTGTGTTTGGAGATGCTGCTTAATGTAGAGTGGGTGTCTTTCAGTAATGAATGATGCCATTCAAACAGTTGAAGATGGGTTGGTCTTGTATGAATAGAACACTGTTTCACTAGAAAGGCACATTGATGGTAAACATTTGCTGGTAATTTGTATGATTTTTGTGTAGTAATTATGTGCATAATCAAAGTTACATGAGTGGCTGGTATAAGATTTATTATTTATTTAAGCTAATATTTCAGAATGGCTTTCCACTTCATTATTAGTGTCAGGGCAAAATACCAGCTATAGTGTGAACCTCTCTGCCTGCTGTCGTTAGGCTTAATATAATGTTGTAATATGGGGTTGAAGCCTAACTAAGACATTAGTATTTTCAAGATGAATCAACGGACGAAAACAATAAATTATCTGACTTCTGTTTAATGAATATCCACTAAAGTTTTGCCCTGTATAGCAGTTTTGTGTTACAGGGACAAGATGAGGAAGGAGTGCAAGAGTGTGGCACTTTCAATTTGGTTGAAAGGATGATATGGTACAAAAATATGAAAAAAGTGGGCTAGGCACAGGAGATACTAGCCCCATCTAACAAGCACTTAACTAATGTGAACAGGGAGTGATTAGATAAGATCGCAGGCAAAAGTTTTGCCAACTTTTACACAAAGCATTAAGGCTACTGTATTAAACTGCTTCAGATGTGTATTTGGATGATTACTTTGACATGGAAAAATTAATTCTTGGTAGCTGCGTGGCATGTACAGTATATTCACCACAATCTGCCTCTAACAAGTGAATGTGTGTGCATCTTCTGTGTGATTATATTTATCTTCGTGTGCATGCTGGTGTTGTTAAATGTTGTACAGCTGTGTACTTTAGTGCACCGATCCTTTATTCAGTGAAATGCAGTAAAAATAAAAGGAACTGAATCTCTACACTGTTAGACATCACTGCTGTAGCTCCTCCTGCCAGAGAGAGAGAGCGAGAGATAAGTTGGAAGCATGCACTGACACAGCACGTTGCCACATCCACCACACCTCAGACTGTTCCAAAAAACAAGACGATCATGGTGGGACATGGAAAGTCAATCATATTTCAAAAGAAAGACCACTTTAGGGGAAGCATCTTTAGCTCTCATATGGTAGCAAGGAATTCATTTTTAACAATTTCCTGGAAATACTAGTACTTCTTGATTTTGACATTGTTTGACACGCTATTTTCTTTTTCTGTTTAGTGAGGCTTTGATGCGCTGGCTGGCAGGAAAGACCTAATTGGTCCTGGGTATCCTGGCCATCTCTGGTTCGTCACATGTTAATGTGAACTGGATTAGACTCGTTCAAAAATGTATATATAGTTTTAGAGTCTGGGAGATCATTATTCTAAGGCTCCTTGTGACTATGTTCCCTGTTAAAGACACTTTGTAGAACAATTACTAATTGATAATATCTTGCAATGTATTTTAAAAATGTTACTCTTTAACCATTTTATTGATAAATGTTCAAAATACATTAAACTGATAAAACATACTTTTGAAAATATGCTTAAATATTTTTTGCATATGTATGCATTATTGTACCCATTGAGTATTTGTGGAGTTGTCTGCTTCGCTTAAACCTCAGCCTATTTTTTTGCCATTCATTACTTAGAGGTAAAGCTATTCTATCACAGTATTGTGAGTTTCTTGCCACTATAGACAGGATGTCATCAAAAATAGAAATGCAGTTTAAAATTCTAAGAGAAAGACATTAAAGAATTTGTCATATGATTTATCTTGCATGACATTGCATAGGCCTGGGAAAGACTGGAAAGAGCAGAACATGAACGAGAACGAGACCTGAGGGATGAACTGATTAGACAGGAGAAACTTGAGCAGCTTGCACGAAAATTTGACCGTAAAGCATCTATGCGCGAAACTTGGCTTGTGGAGAATCAACGACTAGTGGCACAGGTATGAATTTTCATTTAAAATCACTCTTGACTTTAAAGTTGGCTGGCATGGTAGTAAGCGATTTTTCCTCACACCTCCAACCCTCTAGAGCGGTGACTTTACAGCACTTTCCACTGCACTACTGTCCCACCCATGCTTTCAATATATATAATGCATTTATTACTTTTTTATACTGAACTAACTAACCATTTAATTCATTATTAACTTAAAGGATAACTTTGGCTTTGATCTGCCTGCTGTGGAAGCCGCAAAGAAGAAACATAATGCCATCGAGACTGACATTTCTGCCTATAAGGAACGTGTCGAGGCTCTACTGGATGTGGCCAAGGAGTTGGAGAAGGAAAACTACCATGATGTAAAGCGGATTAATGTTAGGAAAAATAACATCCAACGCCTGTGGGACTACTTGCAGGACTTGATCAATGCCCGCCATGCTAGGCTAGAGATGAATCTTACCCTGCAGAAGACCTTTCAAGAAATGCTCCATATGATAAACTGGATGGATGACATGAAGGTAATCAGATTGAGGCAATGTGTGAAAATTCTTTTCTTTCCCTGTAATATGGAGGATAATTGAATTTTCTTTAATATATCACATGAGTACATTGTTGTCATTTACTGTTTACTTGCTTACTTAATGACTAACACAGTATTAAAATAGCTTAGGCAACAAGCAAAAACGTTCTTCCCCTAAACAGTAAATCCAGCAATTTACTTATGTACAACTGGTTTATTGGGTTGTTGGAAATCTCATGGTGGTAAAATAGGATGATATTACAACTGCTTTCAGAAACATTTGTGCTTGTTCAACTGCATTTGATAAAGGAATACTCATATTAGGCTTAAACATTATATCCACCCATTTAGCACTTAAGCACTACTTTGTATTATATTTACTGAAGTTCTCTGGACTGCAAACCATTAGGTATCTGGTGAAATTTCTACCATTAAATGCTCACTGTCACTGCATTCTCTCTCTCTCTCTCCCAAACACACACAGTTACACTCACACAGAACCGATTACCCTGAGATGCATGTTTCTAGGGATGTTGGAGAAAACACACAGACACAGAAAGAAAGAATATGCAAATAACCAAAATGCTGGATGCATTAGGCTGCAGAACTAACCACTACACTCCCCTGCCAACTACAAAAGAGACAAAATGCAAAATAACAATAAAAAAAATTTATATTTTGTACATACTGTAGGCTACAGCAAGCAGGTCCATTTAAAGTCAACTTTTTTAAGCAAAGGTGATTATATAAACTTCAAAGACATTTTGTGGAAGACCTCCTCAGGTTCATGTGAAGTTGTTTAAATTACTGGTGTCATTACAAAGAAACTTTAAACTATGTCATAGCTCTGTACTCTTGAAATGGCAGGGACATTATTTGTTATGGGAAGGAACAATACAAAATCATATAGTCAAAGGGTCAAGGGTCACTTTCAACAGACCTTCTCCTATAGTGAGTCAGTCCAGGTGTCATTTGTAGAAACAGGCAAATATACTGTAGCTCTGTACCTATAAAGAACGTTATGATTGTGTTTACTACAAATACAACTCCGTAAAATTAAAGAGTCATAGTTTTAATCCCAACCCAGCATTTACTGGGTGACACAAAGTGAATCAGTTTGGGTGATCATGCAGTTGTGGAAAAAGGTAGATGATTGTACTGTAGTGTAGTTCTGTGCTGGTACTTTGCTTTTGTGTGGTGTTTTTCATGAGGAGTGCTTGGCAAAATTAGAATATCACAGTCTCAATTTTTTTTTTGTTCTTTATTTCAACTTATACAATTTCTTGTGTTAGGAATTTGTTAGTTTTCACATACCCCTTGGGGTCAGAGCACAGGGTCAGCCATTGTACAGCGTCCCTGGAGCAATTGAAGGTTAAGGGCCTTGCTCAAGGGCCCAGCAGAGTAGGATCTCTTTTGGCAGTGACAGGGATTTGAACTGGCAACCTTCGGGATACCAGCCTCAGCCTCATGTATCCTTAGCCTCAGAGCCACCACTCTCTTGCTTACTGTATGTGTGACCAAAGGGACAAGTTTCGCCTGGTAGTGCTTCAGCTAGAAGCAGGTAAACAGTTATATCTTACGGTGGGTGCATAGCACCTGAAAAATAGGTTATTGTATCACAAAACTTATATTAATCTAGAAAACACCCACACACACCTCACAACAGTCAGAAGTAAACAAAAACATAATCAGTAGAGGAAAAAGCTGCTCTTAGATTAGCTTTCAATGCTTGTTTAACTTTTAATAAACAGTTGACAAGATACTACATCAGCCTTGTCAAACAAAGCTAAATTACTTTTATGGTATATGAGTGTATGTAAATACAAGCTATTGTAAATCATAATGTGAAGTTCTATGGGGCCGGCTTCGCTTCGCTCGCCAACCCCCGGATTTGGTCCTGTGGAAATACAATTTAAATTGCTTTTTTTCCATGGGAATTGTTACATATGCATTATGTTCACTTTTTATTTTAGAACTTCAGTAAAAACAATATTTGGAGTGAACTGTTCTTCAAGATGTTTTTTGAATTTTGATTCCTTGTTTGGTCATATAGCGTGATAATGCAACGTATAACTGGCCGTGAGTAACAATCGTTTCTTTGTCTCTTATAAAAAAAACGACTTTTTCAAATGTTTGTCCTTGTGATTTGTTAATTGCCATTGCACAAGCACAATTCTAACTATTCTAACTATTCCCAATTCTAACTATTCCCGCTATTTTAGCGGGAAACTGTAAATGTTTTAATACGAATGGCATATCAAGATCTCCTTTTTGCCCGAACACCATTTCAGTTCATTCACTAAAAATAAGACTTTCTGATAAAACAATCTATACGAAAGTGGGAATATCCAGAGCCGATGTAGCCGGTGGCATTGTTCTCAAGAAGCTGCAGATTTCTGGCCATTGTGGATTGCACGTCATTGTAAGAAATAAATCTGGCTGACCGATAGTTCTGGATATTGCCATTGCATCATGATATAACTGCTGCAATGCTCTTGGACTACCTTGATATGATGATGGTAATATTACTGCTGTACCTATTTTGAATTTGTCTTAACTATTGATATTTGAATTTTGAACGTGATCAATGAGACCTTGCATATGTTTAGTTCTAAGTTTAGCTTGATTCGATTTAAGAAAGAAGAGACAATTAGCTGCAACTTTTACATATGCATTAATAATCTAATGTTGTGATAGACGTTGAGTTGATAGAAGTGGGTTAAATACATGGAAACGTATCGCTAATAATGACCTGAAATATTGTGTGGGTGTTATTCGTTTTTCTGAATCCATTTGTTTCATATTGTACGACCATCTTGTTTCGCCATCTGGGAAAAGCAATTGAAAGAGAAAAGGGTCTGCATGTGGTGATGTATTTGACATAAATGACGAATCGTGCTTTGCCTTTGGATATACACGAGTATCTACTCTGTCTTTGATATCTTCGTCTTTCAAAATTATTATCGCTGACAATTCGTCATATGTGGGTTTATTATAAAGGCGATTGTGATCATTCAGATTCATATACAATTCCAAGAAAATGTCTTTGTCCATGTTTTGCTGATAAATTTCATGTAAAATGCAATACTTTTGGACGCATGGATTTGTATCCATTATTGGCTGCATAATTTATATTACGTTGGATCGTTTAACTTTCAATTCTATGTTGCATCGCTTCTCCGTGATCATAAATATACACCTGACCAAATTGTGTTTTTTTTATAAATTAAACTTGTTGTAGCTGTAATTGTTGCGGGAACACAGATTCTCATAGCGTATATATTCGATCTCTTTTTACTGCTCCGTTATTTCTCCTAGTAATAATTTCCATTTGTTTGCAGGAATGCGATCTGTACTCTCTGTTGTTTGACACCTTCGAATTGTAGTATTGTCATATTTTTTAACTTGCAAAGCGTGTGTATCGCGCCAAGGTTTGTTTTGAGCCTTTCTAATTCCACTGCTGTCATAATCTGTAACCTGCTCTGCATGTGTATGTTTGGACCTGCCTTTGTCTTTTATTTCTGAGCCCGTTTGGACCTGCAAGGTTTTCAATTCCACTTGTTATTACTTTCCTTGCCTAGGTCACTGTCTTACGGGAACATGCTTCCAACGGATGTCAGTATGACGTGACTTGACCGTGTCGCGGGAAGTGAAAGTGTCTCTGCCTCTCTGAAGTGTCTCTCTGTCTCTCTTCCAGATCACGTCTCGTTGCAAGATTTTTTTTGTAATAGAGATGTTTGCCTAACTGACTAAAGCATATTTCACAGTTGTGTGCTAAATATTGATTATATTTACTGCACAAAACAACAATTGTACTGATCAGTTTAAGAAAAGTACTCATCTCTTGGACATTTACACTTTTATTCATATAAAATACTGAATCACACTGGATTTAATTCAACTTACTGTATTTTGCTCTGACCAACAGAAGAAGACTCTTTAATGTCAGAGTGAAAACACATTTCTGGAAAGTGGTCTAAATTAATTAAAATTAATTAAAATGTATTAAAAATCTAAAACAGAAAATAACTGATTGCATAAGTATTCACCTCTTTGGTAAGACACACCTAAATCATCACAGGGGCAGCCAGATGGTTTTAGAAGTCACATAATTAGTTCAATAGAGACCACCTGTCTCTAGTTGATGGGTTTCAATAGACTGTACTATAAAGGCACCTGTATGTGGAAGGTCTAACTTGAGGTAAGTCTCCATGAAAAGCACAAGTCAGAGAATGGTGACAAAAAAATATCCACGTCACTCACTAGTAGTCCCTTGGAGTTCAATTAAATCAGTCATTCAGAAATGGAAAGAGTATGGCACAGCTGTACACCTACCTAGAGCAGGCTGAGTGATTATGCAAGAAGACCAGTTAGGGATGTCACCAAGAGTCCTTTAGAGAATACTGAAGGAAATATAAAGCTATATTGGATGAGAATAGAGAAACTGTGCAAAAACAACTATTGCCCGGGAGCTTCACCAGTTGTAGCTTTAAAAAAAAATAACCCATGATATCTTGGTTAGCATTTGCCAGAAGGCACATGGGATATTCTGAAGCTAGCTATAAGAAAGTCTATTGGACTGATGAGAATAAAATGTAGCTATTTGGCCAACAGACTAAATGCCATGTTAGGAATAAACCAAAAACAGACATTATCAAGCATACATTATATCCACTGTGGATGCAGCAATCAGGCTTAGGGGATGCTTCTCTGTAGAAGGCCCTGGAAGGCTTGTGAGGGCAAAATAAATACAGTGATCCCTCGCTATATCGCGCTTCAACTTTCGCGACTTCACTCCATTGCGGATTTTAAATGTAAGCATATCTAAATATATATCACGGATTTTTCGCTGGTTCGCGGATTTCTGCGGACAATATGTCTTTTAATTTATGCTACATGCTTCCTCAGTTGCTTTGCCCAGTTGATTTCATACAAGGGACGCTATTGGCAGATGGCTGAGAAGCTACCCAATCAGAGCACGTATTACATATTAAATAAAACTCCTCAAAGATATACGATTTGCTTCCGGTGCAGTGCTTGATTGTTTGCTTTTCTCTGGACATTCTCTGCGCCTGACGGAGGGGGTGTGAGCAGAGGGGCTGCTTGCACAGAGGCTGTTTGCCTAAAGGATACGGACGCTCCTCTAAAAAATGCCGCTTTATCACGGTGCTTCGGCATACTTAAAACCCCAAAAGCACGTATTGATTTTTTGATTGTTTGCTTTTCTCTCGCGCTCTCTCTCTCTCTCTCTCTCAGACCTTCTCTGCTTCTGACACGCATTCTTTAAAGAGGAAGTTATGTTTGCATTCTTTTAATTGTGAGAAAGAACTGTCATCTCTGTCTTGTCATGGAGCACAGTTTAAACTTTTGACTAAAGTTATTCTATTATTTCATGTCTAGAGGGCTGTAATAACGTTAACAGTGTGGGAGAGTTTATAAGGGGTTAAAATATATAAAAATAACCATACAAATATATGGTTTCTACTTCGCGGATTTTCACCTATCGCGGGGGGTTCTGGAACGCAGCCCCCACGATTGAGGAGGGATTACTGTACAGCAAAATAGAGGGAAATCATGGAGGAAAAAATGCTGGAGTCTTCAAGAAACTTGTGCCTTGAGTGAAGATTTGCAGCTGGACTTGAAAAAGGCTGTTCCCCTGCAATCACCATGACACCTGACAGAGCTTCAGCAGTTTTTCAAAGAAGAATGGGAAAAAGCAAAGTATCCAGATGTACAAAGATGAAAAAGACCTATGGAGACACTTTCTCTAAGTCTTTTTCTGTTTGTCAGTGTCAAACAAAAACAAAACAAAAATGTAAATCTACAAGAAGGTGAATACATTTTATAGAAGCTGTAATTATGTACTGACAAAGCATTCTGAAATGGACATCAGTTTAGAAAAGTGCTATAGAGTTTATATATTTTTTTTTTACTGACAAAGAAAATTTCTAGGACTGGGCTAGTGATCCTAGCAACTTTACATGATAATGAGAATGTCCCTACCTTAAGCATATTAGGAAACAGAAATAATCAAAGAAAAATAAAACATGGACCTGTGTTTGCTATAAAAAGAAATCAGGAAAATGTGACAAGATGTACTCCAATACAGGTGCAACACTCACTTTGACCAAAAGGACATAAATGTAATTGTAGACACTGACATCACTCTGTCAAAAATCGATTCATATTTAGTATTAAGAAGACAAGCTGACATTAAGTGACACACAAGCCTCACATTATATTGAATAATATACAAACCCTGGTTGATATTTATTTATTCATTCATTTTTCTCACCTGTTTCTCCAGGGTTGGGTCATGTGGCAGCTGGAGTCTACCCCACCAGCTGTATACTTACGTATATAAATATTTCTTTGAGAAAAAGTAGTCTTGATCATGGTAACCTGCAGAATCTTGAATAAGCATTCATATGCATATTTACTTTGTTTTTCTTTGTGAAACATTATCATTATCATTAGGTAAATGTAGAAATCTTCCTGAAAGCTCCCTTTCAAGAGCACACTTGCTTGTGTTGTTCCATGTGAGTTTTCTGTCACTTCCAGGCTCGCCTCCTTTCACCAGATTTTGGAAAGCACTTATTAGAAGCTGAAGATCTTCTACAGAAACATGCCCTACTGGAGGCAGACATTGCTGTACAAGCTGAGAGAGTGAAATCAGCAAACTCAGCAGCCCTGAAGTTCACAGAAGGAGATGGTATGTAAAAGCAAAGCTGGCTTAGTCAAGTTATTTTGATTAGTGCTATTTGGTACTCATTGTCTGTATGTTTGTTTTTGTTAATCCTTTTCTTTCTCCATTGAATTTAATTGTAATGCACTAACAAAAATATTGTAAGGAACTTTAAATTGAGAAAACATGGCTTGGGAAAACAATTCATTTTTACAAATTACTTTAATCTGAAGACACCCAGTTATTATGAACATATTGGGTAACTATGGTGTTCATAAAAAATACAATACTTCCAAAACAATATGGTCTGGTAAAAAGAATAATACTGTCATCCTTGTATTGAAATGTAGGAAATATATACAAAACTGCTGTCAATTAAAAATTTTTTTATTTGGTAAATATGAACAGTATAGCTTAATATATACATTAAACTTCATTAGAATCCAGTCAGTATCACTATGCAGTATCCAGGGTGGACAGAGGGCATCAGTAACCAACTTTCTGTGGGCATAACTTTTATATGGCATAACACAACTAGTAAATCTGAGTGACATTGCTCAAGTAAGTCTTGAGATAAAACCTAAAATTCCATTGTGTTGCTGGAATATATTAAGGTTGATAGTAAATATTGTGGTTAATGGGTTACACAAAATAAATGTGCATAAAAGACATCATTTGAACGTTCAACTGGACAAAATGTAGTTTGAGCAGTCAGGTCATGTACTGTAGGTGAATTGAAATGCTTTTTTTGATACCCTCAAAATGTTTTTTTCCCTGTATTCAATCAAGCAAAGCATAACAACAGAATAAAGACAAGCCCACTTTCCTCATTTGCTTTTAGTGTTCTCATGCTAAAAATAAAAAATAAAACTTATAACCATCCTAGTTACAACAGCTAATGGAAGAATTTGGTGGAAAAAAACAAGGGCTCTGTGGTAACAAAATATGTTTAAATTGGGCTCCTTTCATGCCTTGGAAAACACAGAAATACTTATGATGTTCTAAATGGCTATATCCTCCAACCCACTATATCCTAACTACAGGGTCACGGGGGTCTGCCAGAGCCAATCCTAGCCAACACAGAGCGCAAGGCAGGAAACAAACCCTGGGCAGGGCCTCACCACCCTGTCGCCCAAATGGCTATATGTTTCAGCTAATATTGCACAACAGTCTAACAGATGTGTAAGTGTGCATCCCCATCTTGATAAAATTAGCCATGTTTCATCCCACAAACATCAATAATACCATCATAGTAAACATAGAGGAAACATCAATATTAATGGCTGCAATAAAGAAAAAATGATCTGTGGATTTGTCCTACATGCCACTTAGTAATCTATTGTATAACACTTTTGTCCTTTTCATTACTCTTGAATGAACTTTTTTCCCTTTCAGGTTATAAGCCATGTGACCCTCAAGTAATCAAGGACAGAGTCCAGCATCTAGATTTATGCTACCAGGAACTATGTGCTTTGGCAGCCCAGCGTAAAGCCCGCCTAGAACAATCTAGAAGACTGTGGAATTTCTTTGTTGAAATGACAGAAATTGAAAGCTGGATTAGGGAAAAAGAGAACATCTTCTCTTCATTAGACTATGGAAAAGATCTGACCAGCGTGATGATTCTACAGAGTAAGCACAGTGCATTTGAACATGAGCTGGGTGGCCGCCGTGCACACTTACAGCAAAAATTAAAAGAAGGAGAGAAGATGATCAAGGAAAAACATTTTGGGTCACCTAAGATCCAACAAAGAAATGAAGACATTTTGTTCCAGTGGGACCAGTTGGAGGAGTTGGCAGCATTTCGTAAGCGAAACCTACAGGATACACAGAGCTTCTTTCAGTTTCATGGAGATGCAGATGACATGAAGGCCTGGCTTCAGGATGCCTTCCGCATTATGTCCAGTGATGACATAGGCCATGATGAATATTCTACTCAACAGCTGCTAAAAAAGCACAAAGATCTTCAAGATGAAGCAACAAAGTACCGGTCAACTATTGACACCTTGAACAAGCAAGCAAATAGCCTTCCAGATGACCTAAAAAACACACCCGATGTCCAGAGGAGATTGAAAGAGGTTAAAGAGATGTACGTAGACTTAATGTCCTTGGCAGATCGACGCCGACAGATGCTTGAGGACACCTTGGCCCTTTATACTATATTCAGCGAAACAGAAGCTTGTGAGCTATGGATGAACCAGAAAGAGACATGGCTGGTGGATCTAGAAACTCCTGAAAAACTGGAAGATCTGGAAATTGTACAAAACAGGTAGATAAATTTCAATTTATTGTTTCTTAAGTTGTTGCAAAGAATGCAGTTTAATAAAAGTAAAGGATAACAGTTCAGAACAGGTCTACAAGGTGTAGCCAGATTGTCTAGCAGTGACCAGCAGATTCCTATTACTGCCTTATCAAGAGAAAGTTGACAGTTGTCTTCTTGTCTGGACAAATATCAAGTTTTGACCACAGATTGGCTCATTTGTGCAGGATCAATTGTAATCACTAACCTTCCCACTAGACTTGCCCTGTCTTTTGCACAATTTGATAGCTAACACAGTTGTTTCACTTGACCAGAGAGTAATGATTTTGTCACAGCATTCTCTGTGGTAAAAGTACGATGTCAAAGCTTTCTGGTTATATTCACAAATAAGCAAACACTATGAACAACCAAAAGGACGCTGACTTTACCTTTGTCTTTAGCATCAATGGTCAGTAAGGGGGTTCTGACAGTTTTGTCTCACTTCTGGTGAATATCAGCAGCAGCTTGCACCAACAGGGCCACACCTCTTTTCACTTATGAATACTGTTACATATTCCATGACACATAAGACAAAGAAAAGTAGGCAGACTTATTTGGAAATTATTGCCCTTTATCCTATATTTGTGTGCTCAAGTCATATCTGCTTCAGACTTTATTATTCTACACCTTATTTACAAGCATAGACAAGCTAGGCAGCACTTTCATTTATAAATTCATCATGTTGCTCTTTCTGCTTTACCAGTTACTCTGTTTTTCCCACTCCCTGGCTAACATTATTAAGGAGGCTTTCTTCAGTCTCTCCAATTATGACAATTTTTCTTAAAATAGCCACTAAAAATGAGGTTTAGCCACTTTTCCCTAAAATAGCCATTAAAATATGTTTGGATGCAAAATTATTTAATAGAAAGGCTGTCCTAATCATCAAAATTCTTTTTTTCTGAAAATGACCAAGAGTAAAATGAAGTCGAAACAAGTATGAAGTGTTTTAATGGACAGTTGACAGAAACATAATGAAACTGCTATCTGGCACTGCCCAGATAGAGGGCACCAACTTAATTTCGAAATAACCTTAAATGCCACCCACCCTAAAATGACATGCATATAAGGTTGACTAATGACACTGGCCCACTACATGTGAGTGTGAATGTACTACAGTAGTTAGTGTAACCAGAATTGTGTTATTCCCTTCAAGATTGGTGCACATTAGTATCAGTGCAGGCTTCAGTTTTTTATGACCAAGTATTGAAATATACAGTTTTGAAAAGTAAACAAATTAAGTAGTATAGGCTGTAGGTTGTAGTTTAGCAAATTAATCAATCAAAACAAACAAAATAAATGTAGAAGTTTCAGTATAGTCCAAGAAGCATTTTTTTCTGATGTTCTTAAGGCGATGTCTGCAACAACTGATGAAGCAAAACTGAGACTAACTGGCATTAGCGACTTTGATGTAATAATTTTGCAATTATTTTTTTAGGTTGGAAATTCTGGGTCAAGAAATGAACAATGTAGAAGGAAGAGTGGAGCAAGTAAACAGTGCTGTGAAACAGTTGGAAGACAGCAGGCACCCTAGTGTAAAAGAAGTGAAAGACTGTCAGAGTCGCCTTAACAAGAGGTAAGGGGGACATCAGTGCATGCTGTTTTCAGTTTTAATTGTTGCTCTGATTGCTTTGTTTGAAACTTTCCTATATTAATGTACTAGTAGGCAATGTGGCATAGTGGTAAAGGACTCAACTTGAAAATAGTTCAGTCTTCACCTCTGACTTACTGGTAATATTGACAATGTCACTTAACTTGGCTGGGCACAGACAACTGTAGTGTATCCTCTTCTTGTAAGTCACTTTGGGCAAAGGGGTCAGCCTAAAGCAAAATAAAAGTAATTATTTATAAGTCATCTTTCTAAGGATATCTGGTGTTAATAAACCTGGCCTTGCATTTCCATATATGCAGTGACTAGTAAAATGAACAAATGAAACAAATTTAAATAAAATTAGAATATTTCTGCTCTGGAATCTGCTCTGTTGGGTTGCTGGCTAAATGCCACCCATCAACTGCAAACCACTGGCCTTCAGATTACAAAGACCCTCTCATCTCAGTGAGTCACAAGTCAGAAACTCCTCTCCCTCTGTGGATGGGGTAGGTTCTGTGCTGCACTGGCGATCTCCCATTTGTGTGTGATGTCAGACTAGCTCTTTCCCAGTCCTACCCTCTGCACACCTGGACTGTTACAGTGACATACTGTGTAGTTCAGCAGAAAGCTCTTTGATCCTTTTTGCTACATGACAGTTTGAACCACTATGCCATTGAATTTTTATCGCTAAATTGTTCAGTGTCAGACTATCCATTTTCTGAACTTGCTTATTAGACATGGTGTCTAATACAGAATCGGTGAGATGCACACCCTATTCAAAAAGCATAGAGAACAAATCAGGAACCAGTCTTGCTTAAGACTTGGCACATTCACATTAGAATGGCACCTCTTATACATATATACTTACACACACACACACACACACACACACACACACACACACACTCACACACACGTCCCAAATAAGGGCGAAACACGTATTGCATACTGTTTGCATTATTTGACAGTAAACTATGTAACATTTGTAAATAAGGCATTATATAGGCGCCCGACCCGGCACAGATTCACACTGAGGCACATGGGCAAATAACAAGGCTTTTTATTTTTCTCTTCAGCCATGGGGCACGTCTTCCTCGTGTTCCACAGGCCCAACACATTCAAAAAAAGCACTCACAGTAACCAAAAACCCTTTTTCAGGCACCACCACTCCTCCCAGGCAACCTCGTCCTCTTCCTCCTGATTCTGGCCATTAAGTAGTGGCTACAGGCTCTTTTTGCAGCCCTCCCGGAAGTGCACCAGGTGGTAATTGGCCTAATTAGGCTGCACTTCCGGGTGTGGCTGCATTCCAGCCCACAGAGGCTTGTTAAGCCATGCAGCTCCTCCAGGTGGTGGCCAAGGAACCCAACAGGTCAGACTCCTGAAGTCCCACACCTGTGGCCCTGATGTAACCCAGGAGGGCTGCCAACACGTGTTCCGGGGGACGTACAGTGCATTTCCATGGCTGCTTCCCCGGATCCAGTGTTGAAGGGGCATCCCGGCTGGGCATGGGACCCGGCCTCCTATCACACATTCTGTGATCTGCTTTTCGCAACTGAAGAGGGCACTGTGGCAGATGTTTGCCAACTGGCAGACTAACCACATGCATTACCTGGTAGATAACCACCCATATAATCAAATTGGGACTCAGACTACGAATGCTATGAATATATATATATATATATATACAGTATATATAATATATACAGTATATATACGCACACACTATATATGTAAAATGCTCACAGATTCTGCCATATGCTGTACTATATACTGTACAGAGATACATATTTGTAGAAATGCTAATGTTTCCGCTGGCTTTAGGGAAGAATATAAATGAAAAAAAAAAGTACAGTTTTATAATTAAGAATTTTTTATCGAATCAGTGCATTTCTTTGAAAGCTCTACTTGCTTGTTGATTTGGACATTAAATACACAAAATGTTAGTTCCCAATCTGCAGCAAACTAAACTTTGTTTTTTTTTCAGAAAAGCATCAATTCCTTATTTCCACTGCATTAGGAGTGAGTTCTATCTATACACATTTCAAGGCAAAATTAAGAAATGTGTGATGAAAATCTTGTATATTATCTTTTTTGTGTTAGGCTATTTACTGTATGGCAAGAAACATTTTACTTTTCTAAACTAATTAAATTTTGATCCTAGATAAGTATTTCAATCAACAAACTGAAACCATGATGTTTCATGTTCTGTGTTCATTTCTTTTTTGCAGTTAATTGCAGGAGAAACTAGAGATATTTAAAAGATGATATTTCTATACACTATAACTCGTTTTATACAGTATTCCCATCTGCAGTCATCAAGTTCTAACAAACAAATTTGAAAAACAGATTATGCTTAACTAACAATTTACTTAAAGAAATGTTCGATGATTTCAGATATCTTCTGAATCTTTAATGCTCACTGAATTATTGTTTGCACAAACATAGATAGTTACACAGATAGTCCATTTTGTTTATTAATATATCATGAGATGGATCTATTATTGAGGGCAGTGACCTAACTAGCTGAGATAAATATGATGTTCTGTAACCCAGATGAAGATATACAGTAATTAGTGACTTTTAAATAAACAAATATCTCTCTTATTTGGGGTAGTACTGTCTGTGCATTTTACCAGACTCAAACATGTTTGCTTTTAAGTCCCTCCCACAACATTTACTGGCATTGAGGAGTGAAGTAAGCAGAGGCCATCTCTACCTGGCACATCTGCATTTGTTTTCTGCCCCTTCAGAAGACAGTCTGGAAATTTCTACCAAATTAGTTTCAGTATTGATGGTATATTAAACATTACATTAGGAGGGTTGGGGGAGCTAAGGAGATCTTTGCTACTGCAGGACTATACTTTAATTCATACTGTGATGGAAAGGAAACTAAAATGCATTTTTCACCATGCTGGATCTACAATGATTAACACTGCACTATTGCACATGTAAAATAAACCAAAAGTTATTGAGTAATTCTAACAGAAACACATATTTTGATGTATGATAAAAAATAAATGTCTACATCTTTGCCAGTTCTGCAGCAAAGAAGACTGTCTTCAGAAAGTATTCACTCCCTTGAATTTTTCACATTTTGTTTCTGTTACCTCCAAATTGTAATACAATTATATAATGTTTTCTTCCTTCATTAACACAATAAATGTAATATGTTCACAAATCAAAAAATATTTTTTCATTCAAGAACATTCCTTTCTCCAGATTGAAATGCTTACACCTCTCATCTGAAGCGTACTCACCGAGTCAGAACTTTGTACGTAGTCCTTAGCAGTAATTACAGCTATGAGTCTTTCTTTGTAAGTGTAACGATACAAACGCACACACGTGTGTGGAGGGCTGAGACAAGTCAGCCAGATGTTGCACACATGGATGTCCCATGTGAACATTTTGGGGAGTTTTTCTATTATGGCTTAATAACATGAGAGAGCTTTTATGTAACCCCTTAGGACTCGGGTTTGAATCTAATCAACAGCATTTGGCCAGCAAAACCACAGAGCAGAACCCTGAGTGGAGACAAAAAGGAAATTCATATTAAGAGTTCAATCATTAGTGGATTTTTAAGAGGGGTTAAAATTAAAAGCTCGATGCTCTGTTTGAGGACTTTCAGCTAGAAATCTGCAAACTTTACTAAGACCACTTTTAATGTACAATTATGTATTTAACCAAGTAGCATATACTGGATAACCTGACATCAAAAATTACAAACCACTGTGTGAGGTGCAAAAGACAGTAATGTTTTAAACACACACAGCAACCAAAGTCATAAGCCTATATGCTGTTTAGTACCACATGCTGCTTAACATGAAGTGAACAAATAAAATATTACTTTGTGATCTAATGTTGAGCAGCTTATGGTACTGGTCTCTTAAATAGCATTTATCATAAACATAGACATGATTTATTAAGCTGAACATTTGCTGAAGCATTCCCATATTTATATTTTTGCCAAAGTAGACACAATGCTGCAACTTGGCCCATGGTGTTTTTAAACAAGTGCAATTGAAAATGCTATTCTTCTAATTCAGTTGACAGTAAATTTCAGAACATCAATCCATTATATATTATGGGCACATTTAGACCACTGAAACTATTTTGGTTTCAAGAGTTTCACTTTCAGAGCTATGCATTTCATTCAATAGACGAGCATTCAAAAAGTCAATGCTAAACAACATCAAATTGTGTTTTTCCCAGTTTCATGAATCATGATCTATTTCTATAGCACATTAACAAAAAGTATGGCAAGTTATTAAAATTCCTACTTATTTTGCTCCACATGCGCTGTGAACTTTATTTTGAAAGTGATAACTTTCTGTTATTTAGTAAGCATGTTCAAGAATTAAAAACTAATATAACTCTATTTGATATTAGGTGGGAAGCCTTCAAAAAACTGGTGGAGAAGAAGAGGAAAGATGTGGACTCAGCCCTTAGCCTACACAACTATGGCTTAGAGTGTGATGAGACCGAAACATGGATTTTAGAAAAGACTCGGGTGGTTGAGTCAACCCAGGAGCTAGGGAAAGATTTGACAGCGGTAATTACTATTCAGAGGAAGCTCTATGGTATTCAGCGAGACCTGGCAGCCATTGAGTCTAAATTAAAGTTCTTAGAAGGAGAGGCTAATCGCTTGGCAAAGGAACACCCAGAAAATGCAGATGACATCTTGTCAAGGCAGCAAAATCTCAAAATTGTGTGGGATGATCTCAAACGGACTATGAAAGATCGCGAAGATTCACTTGGGGAAGTCAGCAAGCTACAGAATTTCTTGCAAGATCTGGATGATTTTCAGTCATGGCTTTTCAAAACACAAAAGGCAATTGCCTCAGATGAAATGCCAAACTCTCTACCTGAAGCGGAGCAGCTCCTCAACCTACACCATAACTTGAAAAAGGATATTGATCACCATGAAGAAGACTTCCATAAAGTGAAAGACACAGGAGTAGCAGTAACTCAGGAAGAAACTGACCCCCAGTACCAACAGCTGGAACAACGTCTCAAGGGCCTGGACACTGGCTGGGATGAGCTGCACAAAATGTGGGACAGTAGAAACAACTTTCTCTCCCAGTGCCATGGATTCCAGCAGTTCCTGAGAGATGCCAAGCAAGCTGAATCTATTCTCAACAGACAGGTAAGACCAGCAATACTGCCCCCATCGAATATATGGCGTGTTTATGTTAACATATATGCTCAAAGACCAAAGGAGTGGTAATTCAAGGTAAATACAGGGCGGTCCAGATCTAATTATGCAATTATGAAAAGGCGAACACACCGCACCTGCTGTTCGACTGACATCCACCTCCCCGCCATTTTGGAATGCAGGGCAGGTGCTGCCATCTATCGGCAACAAAAAGATGTTTTTGTGAATTCTCTATGTAATAAGCTTAATAAGTTATAGCATAATGAAAATTGCATAATTAGATCTGGACCACCCTATATAATATTTATAGTTCATCAAATGGCTTTTAAGCAGTTTTGATCACTCTATTAAATGACTGAGTGTGAAATGCTTGAAAACTAACCTTTACTTCTGGTACTGAAATTAATGAAATTCTAGTAACTTACAATTTTAAAAATTAGGTTTTTCGGTACTTTTTTAGTACTGGTATACCATGCAACTGCACATCGAACAGAGAAGCCTCTCTTCTCCATTTTTCATTCCATCACACTCATTTTTCTTCACTCCTTGTAGTCACATTATATGCACTATACTTCCAGTAGAGCACTCATTGGTTGTTAACTCTCACACACAAAAAAAGACGTCTCCTACAACTTAAGACACAAGCACAGCTGTTTGATTATGTTGTTCCCTGTCGCAGACTGCTATGACTGAGTTGGTGGGGATGTCAGGCTACATGGCAGTAGTAACAAGAATGTTCCCAAAGAATATGTACATGTAGACCACAACTGAAAAGTTGCGTGTATGCCATGGGTTTAAGTTGCAATCCATGTGTGAAATGTCAGGCTGGCTCTCTCTTAATCCCCTGCTTCTGTATGCGCCTGAATTATTAGAATATGTCTGTATGTGCTTTGCACATTTAGAATTTTAAATTTTGCCCATTCTTCAATGCAGATTTTCTCCAACTCTGCCAAATTTGATGGAGAGCATCAGTGGATGACACTTTGTAGGAAATATCTCAGTTTTGGCTTTAGCTGACCATCCCAAAATGTTAATTTTGTTTTTCTAGTAATTTCTTAGTAGTTTTAATTACAAAGTACATGCTTTTGATCTCTGTCCTGCTGTAAAATTGGTCTTTGCCCTAAATGAATGACTGAACTACTATAGAAAAATAGTTCAACAGGAGCTGAAAAAGAATTTGTTTTTGGTATGCTTAATTTTGACTTTGCAACACTGCAGTGAAGGCACTGTAGCTCTCCACTTGCCCTAGCTTTCAAAATCTTCATTAGTTCCTCTTACCATCACAGTTCAGCTCTTCTGGACTTTCCTCCACATTGCCCAGCATTTTATAAATTAATCTGCAGAGTCAAATGATGTATTAAGTGAGTAGGAGATACATTTAAGTGACAGTAGACAAAACAAAAACTTAGCAGCAGATTTAGAAGAGCTGAAGTTTTCATTATGAAAGGTTGTTATGTTGTGTGGCCAATTTAAAGGTTTCTTCTTTGTCCCTAGGAGTACACTCTTGCCCACACAGATCTTCCCAGCACCCTGGAAGGAGCAGAAGCTGCCATACGAAAGCATGAAGACTTCATGAACACTATGGATGCAAATGAGGATAAAATTGCAACCACAATTGACAATGGCCAGAAGCTGATAGATGACAAAAACATTTATTCTGACAGGGTGAAGGCAAAGATTAACTCTATTGAAGATAGGTAAGATGTCATTCTAAGTGACAAGTTTACTGTAAAATGTACTTTTCAAAATAAGGTAACCAGCATATCTTCATTTTTTACTTATTGCCTTTTTTTAAAAAGTGTTTTACATTTTGCATTTATTCAATTATTATTTAGGACTATGGGGGCAACCAGATAACCTGGGTACACCCAGAAAATGACAGTTAAACTGGCAATGATGGTTTATTCATTTCTTAATACTGCAAGAATACTGTTGGTAATGATTTTGTGTATCCTTTTAATGTCATTAATAGTGCCATCTAAGTCTCTTTTCAGTTCCTTATTTATTTGTAAACATTTGTTCATTGAGTTACATTATAACTGGAAGCAGCAAGAGCAGTGTAATATTGCTACGTCTTATGCTTTTTTCTCAGAATCACTCAGTTAAAAACACCTCTATGGTCATAACTAAATTACACAGTTGACATCAAATCTAATGAAGTGAAACCATCTTTTTAGTCCAAAAGGCCACCATAAAAATATTCCAGACGTCAACAAAAATCAGAAAAAAGACACTACTCGTTTAGATTTTCTTTTTCAAGAGCTATGCAGGATTGTTTTTCACCACAAGCTTTCATGCAATAACTGAGGATATGGCTGCAATAAGGAGAGCACGTCAGGTAAGAAACCAAGAAAACAACTACATGAAGAGATCCTCATATTTCCAGATATAGACAATATGTAGAAAACCACTCACCCCAAAAAATGCATCCACCTCTGCCTCTTAACAAGGTCCTTCTCCCCCCAGTTGCTCAGTTTGGCTGGGTGGCTCTAAGAAGAGTCGTAGCTGTTCCAAACCTGTTCCATTTAAGAATTATGGAATCCACTGTGCTCTTGGAAATTATGCTGCAGAAATTATTGTAGCCATCCCCAGATTGTGTCTCAACACAATCTTGTCTCTAAGCACTGCAAACACTTCCTTACACCTCCTGACACGAGTTATGTACAGCCATAGGACCTTCAATAGACAGGTGTGTGCCTTTCCAAATAAGTCCAGTCAGTTTAATTAACCACAGGTGGACGCCAAACAAGAAATCTCAATGATGATCAGTTCAGTAGGATGCACCCCAGCCACATTTCAAGTGTCATTGTAAAGGTTCGGAATACTTGTGCCTTTGTAATATTAATACAATTGCAAAAAAATCTAAAATCGTGTTTTCATTTTTCATCATTTTGGGGTACTGAGTGTTATTTGATAAGGGAAAAATGAATCTAAACAATTTTAGCATAAGGCTGTAACATACAATGTGAAAAATGTAAAGGATTCTGGATAGTTACTGAAGGTGCAGTTTATTGATTTCTGTCAATAAGCTTTTTTCCCCAGGCACAAAGGATCTGCCCCTTAGGTTTGGCCCTTGACTTTGTCTTCTTCTTTCGGCTGCTTCCGTTAGGGGTTGCCACAGTAAATCATCTTCTTCCATATCTTTCTATCCTCTACATCTTGTTCTGTTACACCCATCAGCTGCACGTCCTCTCTCACCACATCCATAAACCTTCTCTTAGGCCTTCCTCTTTTTCTCTTCCCTGGTAGCTCTATCCTTAGCATCCTCCCAATATACCCAGCATCTCTCCTCTGCACATGTCCAAACCAACGTAATCTCGCCTCTCTGACTTTGTCTCCAAACCGTCCAACTTGAGCTGACCCTCTAATGCAGGCATGTCAAACTCACTACCATTGGTGGGCCGCTTCGACTGCCATACGTGCGTCAGCGGCCGCACTGTAACAAATACTATTATACTATTATACAAAGTTACTGTAGCTTTCTTTCCAATACTGAAAACTTTTAAAAATGTAACACATAATGTTTAAAGTTTAAAGAAAAGCAATTTATTTCCATACAATCTCCGTACAACAGCGTACAATTAGAGTCTTAGCCTCTTAGCTAAGTCCTTATATTATTATATTATATTCATTATATTATATTCATTGCTTATATAGGAGTCTTACAGTGTGAGATTTATTTCTTTTGTCTCGACACTTGGCATCTCTTGTTAGTAACCAGTTTGTCAATATCAGGATTGAAATCATGTGCAGCTGCAACTTTTATGAGGGATGAAAGGTGCTCGACAGCAAGTCTTGAGCAATGTGGGGTTCTGGTAGCTTTCATTAACGAAAACAATTGCTCACAAAGGTAAGTGCTTCCACACATAGACAGTACTCTCGATGCCAACTTATGGATCTGCACATACGAGGGTGGCAGGTAAGCATACAAGCCTGGCATGCCAACTTAGTTGTATTTTGCCATCAGAATAGAATCTGACTGCAGTTCAATCAATTCCATTTGGATATACTCAGGCGCATTCTCAACGTAAGAGTATGGTGACGTAAACAGCACAAAGTCCTCTTCGTGTGAACTGAAATCACGAAAACACTCACTGAATTTATTGCTCAGTAATACATGTTGGAAAACAAATCCTCCAAAAATCAAATTTTACTTTACTAAGTTTACTTCAAAGTTAATATTGTAAAATAAGCCGATATGCAAAAAGCCCACTGACCTACACTAATTATACAAACTCAAAATCACAAAAATCTGTTAATAAACAACTCCCCAACTTCTCGCGTCCACATCAGATCTTCAGCTGTAGTCTGCACTAACTGTCCGTTGCAATACTAGCACAAAATTACATAAAACTATAGCAAAAAAAACGTGAAAATATGCGAGCTATTACTACTTGTGATGGTCAGTTCTGCCCAGTGGCCAGTCTCAGCAGCCCAGCCAGTAGTGTAGCCCAGTGGTCCGCAACCTTTTTGACACCAAGGACCGCTTTACTGGAAGCAAATTTTTCCAGGGACGGATGGGTTGTTGGAGGTTGGAGTTTGTGGGGTGATTATGGGAGGGTTCGTAGGGCAGTTTTATACACAATTTACATTACATTTCTATTATTATTGTTATAATATAGTAATAGAAATTATACCGCTTACCATAATGCAGAATCAGTGAGAGCCTTGAGCTTGTTTGCCTGTAACCAGACGATCCCATCTGGGGAGGATGGAAGACAGTGACACGCAAAGTCTACTCCATAATCTCGTTTTGGTTGCTGTCACTGCAGAAAACGTGCATCACAAAGATAGGATGTTGGAAATGGAAGCAGCTTCAATAGTTTCTTTCGCGTTAGTTTAATCTTCTCCTATCTACAAGTTATGCTGACTAGAATTTTTCTCAGCATTTCCTTGCAAAGCAATACACTTTCTGGGTGCGAATGATGCCCAAATCCAATGGCTGAAGCACTGCCGTGCAATTGGGTGGGAGGAATTCAACGCGAACATTATCTGAATGTGGAAGCATGCTGTGGTCAGCACATTTATCCTTTTCTTCTTCTTCATATTGTGAGGTTTCTGAACTCTTTTGGGATCTGGGATCCACCCTACCCAACGGGAACGACACGCTGAAGTGTGTCCCGAAGCGCTATTGCCACGTGTGAGATTGTTTGTACGGGTCCCAAGAGAGTTTAAAAACCTCATATTTTCTTGAAAGAGTGCCGCATTATTTGGAATGTTTCTTGAACAAGCATCACTGCAATCACATAAAAACGGCTTTTTCGTCATCTTCAAATGCAGCAGTTCGCATACGTTTGCAACCCGGGATTTTTCTTTTTTTGCATATAGCAAGTATGCCGTTTCTATAGAAGGGTGACAATGAGTTAAATTCCAATGGATGTTTTTCAAATGTTGACAAGCAATAAGGGAAAGGTATCACTTAAAACCACACAAAATAAAAACAGTAAAAAACAGTACGAGGAATTTTTGAAGAAAGAACATTTTTTTTACAATGTTTCTGTTTGGGGATTGTTGTGCAAATGTCCACAACTGAGCTGTGACCACAGAACTAACTGCTCTGTGGATTATTCATTCAAGCATTTCACGGTCACTTCGTTGTAATGAAAGTATCTGCTGCTGAATGTACTTCGTAGTAACGAGATTTATGTGGACTCGTGTCATATGGGGAAACTGTCAGAAACATAAAAATACTTTGTTGTAATACTCTCTCACCGCGGTCTCTCCTCTCTCTGCCCGCTGCAAAGCCCCGCCCGCCTAGCGTTCTGAAAAGTGTCCTCAGTGAAGGGGGCAGCCTTTTTGCTGTAGCCCTTCACTGAGTGAGTCTCCGTTGCTGGCAGTTCTCTGGCAGTTCTCTTGCAGCTCGGTAGTGGGCCAAGACCGCAGCCTAGCACTTCAGTTGCGACTTCGCGGCTGCAACTATACTAGCAGATGACGTTTCCGGTACCGCAATGCCATGGGAAAACGTGCTTTTGTCAGAAGGGAGAAGTAAGAAAAGTCAATAAGTAACGCCGAAGATGCAGAATGATTCAATCACAAATGATAGTAATCATTTTGTACAAGTTTAATGCTAACTAGGATCTGTCATGCGGGCCGCACAGATTTCTATTGCGGGCCACATGTTTGACATGCCTGCTCTAATGTACTCATTTCTAATCCTATCCATCCTTGTCACACCCAATACAAATCTTAGCATCTTTAACTCTGCCACCTCCAGCTCTGTCTCCTGCTTTATGGTCAGTGCCACCGTCTCCAACCCATATAACATAGCTGGCCTCACTACCATCCTGTAGACCTTCCCTTTCACTTTTGCTGATACCCGTCTGTCACAAATCACTCCTGACACTCTTCTCCACCCATTCCACCCTGCCGGCACTCTCTTTCTCACCTCTCTTCCACAATCCTCATTACTCTGTACTGTTGATCCCAAGTATTTACACTCATCCACCTATACCAACTCTACTCCTTTTATCCTTACCATTTCACTGACCTCCCTCTCATTTGCACACATGTATTCTGTCTTGTTCCTACTGACCTTCATTCCTCTCCTCTCCAGAGCATATCTCCACCTCTCCAGGGTCTCCTCGACCTGCTACCTACTATTGCTACAGATCACAATGTCATCAGCAAACATCACAGTCCACAGGGACTCCTGTCTAATCTCGTCTGTCAACCTGTCCATCACCATTGCAAATAAGAAAGGGCTCAGAGCTGATCCCTGATGTAATCCCACCTCCACCTTGAATGCATCTATCACTCCTACCGCAGACCTCACCACCTCCCTTGTACATATACTGTACAACTCTTACATACTTTTCTGCCACTCCCAACTTCCTCATAAAATACCACATCTCCTCTCGAGGCACTCTGTCATATGCTTTCTCCAGGTCCACAATGACGCAATGCAACTCCTGGCCTTCTCTATACTTCTCCATCAACATCCTCAGAGCAAACATCACATCTGTGGTGCTCTTTCTTGGCATGAAACCATACTGCTGCTCACTAATCATCACCTCACTTTTTAACCTATCTTCCACTACTCTTTTTCCCATAACTTCATGCTGTGGCTTATCAACTTTATCCCCCTGTGGTTCCTACAGTCATACATATCCCCCTTATTCTTAATAATATGGGCACCAGTACACTTCTTCTCTACTTCTCAGGCATCCTCTCACTTTCCAAGATTCCATTAAACAATCTGGTTAAAAACTCCACTGCCATCTCTCCTAAACACCTCCATGCTTCCACGAGTATGTCATCTGGACCAACGACCTTTCCATTCTTCATCCATTTTATAGCTGTCCTTACTTCCTCCTTGTTAATCCGTTGCACTACCTGATTCACTATCTCCACATCATCCAACCTCTTGTCTCTCTCGTTCTCTTCATTCATCAGCCTCTCAAATTACTCTTTCCATCTGCTCAACACACTCTCCTCACTTGTGAATACGTTTCCATCTTTATTCTTTACTACCCATACCTGCTGCACATCTTTCCCAGCTCGGTTCCTCTGTCTAGCCAATCGGTATAGGTCCATTTCTCCCTCCTTAGTGTCCAAACTCTCATAGAACTCATCATACGCCTTTTCTTTAGCCTTCATCACCTCTCTCTTCACCTTGCGCCTTATCTCCTTGTACTCTTGTCTACCTTCTGCATCTCTCTGACTATCCCACTTCTTCTTTGCCATCCTCTTCCTCTGTATACTCTCCTGTACTCCCTCATTCCACCACTAGATTTCCTTTTCCTCCTTCCTCTGTCCAGATGTCATGCCAAGCACTTTTCTTGATGTCATCTTTACTACATCTGCTGTAGTTTCCCAACTGTCTGGTAACTCTTCACTACCATCCAGTGCCTGTCTCACCTCATCCCTAAACTCAACCTTGCAGTCTTCCTTTTTCAACTTAAACCATTTGATCCTTGGCTCTGCCCTCACTCTCCTCTTCTTTGTGATCTCCAACATCATCCTACTGACCACCATCCTATGCTGCTTAACTACAATTTCCCCTGCCACCACTTTGCAGTCTTCAGTCTCCTTCAGATTGACTCTTCTGCATAGGATGTAATCTACCTGTGTGCATCTTCCTCCACTCTTGTACGTCACCCTATGTTCCTCCCTCTTCTTAAAATATGTATTCACCACAGCCATGTCCATCCTTTTGGCAAAATCCACTGTCATCTGACCTTCTTCATTCCTCTCCTTGACACCATACCTACCCATCAGCTCCTTGTCGTCTCTGTTCCCTTTACCAACATGTCCATTGAAATCTGCTCCGATCACCACTTTCTGTCCCTTGGGTACACTGCTCATCACTTCACCCAACTCATTCCAAAAATCTTCTTTTTCATCCATCCACTCTTGACATACTGTTTCTTCAGAATAACCGCTACTCCATTTCTCCTCCCATCCACACCATAATAGAACAATTTGAATCCACCTGGCCTTCCACGCCGCCTTACTTAATATATCAACCTTCCTTCTCCCCATCATATCGGCTAACTCTCTCCCGTTACCAGTCATACTGCCAACATTCAAAGTTCCTACCCTCAGTTCTGCTGTTTTTACCTTCCTCCTTTCCTCCTGCCTCCAGACACATCTCCCCCCTTTTCGTCTCCTTCTTCTTCTTCTTCAGCCAACAGTAGCCCAATTTCCGTTACATATTCCGTTTCATGTTACATATTACGGGAAAAAAATGTTTAAGAACCGGTTGATGCGATAAACCAGGTAGAAAGATCTAAGTGACTAATTAAATAAATTGACTGGAAGGGTTTGCTCAAGAAGATAACGTCCAATTGATAATGTCCAAATGATTTCCTATGGTATGGTTTTTTACATGCTGGCTTATTACAGGTGAGCTCTTATTCACTGTGTGATTTGTGCTCAGAATTTCATGACAATGACAGCTTTCGCAATTTCATCTACCTGTATACTTGTATATGATTGAGATGGCAATAAACTTCGCTTTGGCTTTGACTTTGATTTTAAAACCTGTTTGGATATTTAGAAATAACACTCTAAAAATCTAATTTGCTTGTCGTATGAACAGTGCATTACAGTTGTAGACAAGCATTTTCTGGATAGATGATTGGAAGCTGATAGGAAAAAATAATAATCTTGACCCCGGTTAACCTTACATAAAAAGGATCTTAAGACTCCAGCAATATATAAGAATTTTATTTTAACTAATTTACCTTTGGCTCACCATATGCCCTCTACATGTAAATACGGGAGTGCAGACACTCCTTTGTTAGACAAAGAGTTTGTAGAGTATGAATACACAAGAGAACGTTCAATACATAGCTGATAACATGTTCATTAATATAAAGCAACCCATATTTAGGACATTAGTTTGCCCTGTATTAGCTTATATACAAAGATACTTGATACTGATAGTCAAGAGCAACCTTGAGACTGTATTCTAGAAATAACATGTTCTACTTAAAGTAGTTAGACAAAAGGTAATATAACTGAAAACCTTAATAGACAAGAAATGTTACATAAAAGTTTTATTCAAATCACACCAAAGAAAGGGTATCATATTGACATGCGATTAATATTTCTGTAGATTAAGATAAGAGAATTATCTTACACTACCACATTTGTGAAGGTTAGAAGTAAGGGGGTATCCAAAGCTGACCATTTGAGTAATGTGTTAAGTGACTTATAAAATCACAATACTACAATAGAGTAATTTTTTACAGAGTTATTGACATTATTTTCCAAGGTGGCCTCAGTATTCTACCAAAACACATTCTGTTCCTCCCTCTAAGACAAGCCTCAAAAATGCTGGATTGCTTAAAAAAAGTCACTTCTGCTAATTTACTAATGTTTATTCTGTTATGTAACATTTTTTAAAAAGCTTTTTAAAAAGGCATTTTGATAACACTAAATAAGTTTAAATATACTAACATAAATAATAAAAAACTAATACAAATATTTCAAAAGGAGAAGTAGATACAAAAAAGTCTGAATTAGCATAAGCTGCCATAATTTGATGTGTTCAGAAGAAATGTAATGAATTAGAAGTAAAAAATAAATCAAGGACATATCTGAAATATTAAAAGTTGTGCTCCAATTTAAAGATTTAACTCCAAACATTCTCAATTGTAATAGAAATTTGACATTTTTTCATTCTCTGATATAGAGTCATGGAGGGATAGGTCCCTAATAAAGGATCAAAAATAGAATAATATTTATAATCAGTGACTTTGAAACAGTCTAAAATGAAACCAGGTGTGCTTATGTTTGAAATGTGTCATTTTTAAACTTCCAGATTTGGCTCTTAGAGGGCAAGAACCACCAGTAAAGAATCAGATATCAAAACTATTATCATATTCATGATCAGCAACCTTGAAGTAACATTAAACAACATTTCATATACAGCACCTGCTGTATATTACTGAGCCCAATTTTTAAAAAAGTTTTGTGAAAAGGAGTAAGTTTGTGTCCTTGTGTCCCATGAGAAGATGAACCCTTGTGGTCAGCTGATGTGACACGCACACCTTCAGGTCTGTCTGATCATTTTTGCTGCAGAAGCCTATTGGTTTACTCTTTATTGTAAGGGTGTAATTTCCTGCACAAAAGGGCTTGTAGAGTTAAAAAATAGTAGTGATCTCCAAAAAGCTTGACATCTTGCAAAGCTAGACATCTAGAGAAGTATATCATATGTTGGGGTTTTGAGTCAAAAGGCGCCGGACAATTACAATTGTGGCATTTCAACAGGGCTGTGGAATCGGTACACAAAACCTTTGACTCTGAATCCTCAATTTCTTGTATCACCAACTCCAACTCTGACTCCTCAATTTACGATTACACTAATATTTGTATTTACTTTGTTGATTGAAAGCACACAAGTTACAAGATACAAGACATTCCATCACTGCCTATGTGAATTTTCAGCCTACTCTTTAGCACTCTGACCAGTTAAAATTCAAGTTTAAATGCTGTAGCAGTGTTGTTGTGGCTTACAAATGCTAAGTAATATTAAACATACTGTAAGACTAAACTTACAAAATAAAGAAAGAAGCTACATTTTTTATCAAAAGGTTAGGAGAAAACATAGTTTAGTTGAATCACTATATGTGAAATGGGAAATTTTAACACATTATATTACAATTTGTATTTAGTCTGAGTCTGAGTTGGTATATTTGGACAGACTCCAACTTCAGTAACCCAATAATTCCTTTTGAATCCACAGCCCTGTATTTCAGAGCATTCGTAAGTAATTCTTATGAACAGAATAAGATGTACACCTAAATTGTTTATACAGTATTTTCAAAAAACACCTACCATCAAAAGTCAAAATAAAACAGCAAATCAAAATATTCAAAACTCTAATCAACCTAACCTTAAAATTCACCTGGTGCAACATCTCTTGCACTGACTCAACAGTGGTACTGATTGTCCCTTTGAATTGTTATGTATTTCTAAAAAAAACAAGCACTTTTGATTCTGTATCTACAGCAAAAACTTGCCATACTCATCAATAAACAACAAAACAGACTAAAGTTTGGGCAAAATGACCTTATATTGTACTTTGCAGGCAATATAACATTACGCATTGATTACCTCGATTTTCGTGAGCCAAATTTAGCTGGCAACATAGCGTTGTGTGAAGTAGACTCTGTGAAGTGTTTTACTTTTTTTTAACATATGTGGACACATTCAGATTTGATCTTCCATTTAAAATGTATCTATAGACAAAGGTGATGTTATATAACAAACATAAGGCCACATTTACATTTTGTAGTCTACTGTATAATTTGAATAAACATATTTGCATATTTTGCCTGTGGAAAAAAATAAGTTCACCCCTACATTTATGACTAACTCAAGTAACTCATATTAGAATCAGATGCACTTATATCAGGTACAGATAATTAGAACCTAATTTGTGGCACCTTGTCTGAACCTATCATTTTTATTTAAACCTCAGACATTTAGTTTGGTTTGCTCTTTGTCATCAAACCGTGTTTTATGACCATGGCAAGATCAAAAGAGTGCTCTGAGTCATTTATGAGGGAAGGTTGCAGATGCTTATGAGTCTGGGAAGGAATTTAGAAAGATCTCAAAACAATTCAAAATCAACTATTTTATTGTCTAGAAGATCATTGACAAGTGGATAAGATTTCAAAGAACTGCCAACTTGTCAGGTAAGCAAGTTCAGTTCAAAAGCAGAATGCCAGATTCTGAAAGATGTCTCTAAGACCCCAGGAACTTTCTCACAGGTAACTCTTTCCACTGTTGATGTTAAACTGTACAAGTGTACCGTTAGAAAGAGGCTGTGCAAATTAGATCTACTCAGGACGCTGTGCAGAACAAAACCAGAAATAACATCAGGACAAGACTTACATTTCCCCATGAACATCAGGACTTCTAGAACAATGTGCTCTGGCCAGACGAGGCAATAATACAGTTATATGGTCACACTACCAAAAAGACTGTGTGATGAAAACCAAAGACAGCATTTGACCAGAAGTTCCTGATACTAAAGTAAAGTATGGTGGTGCAAATGTTCTAGTTTGGGCCAGGTTGCTTAGCTCCATCAGTGCCTGGGCAGCTCACCATTATAGAATCCACTATAAATTCTTCATATCAGAGGGTGTTTGAGGATAATGTCAGAAGATTGAAATTCAACAAAAAGTGGACCTTGCAACATGATAATGATACTAAACATGCAAGTAAATCCATAAAGGGATGGCTGAAAAGAAAGAAATGGAGCCTTCTGGAATGGCCAAGTCCAAGCCTGGGTCCCATTGAGATGCTGTGGAGGGGTTCAGATTTGAAACAGGCTGTGCACGCAAAACACCCTCAAACATTGTATGGCTGAAAGAATTCTGCATAAAAGAGTGACAATAACGTTCACTTGTCAATGTCAGAGACTGCTAGAAAGTTATAGGAAACAACAACTCATGGGGGGTGAGGCAATACCAGCTAGTAGAACCAAGGACTAACTTTTTCCACAAATGAAAATGGCATATCTATTCATTTTTCATTGAATAAATTATTGCAATAGTCAAATTTTTACATCTCATTTAACTAAAGATACTTTTTAAATAAAGATCACATCTTGACATGTTCACATATGTTATGAAAAAAAAAGATTTCATAGGATGGACTTACTTTTTCCACATGATTGTTGCTAGCATTACAAATGTTAATAAACAGCTTGCTTGCCATACAAATAAAACGGTATAAGTTCAATGTTCATGTGTTAAATTGTACAACCAACATATAACATGGCAGTAGAAAACGTAATGTTTTGCAGTCTTCCCACTTTAATATTTGGTTTGTGCCCAAACCAGAAACTGCAGCTGCAACATTTAGTGCTGCGGCTCTACAAATAGATTGATTTCCAAAAAAATTGGCTTTTGTGGATGGACCAGGGTTACCCTGGTGGGAAATCATCGCCATTTGAGAAAATGCTAAGGTCTATGTCTTTGTTCAGTCCCTCTGAGCTGTCTGATTGGTCAGGTTGGTTCTGGTGATACAACAGAAAGATAAAGTGTTAATGACTGGCACACAAGGAGAAGTCAAGGCATAGGAGGCATGCCAAGAGTCACCTTCAAAGATGGGAAATATAAAAGCATACAGGGGATGAGCAAGTTGCCTCAAAATGACAGAGTCATTGCGCAAGGCAAGAGAGGTTCAGACACATGAGGATACTATGCAAAGGCAAGGAAGGCAAATGCAGGGCAAGAGATATCAAGTATTTTCATATGTATTCTATTACTGGTCTTTAACAGGTAACAAGGGTAATCTAAATACTGTATGTAAAAGTCAATGTGTGTATGTACTGTATGTATGTTCCAGCATCACTTCCGAACGTCTGGAGCGATTTTCATGAAACTTGGTACACGTGTTTCTCAATGGTCGACTAAAAATACTGTAGGGTGAAATCAGCCCTAACCCTTCTGGGTAAGGTGAGGGGTGATCGTGCGGTCTTGTATGCATGTTATCATCCAGTTGACACTCAGAACGATCACCAGAGGGTGAACTGGAGGTGACTGCCAGCATTTTTATGTTTGAGCGCCACTACGCCCCTGTTGCTTTTGAAATTAAATAAAGTTCTACGCGTGCAAGTGTGTGTGTCTGTCCAGCCCGGAAGTGAGACATAGAACCAGGGTGAGGGCTCCAGCTCAGAGGATACGCAAGCAAGGCCAGCACACCGGCAAAAGGAAACCTCCTAAGAAAGACAGTCGCTTTGCTGCTAATGCACAAGCGATGCAAGCACGTCGGCAACACAAATCTCATAGCAGAGAGATATTACCAGAGTAATTCTGACGATTTCAATTCTTTCTAGGATCCCGTGCTGGCTTACACAGTTAGTATATATATATAAATCAATATATATAAAAGTCAATGTGTGTATGTATGTTCCAGCATCACTTCTGAACGGCTGGAGCGATTTTCATGAAACTTGGTACACGTGTTTCTCAATGGTTGACTAAAAATACTGTAGGGTGAAATCAGCCCTAACCCACTCTCTTCTGGGTAGGGTGGGGGGTGATCTTGCGGTCATGTATGCATGTTACCATCCAGTTGACACTCAGAATGACCACCAGAAGGCAAACTGGAGGTCATGGCCAGAATTCTTTATTTTTGAGTTCTACTTGTTCTGTTTAATTCATTCATTGACATTGAAAACTATGTGTGATGTTGTAAAAAATTCTGGTTTAAAGTTTTAAAAGCTTTTTGGTTTTATTATTAACAGATAAACTGAGAAAAAATCAGTGACTAGCAAAAAAAAAGAACTAAACAGAAATGTATGTTTTATTGAGTTTTTGTGCCTATTTGTTTACTTCTGTATCTTCATCTCTCATATTTTCCATCCCTCCCCTCACTAATGCAACCACTGCAGAATGAATCCATTAAGTAGGATATTGATCATTGAGTATGATGTATATTCTCTTAAATGGGCTTTTATAGTTACTAAAGCAACCCAGGATATGTATATAGTGTTCATTTTTGCAGGGATTTTAACAGCCCATGCTGTAAAATACTTTGAAAATTGCTTTCCCAAGCATGACCACTTCAAAGTCAGTTTCATCTCTTGGCAGGTACAACAATAATCGCCGAAGAGCTTGGCAAGTATCCGCCAAGCTAAACGACAACGGTGCCTTACAGCGTTTCCTGCAAAATGCCCAAGATGTAAGTCATGCCAGAGCCAATGCTTTTACTTTAAATTCACACTGGTATATGGCTTGACACTATCTATTTGTTTTTAACCCAGCTAAAGCTCTGGATTAACGAAAAGATGCTGACAGCCCAGGACACATCCTATGATGAGGCCCGCAATCTGCATAGCAAGTGGCAGAAACATCAAGCATTTATGGCTGAGCTAGCATCAAATAAAGGCTGGCTGGACAAGATTGACCAGGTATGTGCCACAGCAAGACCACCCATTGTGAACTGTAACTCTGAAATATGGTCATATATATTTTAAATTGCTGGCAGTTTATTTGCAGATGTGATGGCATTTGTGATTGTGTGTAGGGAGTCTGTCCTTTCAGAAAGCCCACATGGTTGAAGCTACCTTCCATCGTTGCATTCATTTATTGGGTGAAGTTGTTTTTCCATTACAGGATCATAAGGAAGGAAAGCCAGTGCCAGCAGCATTGGCACCAGCTCTGATTAGAGTGCCCTTTCATCAAAGGGCACACTCACAAACATACGCTAAATTATTTATTCTAGGCCGTTAGTCATTAATTAGGTGCACATGCTTGTTATCGGGATATGGCAGGAAACTCAGTCAGGGAAACCAACAATCTGAGTGTAGTTCATTTCATTCTGTCATTTTGGAAAAAAATGTTATTAAATTATCACTTTTCATTGCTGTTTTGTTTGCTTTTTCTTGTCAAGTGTCTCTTTTTGATGACATGATGGCTTTCCGGTTCTGAGATATTGTTTCCATGATGCAACACTATTTCAGGTCTGAACATCATGCTCTGTGTCATGTTGTTGTAACCATTTTATTTTAGAATGTTCAAAGTGATAAGAGATTGAGTATTTTGTTTGGAAAAATTTCAGGTTTTGATCCACGTGACTTAAAGTTCTGTTTTGCCCATTTTACATCAAGCCCAGAATTAGACACTTTGGGGTTTATTTTGTTTTCAACATTCATCTTTTAGCCAGCCGCCATGCCACCTGCACTTCAGAACAGGTACTCCAACTGAAGCTAAGCATGTTTGGGTCCGGTTACCATTTGGATTGGAGAAATCATGGGTTGTTGCTGGAAGAGGTGTTGGTGAGGCCAGCAGGGGGCACTTATCCCGTGGTCTGTGTGTGGATCTTAATGTCCCAGTGCAGTGACTGGGACGCTGTTCTGTAAAAATGGTGCTGTCCTTCAGATGAGACATAAAACTGACTCTCTGTGGTCATAAAAGATCCCTGGGCATCTTTTGTAAAGGGTAGGGTGTTTCCAAATGCCCTGGCTAAACTGCCCTCCATGGCCTGGTTATTCTGCCTCCGTAATCACCCCCTGTTTCTAAATGGCTCACCAGCTCTCTCACCCCTTCATTACATAACAGCTAATATGTGGTGAGTGTACTGGCACAAGAATGGCTGCTGTCACATCATCCAGGTGGATGCTAGACATTGGTGATGGATCAATTGGCTCCACAATGTGCATGCAACTCACTTTGAGTGTCTAGAAAAGTGCTATATAAATGTAACCATCTATCTCAGAAGATATTTCTGGCATTCACTAAACCAGGGGTTCCTAACTCCGGTCCTGGAAGGCACTAGTGACTGCAGGTTTTCATTCTAACTCTTTTCTTATTTAGCTAACTAATTAACTTCTTTTGAATTAATTTTATTTGACTTGCTCTTGAAAACTCAGACCCCTTAATTGTTTCTTTTTTCTTAATTAGCAGGCAAACAAACATGAGATACAAAATTAACCAAAACACGACCAACAAAACATAACCAACATTGTCGATCATACAATATCTCAAAATAAAGGTCCCAGGAATGTTGATCTGTTCAGGTCCACAAAACAATTTAATGGAGCTGTTAGAAAAAAGAAAATCAACAGTTTTGGAAATGTCTGCTATTGCACAATGAGAGCAGCAACAAGCCATGGAATTAAAGAACAAGTTTAAATAACAGCAAGACTTGGTTCCCAATTAAGCAACTGGTTTGAGTGAAATTAGTTGGAGTTTGAGGTCCTGACTTAGTTAGTTGGTCTTCTGTTGGCTCACTCACGTCATATTTCATTTCTGTTTGGGTGCCATCTAAGGAAATAATGAAGCAATTCAGAGGAACAGTGAAGAAATTCAAAGGGACAAATCTTAAAAAACAAGTAAATTAAAATTAATTCAAACTAAGTTAACTAGCAAGAAAAATAGTGCACTAATTAAGAAAATGGTTAGAATGAAAAAATGCAGCCACTGGAGCCCTCCAGGACTGGAGTTGGGGACCCTGCAGTAAACTGTCTTCAGTGAGAATTGTTTCATTATGTGAGAAGATCTAAACAAACATGACGCAGGAAAACATATGATAAACAGATTATGGCTAGGCATTTTAAGGTAGTGTTGCGTCGTGTGGAAGGTTGTGTAATTCTTCTAATTATTACTTTGTATATATTCCAAACAGTAGCATACCATATTATTAAATGTTGTTTCTGTGGCAATGCAGGACTCCCTTTCTGAAAGGTATTGATGTAGATAAATAAAGGGGTCATCACTGTTATGGGACTGGTAGCTGGCGTATGAGTTTCAGCGTTAAGCTATTTTGTCCTTCTGATATGTGCAAGAAGTCACATAGGCTGAGATGTGTCTCTCCCAAACTCTGGGTATGTTAAGGACACATTGAAGTGCCTGGAGATTATTATAAACATGGAAAAACACTAAAAAAAAGATGTGGTGATGCAAATCATGGTCAGAACCTTGAGATCAAAACTAAACCGTGGTTACCCAAAACAAAAGAACAAGATGATAATCGAGAGTCAAAGATAAAGCAAATGTGCTGAATAAAAGAACAGACAAAAGAAACATAGTATATTGGATCAGGATATGGTGCAAAATAGTAACAAGGTCAAGAAGGAGGCAAGAGTCAAAACCAGGAGATTAAATAGAAACATAGTGTACATCTAAACCGAGCACTTTAAACAAATGCTCATTTGAAAGGAAACTGCTGTCGGAAAAAAACAATGACCTTTCAGTAAACTCCTTAACTCTTTTAATTAAAGTCTTTTAGAATTTTGTAGGGTTACTAATGGTAATGTGCTGCTTATAAATCACCGCATAAATTAATGCTATTTTGATGCAACTTCCTAATGACCAGAACCGAAATTGGCAGCACACATTCAAAAAACAAAAATGGTATCATGGCAGAATCATAAACGATAACTAATCAAAATTACATAATTAACAAATAAAAATCTAACAAATGATAGATATCAAAAGAACATTTACCATTAGAATAATTTATTGGAGGAAAAAAAAAATAAACAAAAACTCTTGTAACTTCCAAATTCATGACAGAGAAATTCAAAATCAGAAAAAAAAATCCGGCCACAAGGGCCTACACAGAAAAAAAGCTAACTGATACGAAATACTCGTTCCAAGTTGTTAAATAATGTATTTATAGAGTAATATTTACTATATCAGTGTGGCAATCAAGGTCACATGACCTGCAAAATCTTGTGCCGTAAATAAAAAAAATTCCAAAATATGCAGGAAAATACATACAAAAGGTTGTCTAATACCACAAGATATACAGTAAATGTTGTAAGATATTTTTGAAGTTGCACTGAGAGATGCAACTGCCTCTACTACAATTACACTATAAATGCCCCCTATTTGATAAATAAGGTGGTAGCCTGTTTTTTCCTTCCATTTTGTATATAAGAGCAGCATTTGAATCATAATGATAAATCAAATTCTAAAAACAATGATGCAGAAATTGACGTTTTAATCAGGCTAAGATTTGTATGTCCTTTCAAGCAAGAGAAGTTTATATATAAAGGCTAACTGATAAATCTGTCTAAAATATTTAGTAAATTGATTTTATGCATGCTACTAATTATTGTTGGACAAAGTCAGGTAAAAACACTTTTAAATTAAAATAAGAGTTAACAATACAAGTATATCAACACAGTAATCTAAATTAAAAGTTTAAAAAACTAAAACCATAATCCCTATTATACAAGGGTCATAATTTTCTTTATTATTTTTATCTGTTTATGGTAAGTGTTACATTGATTCTGAATGCACAGTAATAATAATCATTCCAGACTTTGATTAAAAGTTACTACAGGCAGAAATTCTAAAGTATAAAATAGAAAATGGAAAGAGACATCATGAAAGGTTCAGGAACAACTGGAACCCTGTTAAATTGAAGAAATGCAAAGAGTCTGATGGCAGTACGCCTGCACTTTAAACATCCACAACAAAGAGGCTGAAGGCATCATGCTTATGATTTAACTCCACTGTTGAGCTCTACTGAATCGATTCATTTGCGCTTACAAATTGATCCAATGATTCACTGCATAAAGTTGTTCAAAATGAATGAATTGTTTACAAACAGCCCATCACTACTTCTTTGGGACATGGGAGGAAAACTGGAATGCTCACCGGAAAAGTGAGATACAGACAAAGGAAAAATATGCAAACTCTGCCCAATCAACGACCAGGCAGCAATTTAAACCTACGTCTCTGAAACTAGGAGGCAGCAGCAGTAACCGCTATGTTAGCACACAATCCCATCATTTTTCCTGTCCATCAGTTTACTATCTAGGGATTTTAATGTTGACATTCAAGTATGATGCTGACCATCTCCATTAAAATGTCCTTCTGCCTTTAACACCCACAAAGGCCAAACAACGATATCTTATTGGTATTTCAGGTAAACATCACATTCTGTGAAGTGAGCAGCTTTGCATCTCAGATTGTCACTGAATTGCCACCTGTCTGACACATGTTCTTTTGTGTAATTTGTGACTCAGGAGGGAAAAGACCTGATGAGGACTAAGCCAGAGTTTGAACCCATTGTTCGGGAAAAACTAAAGGAACTTCACCAGCTTTGGGATCAACTGCAGGCCACTACAGAGGAGAAAGCACAGCGCCTCTTTGATGCAAATCGTTCAGAATTATTTGATCAAACCTATGGTGAGCTGAACAAATGGCTGGATGAGCTGACTCTGCAGCTTAGAGCCGAGGATGTTGGGAATGATCTGGCTAGTGTCAACAGACTTTTGAAGAAGCATCAGGTAAGCCTTCTTCTTATCATCTGTAACATATGACACATTATCACCATACACTTTATCATTTTGTTTTACTTTACTTGAGGATGTAAACACTGCTTGACTGAGAAAATACAACATAATGATTGAGAGTGGTCCTATTCTAGCCACTGTGTGTATGTTTATGATTGTATTAATACATTTTCATTCTAAAAATTATTTTAAGAAATGCATCCTCTACATAGCATGTATTGAAAAAAATATAATTGTATTATTTTACATTTAGTGCAATGCTAGCTGCCCCAGTCCATGAAAAGTCATAGACTATTGGTCTATCACTTATTATATATTTAAGTCCAGAAGTGTCACCTAACTGAACTGTTGTAGAACTACAGTCCACGGCACCTATGACATCACTTGTGACTCGCTCATTCAAGGACGTCGCTCTGAAAAAGGCATCTGTCATATGTACTAACAAAATGAACTGCTGTTTTCATTCTTACAAGTGGTACGTGCAACCAGAACCACAATCTAATAAAGACATTTTAAATAGAAATGTTAGCATATAAAAAAAGGTTGAAAGAGGATGATCTGACCATGGGGTCTCAAAATTGGGCCTGTGAGACCAGCATGCACTCTTTATAGCTATTAATGGAATCTGTTATTTGTTTATATGATTTATTTCTGCTGTCATTTTGCTACATCAATGAGGGCAGATGAGGGCAGATCACCAGAATGTTTAATGGACTAATTATCCCTGCTATCATTCTTTTATTATCATTTTTTTCTAATATAAATTTTCATTTGTTAAGTTTTAACATCATTTCAGTTTATCTGTTGCCTTATTTATACTGTATTTGGTATAGGATTGATAGATAGATAGATGTAGACTGACCAGTTTTACAAAAGTCCTTTTTACACCAAAATAGCAAAACAAAAAAACAGTGTCATCCATACAGTTAACAAAAGCCATACTAGCAGTTCAACTCTGATCCCACACAATTTAACCAAAAACTCAAAAGGCAGGCTTTCCAGCCTGCATAAGCCAAAAATGAGGCTCAGGCTTTTAAAATACTCAAGAAACACTCCATCGAGGAGATCATATCTGTAGAGCTCTGTTCTCTTGGACAAAAACAAATGTATCCCTTTATATTTCAAGAATGTCTTAATGTTAACAGGTGTCCAAGCATTATTGTAAGAGAAAAATATCTAGGAGCCGCTAAATGCTAGGCTAGATGTAGTCAGGAGGCAGGCAGAAGTGAAAAACAAAACCAGGTAGAAAAGAATTAAAGGGCTGGGCAAAAATAAGTGAGTCACTTCTAATGCAATGGCCTACTTGTAATTTTAAGATTTATGCAACATTTAGAGTAAGAGAAAATAAATGTGCTAACTATACAACATTTTGGAAATTACTTCCAAGATTGCATCTTCCTTGTAAATCAAGTGACAGGTCTTGACTGTTGGGGAAGAGTATATCATGAAAGTAAAAGCAGAGATAAAAAGTAAAGATTTCATCCATCTGCTGTGTATTAGATTAGATTAGGTAAACTTTATTAATACCAATATGTAATGTATGTCCTGTGCTTCTTAATTATTCAAAATACAGTAATTATATTTATAAAGCCTGGCCTATCTGCACTATTGTGTAATAGGTGTGGCAAATTCATTTTTAGGCAAATTCAATAATATCTCACTTACACTTATGTTAGTATTATTGAAGGCTTTTAGATCTAAATACTGATTATTATATTTGATCTGTTTTGTGGAAGTAGTTATGAAATAAATGTTTTAAAATTCATGTTGCTTTTTTAAGCAGCACTGCTGAGCTTTAATCAGATAATGGAGAGCAATTACTATGGTGTATGACTGGGTTTATATCTTCGTTTCCAGATGACATTTCCCAAGAATAAGCACTAGATGCAATCAGGCTGCTCACTTGTTTTGATCATTTTTTGTTCCCTGTGCATTGCCCTTTGTGACATCTGCTGGCAAGCCCAGCGTGTCACACATCCCACAGGTTGCCAAGTCCCAGCTGCTTTAAAGCTGGGTGCGGCTTTTTTAATCACTGCAGACTAACAGAATTACATTCCATCCTTTTAGTTCCTTGCATCTCTTAGCTGTCTACTAAAGCCAACTGTCATTTCTTTCCAGGTGATGGAGAAGCAAGTGGTGGAGAAAAAGGCAGAAATGAAGGAGCTCCTGAACCAGGCACAGCTTCCTACAGAGGTTGCTGGGCTGCACCAGTCCCTGGAGAGTGACATCCAGCAGCTTCAGGCACCTCTTCAAAACAGGAAAGAGAATCTCATGGCCTCTAAAGCGGTGTACCAATTCTACCGTGACCTGGCAGATGAAATTGTGAGTTAGCCCTGAAAAAGGGGCGTCAGATCATTTTTGTGCCTAATAAGACGCAAAGTGGCTATAAGGAGTTGGGAGTGGCTGGAATAGTTGGCCGAAAGTCAGGCAGTCATTTTCTAACCTGCTTAGTCCTGAATAGGGTCACAGGGGTCTGCTGGAGCCTATCCCAGCTAGCATAGGGAGCAAGGCAGGAAGAAACCCTTGATAGGGTGCCAGTCCATCACAGGTCAAACACAAACTCTCACACATCCTACCCAACTACACACTAGGGCAAATTTAGGATTGCCAATTCACCTAACTTGCATGTCTTTGGACTGTGGGAGGAAACCAGAGCACCTGGAGGAAACCCACAGAGACACGGGTTGAACATGCAAACTCCACGCAGGGAGGACCTGGGAAGCGAACCCGTGTCTAATAGCTGCGAGGCAGCAATGCTACCACTGCACCAATGTTGCTGCCCTTGGTTGAAAGTGGAATACAGAATAGTAAGGAAAAGAAATGCAATGTGAAGCGCTCTAAGAATTCTACAGATTGTACTTTGGCTAATGAGTGATACTCATACCTGACAGTGGCACCCCCAGTGCTGGGGACATTTGTGACAGGTTTACATGCTTTCAGCTTCTCTGGGAAGCCTATTGTGTAGATGTGTAGACCTCCACATCTTAACCTGGTGGGGGTGACCCACAATGGGGACTATGGTAGTCTGGCAGGTGACTGTCGAAGGCAAGCTTAGGGCAAGAAAATTACAGAGCTAAAGGGATACTTCACTGAAAAAAACAATATTTTGTTTAAATGTTATTCACCCCATGTGCTTTATAGTGACATCTGTTTTCATGAAGAAAGGAGGTAAAAAAGTTTATGAATCAACGGTCAGAGTTGTTGACCAATGCCGGATAACAACAAACAATATTAAAATGTTTATGAAAAAATCTTACGTTACTTGCGTCACTTAATCCACATGGCAAAGTCATCCATTTGTTTGCTCACAATGTCCCAAACGTATTTTTACTAAAATATTTTTAAATAAACCATTTTCAAAAGTCGCTCTCATGAATGAGGATAAACAGCACACACAAGAACGAACATCTGAATCGGGCTAGTTGCCTTTCTCCCTCACTGGTCAAAAGCCCTGTCTTCAATTCAAAAGCAAAGGATTGTAGGAATGTGTTGCACTGTTTACAAAGCATGCTGCTTTTTCCTGAAATAAATATTGTAAGAGATTAGACAGAACATGATAAAGTGTTGGAGCGCCACCCAATGAACCAGTATAATTGAAAAGAAAAAAACAAGCAACAATTGCAAGCGAACGTCTTTTCAAAGTTCCATAGTGAACAGATTTCAAAATGGCCCCGGAAGTGGCATCAGAGATGGTACAGCTTTCAATAATCTGGTCTGCAGAGTTAGAAAGAGAACAGGCATCACCACATAGTGCCAACCCCCAGAGCGATGGGTAATTACAGTCACCAAAGCCCTTAAGCTATCCCCTATGTGCACACACATGACAATGTTAATAATATTTTACCAAGAAATGCATACTTTTTGCACACTTTGAGCATTCAACTGAATAATGGACACATGGATTATGCGACATAAGTAACAAGATTTTTTGTTGTCTTTTTCCATGTACTTTTTTCATCTCTTTTGCTGTTGTCCAGCATTGGTGAATAGACTGTATATTTCCATTATATGATTAATTATTCTCTCTTGTTCTTCTTGAAAACATTAAGTAAAAAATTTTTCTTGGCTATCACTGTAAAGCATATGGAGTAAGTAACATTTAAGCAAAATATCATTTTTTGGGTGGAGTATTCCTTTTAAAACAAACCAAACGAGTTTCAAACATTTACAAGCAGAATCCCGACTTTACTGTCACCTCTATTTGGATTCAACCAGAGAACTAGAGAACAAGCTGTGGCTGCTTTCGTTTGAAAAATCATACCCCACTCAGGTAGGCCACACATTATTCAAGCTTGTCCAAATGATGTAACAATAGGAAAATACTTTTCAAAAATACTATTAAAGAGTAACCCCTTGAGCCATACTCAATTATGTAAAGTTTCTATTTACAGATTGGCAAAATTTTCCATCTAGGATGTAGTTGGTCCAACTTTAAATACAGGCGTTCCCATTGGGAAGGAGTGGGGAAACAATAACTGTGCATTATTCCAAAATGGCCAAGTTGCTCTTAATGAAATTTTGAATGGATAATAACCTGAACCAACTTAAAATCCAGGCTACAGTGTGTTTACAAAATATAATCAGGAAGAGTAGTTATAATCAAGGTGAGAGGACAAATACAGATCATCACTCCAAAACAGCTATGTTGTAGTTTATGAACTTTGCTTGCATATTACAGGTGATATAGTTTAAAATGTAAACTTTAAGTTCTTTCAAAGGTTTTATCAAGAAACAGGGTTGTAATTGGGTGGGAGGGCAAAACACAAAACTGCATTATCAGGGCAAAAAACGGGTCAGCCATTGGTAATAAATTTGGTATATTGTTTAGATTTGGCCGTAGTTATATTGAAGGCAACAATAAAATCATAGATTCAAAGAAAATGATGGCAGGGAGCAGGTTGAGGACCAACACAAAAACTATGCATCACTCAAAAACTATGTCTACTTTTGTATTGACATTATTGTTGATACGATTTGAAATATGGGCTTCATGGAGTTTCAAGAATTTCTTTGAGAAGCCCAACACCACAAAATCAGGCATTACTCCAGAACAGTTAAATGGATGTTCATGACATTTTGCATGTGTATTACAGTTACCTAAACTTAACATAATATAGAGTTTATAGAGTTTCAAATGTTCATTATGAATAGGAGAACAATAGACTGAACAACACCAAACCATTAGGTTTGCCCAGTTTATATGCCATATCAATTCAGTCAATTATTGACCAAGCCATTCAGTTTATTAAGGTGGGATTAGCCACATATTCAAGAAACTACAGTAAACCTGAATATATAAAGAAGTAGCATTCATGGTTCAAACACAGCAAGGAGTTACTGAATTTGTGGAATCCACCAGACACAAAAAGGAGAAATTCTCGACTCATGAGGGCTGGGCCAGCATGTTAAAAAAAAATACCACCTATGTGATAAAATAATTATATACAGTACAGGGGTATAACTTTTTTATTTTAGATTGGATAGGATAGTACAGTACAATTGTGTAAAACACATAATGACATTTAAAACACAGGGCATTCCAACACTTGCATTTCAGCTAGCAATGACAAAAGGGTCATCATTTAAAAAAGACGTGCATACTGTATTTATATCCTCACATAACCCACTGTACAGATATAGCTGGGCAAGACTGCATACATTGGCCAGGTTAGTATAATTGTGTACACGTACACATAATGACATTTAAAAATCAGGGCATTCAACACATTATCTGTGGACTTGAATTTGGTATGCTGTGTACTTTTACCTTCAGATGAACACAAGTTATTTTTCTCATCTGCGTTGCTCTTCATTCCCACAGCAGAGCTCCTGGGAGAAACCTGAAACAGCTAGAAATTGCTTTGCTAATTATGGCTTTTGATCTCTTTTGGTCTCTAAGGATTTGCTTCTCATAAGCATGATGGTAATACTTATTTGCAACTTTTAACATCTCTAATGGTTTAAAAAGAAATTTTATATGAAGTTTAATAGTTTTAAAGTTTCTTTAATAAAGCACCTCAAAGAGAAGCACAGAAATACAATGAAAAACATGTATTGGCTAAAACTTTGTTCTGATGACACTTTCTGGGGCATAGACTATGAAAATGTATTTTCTTTTTTTAACTTTCATTTCTTTTGTATTTTAGCTCTGGGTAGAAGAACGACTGCCACTTGCAACTTCAACTGATCACGGTAATAACCTGCAATCAGTTCAGCTATTGAGCAAGAAGAATCAGGTATGTAGTAGAACTTATGAAGAGATTGTAAAACAGAAGACAGAATTACATTTACATTAGTTTAATATAATGTATAAGAAGTGCAAGTAAATGAAAGGAATTAGTATAGTGGATCCATGCTTTTGCTTTAAAATACATTCTACATAAAGAATATGGGGACACATTTGGAAACATGTTAAAGGGCAATTTCACACAAATTGTAGAATGTTTTTCTCCACACAAAGATCCATAGACACATACAGTAAGTGACCCACTATTGTGACGAAGAATAGGACTTTTAGGGACCTGTCAGATTTTGAGTTGATAGGCTTGTTAAGCTCAATGACCTGTTCTTTTTTTTTTTTTTTTTATTAATTTTATTGCATTCCATACAAATCAATCAAGTTTTACATAAAGAAAATTTGAGTTAAGAACAAATCGATCCCCACCCCTAAGAGAGAGAGCAAGCCAAACAGCATGACATTTAAGACCTACAAACATACCTAAATTAATAAATTCTCTGTGCTTTATGAGCTTATTTTAAAATATTACTGATTAGATCCTGCCATGTTTTGAAAAAAAGTCTGTACGGATCCTCTGAGTATTTGATTTTTTCCAATTTCAAATAGTATAACACATCGGTTTCCCACTGACTTAAAAGAGGAGAGTTTGGTTTCTTCCAGTTTATCAGAATAAGTCTGCGTGCCAAAAGTGTAGTGAATGCAATCACAATTTGTTTGTCCTTCTCCACTTTAAGCCCATCTGGAAGAACCCCAAACACAGCTGTTAATGGGTTAGGAGGGATTGTGAGTCCAAGGCTGTCTGAGAGGTAATTAAAAATTTTGGTCCAGAATAATGTTAATTTGGTGTAGGCCCAAAACATGTGACCCAGTGAGGCTGGGACTTGATTGCAGCGTTCGCAGGTTGGATCATGCCCTGGAAACATTTTGAGAGTTTTAGGCGAGACAGCTGTACTCGATATATAATTTTAAGTTGTATAATTGTATGCTTTGCGCATATGGCGCTCGAGTGAATTCTCTGCATTGCTACTTTCCACTCCTTTTCTGATATATTAATTGAGAGATCTTTTCCCAGTGTCCTCTTGGATCTTTGAAAGGAGGGATTGTAAAATGATTTTATATATTGTAGAGATGGAGTCTAAGTCCTTGAGATTGAGCAATATTTTTCCAGCATGGATGAGGGTGCAAGATGAGGAAAATCTGGAAGGTTCTGTTTAACAAAGTTCCTGATTTGAAGATAGTGAAAGAAATGTGTAGTTGGAATGTTAAATTTGGAATGTAATTGTTCATAGGATGCAAAGACGTTGTCTATATAAAGATCTCTAAGCAAGTTAATTCCAAATTTTTCCAGATATTAAAACTGCATATGTTTGTGAAGGTTGAAAGAGGTGGTTCTCTTGCAGGGTGCCACAGATAGAAGCTTCTCCGTCTTAAAATGCTTTCTACATTGGTTCCAGATTCTAAGTGAGTGGAGCACAATTGGGTTATTAGTGTATTGCGATAACGTGTGTTTATTGGAGCACAGAGCAAGGAATACAAAGAAGTACTGCAGGATTTTACTTCTATTGCGGTCCATGCCTGTGTATTATTTGTGTCCAGGTTCTTATCGCCTGTATATTTGCTGCCCAGTAATAAAACTGGAAGTTAGGTAGAGCCATGCCGCCTTCTGCCTTTTGTCTTTGTAGGGTCGCTGATGCGTGGATGTTTTGAATTCCAAATAAATGAGGTTATTGTTGAATCTAATTGCTTAAAGAATGATTTATTAATGTATATTGGAATGTTTTGAAATAAAAAAAGGAGCTTAGGAAGAATATTCATCTTAACAGTGTTAATTCTTCCAGCTAGTGTGAGATGAAGGGTTGACCATCTATGCAAGTCTTGTTTAATTTTTTCCATGCAGACGATGAAATTTTGTTGATAAAGAGCTTTATGTTTACTTGTGATGTTTACCCCGAGGTATTTAAACTGTTCTGCAATGATAAAAGGTAGAGTATCTAATCTAATATACTGTATGCTTGAGAATTCACTGGAAAGAGTACACTTTTATTCAGATTAATTCTGAGGCCAGAGATCTTTTGAAATTCTGTGAGTGCTGCTAAGACTGCAGGCACAGAATTTTCTGGGTCCGATATATACAGTACCATGTCATCTGCATATAATGAGATTTTCTGTTCCAGTCCTTCTCTGCTAATCCCCTTTATCTGATCAGTATTTCGACAATGTATTGCCAGTGGTTCAACGGCAATTGCAAACAACAGCGGTGACAAGGGGCATCCTTGTTTAGTACCACGTTCTAGTATAAAGTAGTCTGAGCAAATGTTGATGCAAACTGAAGCTTCTGGGTTAGTATACAGTAATTTAATCCATGCACAAATGTTCAGGCCAAACCCAAACTTCTCCAATGTAGTAAAAAGGTATTTCCATTCAATCATGTCGAATGCTTTTTCTGCATCCAATGATAATAATATTTCTGGGGTGTTTGATTTAGTTGGTGAGTATATTACATTAAACAGGCGTCGAAGATTTGAAGATAAGTGTCGGCCCCTAATAAATCCAGTTTGGTCTTGTGATATTACAGAGGGGAGCACTTTCTCCATCCTTCTAGCTATGATTTTAGAAAGTATTTTAACATCGTTATTCAGAAGTCAATGACCTGTTCTTGTCACAATTATTCTAATGTTCTGTTGTTACAAAATGACCCTGATCTCACACCAGCAGCACCTAATGAAAATGTACAGGATAGCAGGCACAAATTAAGTACAGTATAGGAAAGTGTAAAAAGAGTATTTTGTAACAGTGTTTAAAAAGAGGCCGTTGCCTCCCATTGGTCTCACCCACTTTTATAAACATCGGCAGACCAGTTTATAAACCATTGTGACAAGAACAGGCCATTCAGCCCAGCAAGCTCTCAGTATTAAATGGTGTATGTTTAGGAAGGGATTCCCATTCCATACTGGTAAAATTCGTAATATTCAAAATGGACCAGTTCTGCTGACAAAAAATATTGGTAACAGTTTAGTTTTGGCTCATTTACTTTTTTGTAACAAGACCTTAAAGGTTTCTTTTGGTCTTCATAACACTTATAAAGCATCAGTAGATGTGTTATTCATGTCTGTGCAGTGTGACATACTGACGTGATGGTAGAATAACTTGTTAATATGACAAGTATACTGATCTATTATACTGAAAATAGAATATCTAGGGAAACGGGTGTTCATTAGTTCACTTCAGAGCTCTCCAAAGTGAAACTTTGTTATGAGGTCACATTGCAGAGATGAAGAAATGCTTTACTGATGTTTTAGAAGTATCATGAAAACCAAAAGAAGTTTTTATTAAAGTCTTGTTACATAAGAATAAATAAGTAATAGATGTGTTTTTGCAGTATATAAACTGAAGTGTTATCAAAACATTAAAAAAGATCAAGCATATTACATAATGACGGAAAAAGGCAGTTCTATAGGTTTATTTGGTCTTTTAAAAATGTTTACTGTTTTATAGTCAGTCAGTCAGTCAGTCATTTTCCAACCTGCTATATCCTAACACAGGGTCACGGGGGTCTGCTGGAGCCAATCCCAGCTAACACAGGGCACAAGGCAGGAACAAATCCCGGGCAGGGCGCCAGCCCACTGCAGGGCACACACACACCAACACCAACACACCAAGCACGCACTAGGGACAATTTAGGATCGCCAATACACCTAACCTGCATGTTTTTCGACGGTGGCAGGAAACCGGAGCACCCAGAGGAATCCCACGCAGACACGGGGAGAACCTGCAAACTCCACACAGGGAGGACCCAGGAAGCAAACCTGGGTCTCCTTAATGTGAGGCAGCAGTGCTACCACTGCACCTGTTTTGTAGGTGATATATTTTAATTAATGTCAGGGTACTCGATTTTGATTCATGCTTATACTTATGCACCTCACTAGCACAAGATAATTCATACCTTAAGTTGCTCTCCTGTCTACAATTAATCCCAAAGAATTAATTAGGAGGTACAAGCAGAATGAAAAAAGAGAAAAAAAGAGTAAAGTACAACTGGGGGTCAGAGTCACCACACAAAATGACAGCAGAGTCCACTTCATTATTGCAGAGCACACCAGGTTCCAAAGTACAAATCAATTAAACAAAGAATGTCACAAGGCAGTGGTTTCACAAAGAGCTGAAGCATTGATTGGATGTGGCATATTCCCATAAGACCTGTCAATGATCAAGTTAACAGTATCACTTTTGGGATCAGTTCAAAGGCTGTACTGCATATAAGTACTGTAGTTTGATAACAGAGTTTTTGCTATAGAGTTCTGCCCGGGATAAGGATATTCACAAAAGTGATTTAGATAGATAGATAGATAGATAGATAGATAGATAGATAGATAGATAGATAGATAGATAGATAGATGCTTTACTAATCCTAAAGGAAACTGTACGGTTACAGCAACGGACAAAAGCGTAAAATCTATAGTAACTATAACAAGAATTATTATAATTTTAATTATGCTAACAAGGTACTAATATATACATACATCCATCAATCCATTTTCTAACCCGCTGAATCCGAACACAGGGTCACGGGGGTCTGCTGGAGCCAATCCCAGCCAACAAAGGGCACAAGGCAGGAACCAATCCCGGGCAGGGTGCCAACCCACCGTAGTATATACATACATATATACAGTATATACATACATAAATGTAAAAAAGAATAATTATTATTTATAGGGGGTTCACTCACCAACCCCCCCCAGCCTGCCACACATGTTGTGAAGGGGGTGAATGCACCCCAAGGAGATGCGGTCACTCCTCCGAAACTCCCTCTTAATATATGACATGCCTTATGGAAACAGTAGTATTTCAGCAGTGACATTAAATTTTATTGGATTAACAGAAAATATGCAATATGCATCATAACAAAATTAGACAGTTGCATACATTTGGGCACCCCAACAGAGATATTACATCAATACTTAGTTGAGCCTCCTTTTGCAAATATAAAAGCTTCCTATAGCCTGTGATGAGTGTCTGGATTCTGGATGGAGGTATTTTTGACCATTCTTCCATACAAAATCTCTCTAGTTCAGTTAAATTTGATGGCTGCCAACCATGGACAGCCTGCTTCAAATCATCCCACAGATTTTCGATGATATTCAAGTCAGGGGACTGTGACGGCCATTCCAGAACATTGTACTTCTCCTTCTGCATGAATGCCTTTGTAGATTTCGAACTGTGTTTTGGGTCATTGTCTTGTTGGTATATCCAATGCCTGCGTAACTTCAACTTTGTGACTGATGCTTGAACATTATCCTGAAGAATTTGTTGATATTGGGTTGAATTCATCCGACCCTCCACTTTAACAAGGGCCTCAGTCCCTGAAGCAGAAACACAGCCCCACAGCATGATGGAACCTCCACCAAATTTGACAGCAGGTAGCAGGTGTTTACCTTGGAATGCGGTGTTCTTCTTCTGCCATGCAAAGCGCTTTTTGTTATGACCAAATAACTCAATTTTTGTCTCATCAGTCCAAAGCACTTTGTTCCTAAATTAATTTGGCTTGTCTAAATGAGCATTTGCATACAACAAGCAACTCTGTTTGTGGCATGAGTGCAGAAAGGGCTTCTTTCTCATCACCCTGCCATACAGATGTTCTTTGGGCAAATTGTGCTGAAGTGTAGAACGATGTACAGATACACCATCTGCAGCAAGATGTTCTTGGAGGTCTTTGGAGGTGATCTGTGGGTTGTCTGTAACCATTCTCACAATCCTGCTCATATGCTGCTCCTGTATTTTTCTTGGCCTGCCAGACCTGAGGTTTAACAGCAACTGTGCCTGTGGCCTTCCATTTCCTGATTACATACTTTACAGTTGAAACTGACAGTTTTAACCTCTGAGATAGCTTTTTGTAGCCTTTCCCTAAACCATGATACTGGACAATCTTTGTTTTCAGATCTTATGAGAGTTGCTTTGAGGATCCCATGCTGTCTGTCACTCTTCAGAGGAGAGTCAAAGGGAAGCACAACTTGCAATTGACCACCTTAAATACCTTTTCTCATGATTGGACACGCCTGTCTATGAAGTTCAAGGCTTAACGAGCTAATCCAACCAATTTGGTGTTGCAAGTAATCAGTACTGAGCAGTTACATGCATTCAAATCAGCAAAATTACAAGGGGACTCAAATTTTTGCACAGCCAGTTTTTCACATTTGATTTAATTTCATACAACTAAATACTGCTTCACTAAAAATCTTTATTTTGGAAAACACCCCAGTACAGACACACATAAAACAAGAATTATTGATAAGCAAATTAACAAAGTGTAGATGTACTGTACTTATTATTTACAGTATTACAGTACAGGATGTCAGTATCAATGAGAAGCAAGGTCAGAGTAAGCTTGAATTCTCTGTATTCCATGATTATCTTCTTTGTCCACTGATGTTGAGATGCATTTGGTTCAGTTTGTACCATTCAACAAAGTCGTTCACTGGTGTCCTGTACTCATTTTTCTGCCCACTGCTGATACACCTAACTATGGCTGTGTTATTGGTAAATGACTGCAGATTATTTAAATTGGTATTGTGTCTAAAGTCTGAGGTGTACAGGGAAAACAAGAAGGGAGAAACCCCAGTTCTAGTCGTGTCCAGGTCTGATATACAGTTCTTAATCCATACAAACAGATGTCTACCATTTAAGGAGTCCATCATCCAGGACACAGGTAGAATCAGTCTTCACTGACTGGAGCTTCTCCTCCAGAAGTTTAGACTGCTTGCATGAAAATTCAAAATAAATTCCAGAAACAGATTCTGTACGTATAAAAATACAAAAAAAAAATACAAAATACATGCATAAAGAAGAATGAGTATCACACTGCTGCCCTGTGTAGTCAGAACAGAAACCAGTTGCTAAAACTGTATGGAATGAAATGGTAGTGAGTAAAATATTTATGAGCAATGTCCAAGAGAAAGGATGTGGTTGAAAAAAGCCAGACAAGGGTCGATACCATTAAGTCAGAGGCAAAGTCTACAAAGCCAACTCACTAACCAAAAATCAAATGGTAAGTTCAGAGCTAGTTTGTGATTCAAGAAGTCACATAAAATAAGAATTACAAATTCAGTACAATCTCAATTGCACGCAGTGTCCTTTATACAGTCATGTCAATGATGTTACCAGTTACACATTTCCAGTGCATCATGGGAATGATTACCACAGCAACAACAATGCAACTATCCCAAAATGGTAACATAAAAGGTAGTAAAAAATGTAAAACTTTTCAGAGAAGCCTCTGGTTGTAAAATAAGTTGCACCATTACATTCCTTATGTATTAAGACTCCTACAAATTATTCTAAATTTATTTTATGGCACAGAAAAAGCTAATAAAAGGTGACATCATAACAAAAATAAATAATACATTTTCCAGATTTTTAACTTAGCTTTGATCTGGCACTGCCTTGCAGGAAGACAGTAATTTTTTTGTAATGAATGGGACAAATGCAAAGTCAAAAACCAAGTCAAGGTCGGAAACGAAAGTCAATCCTGTCTTTCAAACAAATTGTGAATGGAATCAAAATATCAGAAGTCAGAACTGAGAGCAAAAGATTGGAAAGTGGGAAGACAGAAAAGTTTCTTTCATCAAAATGAAAGGACAATAAAATAAGTCAAAAATGCAAGAACAAGAATCCATTTACTGTGAAAAATCAAAAACAACAGTCTTTCACATAGCAGTTCATGGTAGTATTTGTAAAACTCTAATGAGGTTATCAGAGTCATGACCTTTGGGAAAATTTGGTTTGTGGGGGACAAGCTCTACCTATAGGTAGGTACCTTAGATGATACACACCTTGTTGTTATTGTTCAGAAGACATTTCAATATGCTTCTCTTCACTCTCCCTTAGACTCTGCAAAAGGAGATCCAGGGTCACCAACCTCGTATAGACGAAGTTCTAGACAGAGGCCAGAAAATGGTTGCAGCAGGAAGCCCTGACTCCGATACCATACAGAAACAGATGGCAGAGCTGGAGGTCTTATGGAAAAAACTGCAAGATGAGACTCGTAAGAGGCAGGAGCGTCTTGGGAGATGGAACGAAGGCCAGCAGTACTACATGGATGCAGATGAAGCAGAAGCTTGGATTGGAGAACAGGAGTTGTACATGATTCAAGATGAAAAGCCAAAGGTATCCATTTCACATCATCTATACATTTTCATTGTGTTTTTTTGTCTGCAAACATCAGAAGATCAGAGAAAAAATGGCTAAGTTCATCATGTGCCTCTTACTATTTTCTATAGGATGAGATAAGTGCAGTCATGCTGTTCAAGAAACAATTCATTCTCCAACAGGCTGTGGATGCCTATGCTAACTCTATCCGTGAGTTGGCAGACCGGGCACAGAAAATGCTGGCAGAGGATTATCCAGATGGGTAAGCACCTCCTTGGGCTTACTAAGTTTCTTGTTCTCATTACCACTACAGCCCTTGCCTCACAATGCTAAAATAGCACTATTACATCACCATCGCCGATAAGGTTTCAACTGAGGGGCTCCTTTCCAAATTTTGGGTAATTGAATTTCTTTCTAACAAGTAGATGACAAAGTCATATGGAATTCTCAAGGCAGGAACCATGTTGTTATTCACTTCTCAATGAAGAGTGCAGTGAAAGGAACCAGAAAGTGACAAGGGCTACTAACAGAAGCAACCAAGAATAATGACTGAGTATGAGTAAGCAGGAAATAATAAAAACAGCAAATAGGTGAGATCAGCATAAGTAAAAGATCAGAATACAGGGAGCGCAAAGTGAGCCACCTGACAAAGTCAGAGGGAAGGCTGCCCCTAACTCTTTAACATCTACTTGTTTAGCAGACACTTCTTGTGCAAAGCAACTTACAAAACAGGTCAACATAATTGAGTAGCCATCAGTCTGGTGGACTTTTTAGGAAGTGTTAAACAAGGTGACAAAATTGATCATCATAAGTGTCACAAAATCAACACAAGAATCATCAGCACAGGGAAAAGTACAAGTGAGTTACTTTTCCTGGATAATAAAACCTTTTAGTTCTACAGAAATTCACCAAACAACAGAGTCTTCAACACATCGAGGGAGTCGGAATTCTGAAAAGAGGTGGGCAGCTTGTTCCACCAGTTAGGAGTTACATATGACAAGAGGGTGGACTGAGATTTGAGCCCAAGCAGAGCTGGCATCACAAGACACTATTCATCAGCAGACCTGACAGGTTACAAAGGAGCTTAAGACCTCAGAAATGTCTCCATATATTTAGGGACTAACCCACTGATCACTCTGTAGAAAACTGGGAGGCAATAAAGTGATCTGAAAAGAGGAGTGGCATTTGTCAGGGACAAGGATTTGTGCTGAATGCCCTGCTAGATGTGGTCTAAAGGCAGTTGTAACATGGTTGGCATGTGCATGATAATAAACAAAGCTGTGTAGATACCTGATGCTGAACAGACGGGCAGGCTGGGACAATGAGGTTACAATATCAGTGAAACATGCAGGAATTCTAGCTCATATCGTGTGGCCCTCTATCACCAGCATAGCACTGATAACAAAATCCATAGGACTGGATGATAGGGCCCAGTGAGAAGGTGTATAGGGAGAGGAGGTGAGGGTCCAGCACCAATCCTTGGGGTACCGTCATGGTTTCCTCGTGCATCCTTCACATATCTCCACTCCAGGACACATGGTAGGATCTGTGAAAGAGGTAGGACTCAAACTATCTAAAGGCAGTTCCAGTGATTCCAAGGTTCAGAGAAGGTGACAAGAAGGATCTGATGGTTAACCAAACACTCACTCATCTCAAGTGTTTTATAAAATCCAGTATCTTATTTGAAGTTTATTTTTATAGTGTATTTTTGTTAGCTCAGTAAAGTTATTGTGGTGTGTTCATATTGTTAACAGTACTCTATGAAACAACCCCAGCAATGTCTGGTATTGTTCAAGTGTCTTCACCTTTCACTTTTTGTTTGTGTGTTTGTGATTGATACAAAGTGAGCAGATCATCCGACGGCAAGGACAAGTTGACAAGCAGTATGCCAATCTGAATGAGCTTGCTGAAGAACGCAAGCGCAAGCTGGAAAATATGTACCACATGTTTCAGCTTAACAGGGAGGTGGAAGACTTGGAGCAGTGGATAGCAGAAAGAGATCTGGTAGCATCCTCTCAAGAGATGGGGCAGGATATCGATCATGTTGTGGTGAGTACAAAACAGAGGAACAAAGTTTTGTCAAATTGTCCATTCAGATTTCATCCTTATTAATCGTTTGTACTCTCAAGCTTGATTATGGGAAAGCACCAGATACTTCAACTCTGATTTAAAGTGGTATGTTAAGCTGTAGATGGAAAGGAGCTGCTGTTTCCCTGTGTGCTGTGTAAGAACTTTACTATAGTGGTTTTTAGTTAAACTAGTAGATACATTTAATGTTGCTACCATACTCGATTTTCTCCTTCTCCTCCTCCACAACTATAAATTAGCATGAGTGAATGGATTGCATTTAGACCCTCGATTAATTTTACATCAATTAAATTTACCTATCTACAGTATCTGTCTTGGCTTTTGTAAAAAGCCAAATTTCTATTGGGGACAAATAAAGTTCTATCTATCTATCAATCATTATTATATTTTCATTTTCTAATACAATAATTTGAAAAATTGTAAACCATTGATAACAGAATTTATTTTATACTTATGTCAAGCTATGTGAAGTGGGTGGCACAATGGCACAGTGGTCACTGATCCAGCATCATGTTTTGTGTTAAGTTAGCATGTTCTTCGAATGTCTGTTTTCGCTATTCTCCAGTTACTTGGGACTGCCTCTCACATGCCCAGCGATGTGTGTGTTAGTGTATCTGGAGACTCTAAACTGACCCCATTGTGAGTGAGTATGGGTGCACTGCAATGAAATGGCACCATGTTCACAGGTGCTTCCTCTTATAAAGTTGCTACAAAAACTGAAAAAAGGTGTGATAAGGCCTTCGAAATCTCACAGACCAGAGCTTCACAAAATATTCCTCAGAAATAGTCTTTACCTAGGCTGCCTGGTCACAAACTCAAAAGGCAGGCTTCCCAATCTGCACAGGCCAGGAATGGAGCTCAGGCCTTTAAAGTCTAAAAATGAGATACTGTATACTCAAAAACAACATTTAAGTGAGATGAAAACTTCAACCCTCTGAGTGTAGTACAAAACAAAACCATGTTTTTTTATACTTTAAGTGTTTATTATAGAAAAATGCAATAATAACAAAAGCAAAATGGAAAATGTAAGGAAAAATGGTTTATCTAAAAGACCACAAAAAAGTTCAAAATCCACATCCAAAAACAGAAGCAAAATAATAAATTAAAAACAATACTCACAATGACTGTACTCCACAAATGACAATCTTTCTCTGGTGGAACCACATCCTCAACTATAATATAAAGGCTGTGGGCGGTCTCACAATGGTGATGTCACAGTGGCCCCGCCTCTCATAAGGTTTTCAACACTAAAACATAAGAAATATAACAAATGCACCAAATACACATTAGAATTAAATATAGAATTAACATAAGCCAGGGAACAATGGCTAGAGTAGGCTCTGCCTCCATGGCCCTGAATAATGTTATGAAGGTAATAGAATAGTGATGGGCATTTGATTAACTTAACCGATTCTATTTTTTCAAACTACCCAATTGAACTACTCGATTCCTTTATTTATTTTGATTTGTCAATAAAACAAAACCTTTTGGGGGAGAGGCCTCTTGAATGAATTATTATTTATTTAATTATAATGTCAATGTCAATTTATTTATATAGCACATTTAAAACAACATAGGAATGCTGTGGCCAAAGTGCTTTACAATCTATACTAATAAAAGGCAAACCCTCACTGACTGACTGACTCACTCACTCACTCACTCACTCACTGACTCATCACTAATTTTCCAACTTCCCATGTAGGTAGAAAGCTGAAATTTGGCAGGCTTATTCCTTACAGCTTACTTACAAAAGCTAAGCAGGTTTCATTTCGAAATTCTACACGTAACAGTCATAACGGTCGATAACGGTCAACAACGTCCGCCATGTTGAACTTTCTCATTTACGGCCCCATCTTCACGAAATTTGGTAGGCGGCTTCCCTGCGCTAACCGAAACCGATGTATTTACTTATTTCGATGGTATGACGCCACTGTCTGCCGCCATATTGAACTTTTCAACGTCACCAATTTTTCAACTTTACGTGTAGTTAGAAGGCTGACCCCATCTTCACAAAATTTGGTAGGCGGCTTCCCTGCGCTAACCAAAACTGATGTACGTACTTATTTCGGTAGTATGACGCCATTGTCGGCCGCCATATTGAATTTTCCAAACGTCACTAATTCTCCAACTTCCCGTGTAGGTAAAAGGCTGAAATTTGGCAGGCCCATTCCTTACAGCTTACCTACAAAAGTTAAGCAGGTTTCATTTCGAAATTCTACGCATAATGGTCATAATGGTCAACAACGTCCGCCATATTGAACTTTCTTATTCATGGCCCCATCTTCACGAAATTTGGTAGGCGGCTTCCCCGCGCTAACCGAAACCAATGTACATACTTATTTCAGTGGTATGACACCACTGTCAGTCGCCATATTGAACTTTCCAACGTCACTAATTCTCCAACTTCCCGTGTAGGTAGAAGGCTGAAATTTGGTACTTATTTCGGTGGTATGATGCCACTGTCGGCCGCCATATTGAACTTTTAATGGAAACTGATGTACGTACTTATTTCGTTGGTATGACACCACTGTCGACCGCCATATTGAACTTTCCAACGTCACTAATTCTCCAACTTCCCGTGTAGGTAGAATACTGAAATTTGGCAGGCTCATTCCTTACAGCTTACTTACAAAAGTTTAGCAGGTTTCATTTTGAAATTCTACGTGTAACGGTCATAACGGTCAACAACGTCTGCCATGTTGAACTTTCTTATTTACGGCCCCATCTTCACGAAATTTGGTAGGTGGCTTCCCTGAGCTAACCAAAACCAATGTATGTACTTATTTTGGTGGTATGACGCCACTGTCAGCCTCCATATTGAACTTTCCAACGTCACTAATTCTCCAACTTCCCGTGTAGGTAGAAGGCTGAAATTTGGTAGGCTCATTCCTTACAGCTTACTTACAAAAGTTAAGCAGGTTTCATTTCGAAATTCTACGCGTAATGTTCATAACGGTCAACAACGTCCGCCATGTTGAACTTTCTTATTTATGGCCCCATCTTCTCGAAATTTTGTAGGCGGCTTCCCTGCACTAACCCAAAACCAATGTACGTACTTATTTCGGTGGTATGATGCCACTGTTGGCCGCCATATTGAACTTTTCAACAGTCTTTGTTACTTATAGGCCCATCTTCAAGAAATTTGGTACACGGGTTCCCAACGCTAACTGAATCCTACTTACGTACATATATACGTCCATAGCCTGCAGCTGGACAACCGTGTGAGGTGGCGTTGGGTCCCCCATCCCAACGCCTCCCACGTTGTTGGCTGCCTGCCTATATAAGACCGTCTGTCGCTCCGGTCTCTACATTCCCTTCCTTGCTTCGCCACGGGATTCATGTCTCCCTACTGATAACTACAGCCTTTTTGTTTAGTCCACGGCTTCTCCACTGTTTTATTGTTTGTTTATTACAATTATAGTTATTGTATAGGTATTTTAGACTTACTTTACATTTCTCAGGTACCCATTTCCTTTATCATTCCAACCATCATTACCATGTCTATCGAGGTGATCACTATCGATCAAAGAACTGTCACTTACCGAGTGGTTTCCATGCCCGGAGTTGGCACCTACCGTTTCCATTCTCTTTGTTACATATTGCACAGCCATATCAGGCTCACTCTTGATATCCAGAGGAACATTGTGTCTTATGTATTGAATGACTGGGACAGGTTCAAGGTGTGGACTGATGACGGTACAGGAGATAATTATACTACACAGGAGCACTATAAGAGTGAAATGCTTAAGCCCTTCACCTATGGTTCTGCATGTGAGTTGATGGCTGCCGCTGAATTGTTCGGTTGTCGCTTTCAAGTGTACCGAAATGGCCAAATATTTTACACCTTTCGACAACCGCCAATGCCTCTTAAACATCTTAGATTCACAGGTGACGATTTCAGTAGTGGACACTTTGATGTTTATGAATGTTTAAACTCTCAAACGCTGGATGTGATTTTATCGATGAAACCAGTTGTGTGCTTACAACACTTGACAGATGCCGAATGTCACTTCAACACAACAAATCCTGCAAATACTGTCGTAATTGAAACAAACCATGAAACTGAAACCGATTAAAGAGTAAGCTCAGCGCACAGCTTGGTCATGTTACAACCGGAGGTCCGAACTGACAACATGGTATACAAAGAGATCCTTAACAAATAATTATTGGCATATTTTCCCTCGGTTTAAAAAGGTTTAATTTTCTTCTTAATAAAAATTTTAATGCAGTACTTCGCCGCTGCGAAGCACGGGTATTTTGCTAGTAAAAGAATAAAAGAAAACAAACAAATAACATAAATAGAAATGATGTATCATTTATATATATTTTTAATTATATATTAAACGTGCTTATAATTCATATTGTATAATATTAATATGAAGCATATAGTGAAAATGCAAAATTAAAATAAGATACTAAGTCAAGAATCATTAAATAAACAAGAAGCTTTCTCTAGTAATGGTTCAGTTCACAACTCAGATGAACAAGAATCGTGTGACTCACTGGAAAATCGAATGTACAAGAATTATGTGACTTGTTCTTGGGTGACAATTCATTTCCTGAATCAGTTGAACTGGAACCATGAAACCTGTTCACAAAACAAATGAACAAGAATTGTTAGACTAGCTCTCAAGTAATAATTCAGTTCAAATGTGAAAGAATTAGCAAATGATATATGCTCTGTGCATTTAATGAGTCATAAATAACAAATGCTAAAATAAAGCGGAAGGCAAAATAATGGTTAGAAATTTAAAATGAATATTATTATAGGGCTCAGTTTTTTTTAAGTATTTGTTGAATATTCAAATTAACATAAATATATGTAGTTTAACATTATGTTTACATATTCTGTTTAAAACTAATTCCAATAAATTATACAAAGCAAACAATTAAAACATTCTTATATTAATGAAGAATGAGAGAATGATCAGTAAGAGTTTTCATTCGCCAATATTGTTCTAACTATAAAGAATAATAAATGAAATGAACAAGAATCATGTATCAGATGGGTTGTACTTACACATGGGCTTTAAATATCAATGTGATATTTCAGTTTTTTATTTATAACAAATTTCCAAAAATTTCTAAAATCCTGTTTTTGGATTGTCATTTTAAGGTATTGATTGTTGTTTAATAAGGGAAAAAACGAATTTAAATTATTTTAGAACAAGGCTGTCACATTGCAAAATGTCTTAAAATTCCTGCAGTCTGAATACCTTCTGAATCCACTGCAAATTACTTGTGAATTTCACATAGTAGGATTATCCGACTTTTTATATTTATACATATTTAGTGGTAAATTTGTGTCAGCACATTTGTTTTTTCACTGCAGAATCGCATATTTAGCCGAGGTCTTATTAGCCCCTGTACACAAATTTTCCCCTAAAACAATTTCCTTCTTTTTCAGGTCCTAAGAGATAAATTTCGCGAGTTTGCACGTGACACTGGAACCATCGGGCAAGAGCGTGTGGACAATGTGAACTTGCTGATTGACGAATTGATCGACAAAGGGCACAGTGAAGCAGCAACCATTGCCGAGTGGAAGGATAATATCAATGAAAGCTGGGGCGACCTGCTTGAACTAATTGACACTCGTGCACAGCTTCTCAGCTCTTCCTACAACCTCCACAAATACTTTTATGATGCCCTTGAGCTCTTGGCCTTGATCGAAGAGAAGCACACACAGTTGCCTGTAGACCTAGGAGGAGATGTCAGCACTGCTGAATCCTTTCACAGAATGCATGCTGCTTTTGAAAGGGATATCCATGCTTTGGGGAAACAGGTATGTTGCTTATTATGATGATCAAAGTAACTGCCATTAAAGGCTTATAGGGGAGAAAATGTTGTTGCATGTGAAGTTTTGGAACTTCTCTTAGGTTAGTGGCTGGCCAGAAAGGGTTGCCAAATTCATAAAAAATAAAGTGCAAAGCTATTAATAAAAGAACTAAGGCTTTGAGTAGGACTTGATTAAACTGTCTTGAGCAGCCCTCTCTATAAAAGCTGACATACACATGAAAAGGGGGTTTACTGCATAATTCTAATTTACATATCATGCAAAAATAGATATTTTGTAATGAAAATAAGTTCTTGTATGGAATTTAGCATTGTAATAAGGCGCTTTACAGTGTCCGACCCGGCGCAGACTGGCGCAGAGGCACATACAAAATAATCAACTTTTATTGATCTTCAGCTGTGGGACACGTCTTCCCCGTGCCACACAGCCCAACACAGTCCCAAAGCACAATTACAGCACAACACACTCTCTTTGCCCTTTACCACCACTCCTCCTCAAGCTTAGTCCTGGTCCTCCTCCTGACTCTGGCCCTCGAGTGGTGGTAGCTGGCCCTTTTTATAGCCCTCCCGGAAGCGTTCCAGGTGCCTGACCACCTGGTCCTAACTGCACTTCCGAGTGGGGCTGAAGACTTGTCCAGCCGGGCTGTTGACTCCAGGGAGCTCCCACTAGCGGCCATCCGAGCTCCTAACCAGGCTGTGGAAAACTCCATCTCCCATGGAGCCATGCGACCAGCTGGGGATTACCGTCAACCAGGGAGGCTGCCACCAAGCATCCCGGGGGAAGTATTGAGTTGCCCATGGTTGCTTCCCTGGAACAGATGCAGTAGGGGTGTCCCGGCTGTCCATCACACTGCCCCTTCCTCACATGAGCCTTATGGGGCTCATCGGCATGCCCCGCGGGGGCCGGTCCTCTCCAGGACAGGGAGTTGGCATCCTTGGTTCCACTCCTCCACCCTGTGGGACCATAAGAAACAGGTCCGGTGTTGCTGCCCCGACGTCCCTGCCACTTGAACATCTTCTCCGGACAACACCTCCAGACATGGCCCCAGCAGCCACAGTTATAACACCGCAAACCCCCTCCACCTTGACCCTTGCGGGAGCGGAAGCAGGCAGAAAACCCCTTCCCCTTCGCCCGCTCAGAGGAGGGTTCGTGACATCTCTTCCCCTCTGCAGCGTAGCCCTCCTACACCGTCAAACCGGAGGGCTTACGCTGTACTCTGTTAGGAGTTCCCGTTCTCTTCTTCCGGGTCCTCCTCTTTTTATGGGGTGTACTGACGGTCTGGGTCACCTTCTGGAAAGAAGGGAGACCCTGTGCCGTCTGCACCCCTTTAGACGGCCGCAAGACCAGCGCAGGCAATTGGGGCGAAGTTGTTTGGCAGCCGACATTCACCAGGTGCCTCTCCACATGCTCCTTTGCCACGCCGTTGGTCATCACAGCAGCGTCTTGTGTAGTGGGCAGAGCGGCCTGGCAGCCGGTACTAACCATCACCGCAGCCATTGCGCCCCGACCCCTTTCCTCCACGGCACAGGTTTCACCTACCTGTACCGTTGGGTCCTGCGAGCTGGAGGCCAACGCCCCACGGGTGTCAAGCCACTCAACAATGGCTGTCATCGGGGCACAGAGTTTCTTGTCCAATCCCTCCTTTGTCTCCTGGAGGACCTGAAAAACCTTAACCAAGGACTGCAGGGGGAGGAGAACAAGTTTCAGCTCCCGTGCAGCCCAAGAAAAGTTAATACTTTCGGTCGGCGGTGGGTTCAAGTTCGTCTCATCCCCTCCCGCCAACCGTGAGCCATCGAGGCCCTGTGGGATCTCCACAGGCCTCTTCGGGTACTCACCAGGTTCAGGGAGAAGGTCTGTCATCCCCGCCTGTGAATCTTCCTTGGCGGGCAACTGACACATGCCCTCCCCCCTTTAGCTGCTTCAGGGAGGAACTCCTGCTCCTCTAATGGGGACAAAGTATTGGGAAGCTCGTCCAGGCTCTCCTCCTCCTGCCGATGGATCAGGCCGAAGGGAAGATACAGCTCAGCCTCACTCTCTCCCGAGCTTGCTCCTCCATCACACCACGAACATAGTTCATCTTGTCACCAACGGATGGTTCACCCCTCGGCGTCTAGGAGGTAGGCTGACACGAATGCGGAAAACCCTTCCCGCGGCCCTTCCCCCCTGGGCCCGTCACCTACCTCCGGCTGCAATCCGTGGTGCTGGTCAGCGTGGCAGCGTCTAGCAGCTGGCCTCTGTGGCCGCCCGGCTTTCTTCTTCCCTATCTATTGCGGTGTCTTTAGGAGCTTCTCTGTGGTCGTCCTGCGGCTCCCGCCGCGTGTGCGCGCTTCGGTGCACTCTGCTGCTCGGGCTCGCTTGCGGCCTTGAGTGCGCTCTCCCCGCGCTGTGCTCTGCGTGCTGTCTGCGGCTGCTTCGGGAGCGCGCTCTCCGTACAGCTGCCTAGAGCACGTGCCTCTCTCTGCTATGCCAAGTCTTAGCACAAATTTTTATGCAGGTTCCAGTTCAATTGGACGGACCGGGATCCTGCTGACTACACCAATGTAATAAAGCTCTTTACAGCGCCCGTCCCGGCACAGACTGACACAGATTCACACAGCCCAGCACAGTCCCAAAGCACAATTGCAACACAACACACTCTCTTTGTCCTTTACCACTACTTCTCCTCAAGCTTAGTCCTCCTTCTCCTGACTCTGGCCCTCGAGTGGTGGCGGCTGGCCCTTTTTATAGCCCACCTGGAAGTGTTCCAGGTGCTTGACCACCTGGTCCTAATTACACTTCCGGGTGGGGCTGAAGACTCATCCAACCGGGTTGGATGAGGGCTCCATGGAGCACCCTCTAGCGGCCATTTGAGCTCCCAACTGGGCCGTGGAAGACTCCATCTCCCATGGAGCCATGCGACCGGTTGGGGATTACCGTCAACCAGGGAGGCTGCCACCATGCGTCCCGGGGGAGGAATTGAGTTGCCCATGGTTGCTCCCCTGGAACAGATGCAGTAGGGGCGTCCCGGCCAGGCATGGGACCCGGCTGTCCATCACAGCATGTAATGCATAATAAAAATGGTTGCCTTGTGCACATAATTGTGGTTTGGGCTATTATTTTTTTTTCGTGGCTTAGTTCATATTTGTGTACAGATTTTTTGTTCCAGAACATTTTTAATGTGTAGATTTCAATATACTGATTAGTTTTAAGGAAGAACAACACTTTAAACATTAACATCTTTTTCTACGCACCATTTTGTTTTTCATATGGGCACCACTATTTCGTCACTTTGTTGCTTGGCTGGTCAAGTGATGTCAAAGTGGAAAAGCTATAAATTCCAAGATCCTCCATTAATTTTTAATTTTTTGCTCTTACTCCTTGGCCACTAAAAATATTGGAGACTTTGCTTTGAGGCCAAGAAATTGTCATATATACCTTTTAATCAGACACATTTTTAACATTGTTGAAAATTAAATCCTGCTTCACTATCTTGTCGTTATAAGCGTCGCTATTTTAAGCACCCATAGGTAGGTATGCATTCACAAATTTTCACACAAACTCTAAGTGACAGTAAGTGACAGAGTCAGTGCAATAACACAAAGCATTCATCCACCATGTTTGTGGATACAACCTCATATCTAGCATTATTGTTTGAACATTTAAAAGTATTTCTTCCCCCCAACTAAGACTTGTGGCTAATGTTTTGGCTTTTTTTCTATTATTCTGGTTTCTAACATTCCTACTACGACTCTCCACTTACGTTACTTGTCTCACAACCTGAGCTGTGTTTACTAAATCTTATCTTCCCAGTTCGGATTTTGGCTTTTAAACGTCTGTTGTGGTTCACTCACCCAACATAAAGGCCTGCATCCCTGGATATTTTTGTAAGGTCAGGGAAGCAGACCTGAATCCCATCCAAAGGAGGTGAATGAAAAGGTCAGCTAGTTTCTCCTTGAGTGGCTGGCCTGATCTTACACCAGGCTAAAATATACTTAATTCTTAAACTTAAAACATATGATCTGAAATGTCCCAAAAATATGCAAATTGCCTTACTAGGGAGGAAAGAATTGTCAACCTCTGGATAGTACAGAGCAAGGCAACACAAATCTTTATAAAATACGTTTTTCACAGAAAATAGCCAAAAAAGAGAAGCTCAAAAGAGCAAAAAGAGGCAAAAAAGTTGCATAAAAGGCAAACCTTAGTAAACAAAGAAGGTAACTCACCAACCACTAGGCGTATACAAGGTACTGTGAGGAAATGCATTTCCCATGAGCCTGTACAGGGCTGGAAGCAGTCCCTTAACTGAGATTGACATGTGGCCCTGCCTCTTGGGGAACCACTAACAAAACACAAGGAATGAGACAAAACATACTCTCATACTGCTTTGAATTTTGCACTTTGAGAATTTTCTCTCTGAAAATATTCTTAGACCAATATATTATGTGGGAATTTGGGCTGCTTTTTCTCTAGCACCTCCTGCACAGCTTCTTTGCAGTCATATGATTCCTGAATATAATGATTATTTTGTTTATCAATTGGGCACTGCCATGTTGTTATTCCCATTACCTATACATGACTCCTAGTTGCCACTTACATTATGTATCACAACACTGCAACTTGCGTCATCAGCCTTTAAATCAGGTGCAAAGATTCATTACGTAAAAACAAACAAAATGCTTTTTTTTCTCTACTTTCTGTTTTCCGATTGTACTGTTTTTATACTATTGCACCTTTTGTTTCAGGCAGTTACCTGGGATTGGACTTCCCTATCCAAATTTCTTTCTCTCCTTCTCTTGTACTAGACGAATTCCAGAGAGTCACTAGTTTATATCCAGCTCCTTAGCTATTAGGACATGACATGTAAAGCAAAGTCTACTTACTGCCCCTTACTTGAGACTCTGTTTCTAAAGTAATTGTATTTACTTTATGACAGGGAAACGTCTGGAAGCAGCAATTCTCTTCTGTTTATTTTTTACCACAGGTACAGCAGTTTCAGGAGAAAGCAGCACGTCTTCATGCCCAGTATGCAGGAGACAAAGCCACTGAGATTCAAACCAAAGAGCATGAGGTAGTTAATGCGTGGAAGGCTCTACTTGATGCCTGCGATGGTCGGCGTGCCCAGCTGGTAGACACTGCTGACAAGTTCCGCTTTTTTTCCCTGGTGCGGGAGCTGCTGTCGTGGATGGAAAATATTATCAGACAAATTGAAACACAGGAAAAGCCAAGGTGGGTAATATACAAAGTGGTCTTTACAAAAAACGAGACAGATGTCAAACCCTGACTGCTCCATCCTGGAGTCCTCACACTACATACATATATAAAGTAAAAAAGTGGTTAAAGATTATGAAAAGAAAAGAAGGTTAAAGACACAATCTTATGAAATAATCATTACATTTACAATTTGGAGAAAGTATTGAAAAATGCATGAATAGAACAAAAGAATTTTTGCAGCACTTATTTATTTAATGTCCTGCCTCCCAATGTTGTGTGTTTTCTTTCATCCTTTGTTGTTCTTCTTCTCGCAGAGATGTATCTTCAGTGGAGCTACTCATGAAGTACCATCAAGGGATAAAAGCTGAAATAGATACCAGGAATAAGAAATATGTCACGTGTGTGGACTTGGGAAGGACTTTAGTAGCTCGCCAACACCAAGCTTCAGAGGAAGTGAGTGGCATAAAGAAACAGGCACAGTCAAAAAGGCAAAAGTGTGATATCTTAGCGTCATTGCCTTCCCTCACAGATCAATGGAAGTAATTTAGAAGAACAGGGTTTTGGGGTTACAAGGAGATACTGCTTTTGATTAGTCAATTTTTTAAAGGCTACAATTATGTAGGAACAGCATGGTGACATGGAGGTTAGGACTGCTGCCTCACAGATCCTGCATGCTACATTTGAATTCCAGACCCAGTCTCTCTCCGCGTGGAGTTTTCCTCGCACTTCTCCAAAGGCATATTTGAGTGTTGTGTTGCAGTTTGAAGCAGCTCTACAGTGTTCTAGTGCCCTGACCAGGGCTCGTCCTGCCCTGCCTTCAGTTCTGCAAAAACAAGCCCCAAACTACCAAAATGTTTTCTTAGAGGAATACACTATCCAAAGCAGGTTTATTATAATGATGCCAAGGAAAAATTTTAATGTTATGTTTTCATGGATAAGTACATAACAAAGTGTCTGATAGAACAAAAACCAATGGTGACCAGCACTGAACAACAGCAAACAATATCAAAAATGTCTATGAAAAAAAATCACTCATGTCACATAATCCACACGTCAAGTGAGCCAGTTGTATAATCACACATGAATGAGGTGGATCTTCAATTCGAAATTCCCATTGTGAAATGCTTCTTGTCTATGAACTACTTTAATTTTCCAAGAATGTTTATTCCAGAGAGGCAGACACAAAGTAAGACTTATACTTAAATTGCTTATATATTCAAAAAAAATATCTACCATCAAAAATCAAAATGAAAACAGCAAGTCAAAATATTAAAAACTATAATCAACAAAACATTAACGCACAGCAAAATACACCAGTTAGCTAGCATTCTGCCTGTAAACATCAGTCCAGAAACTGCAGGTTTACATTTGTTGGTCTAGACTGACGGTGAGGTCTGGTGCTGTGACTCTACAAATGGATGCATCTTGCATTTTCTCTCAAATTTCAAAAGCATGCATAAGCTTGATTTGTGTTTCTAAACTATTCAATGTGTTCCTTACTGTGCATGCATTGGCACCATCTATCCATCCATTATTCAAACTGCTATATCCTAACGACAGGGTCACGGGGGTCTGCTGGAGCCAATCCCAGCCAACACAGGGCACAAGGCAGGAAACAAACCCTGGGCAGGGCACCAGGGGCAATTTAGAATCACCAATGCACCTAACCTGCATGTCTTTGGACTGTGGCAGGAAACCGGAGTACCCAGAGAAAACCCACGCAGACATGGAGAGAACATGCAAACTCCATGCAGTGAGGACCCAGGAAGCAAACCCGGGTCTCCTAACTGCGAGACAGCAGCAATACTCACTGCACCACTGTGCCACCCTGCATTGGCACCAATTTGTCTTAAATATTAAGGGAGGACACAAAATTATAAGTTACAACATAAATAATCCAACAACAGCAACAGTAATAATATAATGGTTCTAACAAGTTGAATCATTCTGGGGAGTGGTGGCTCTATGGGGAAGGATCTGCGCTGATATCTGGAAGGTTGACGTTTCAAATCTTATTATTTCCAGAAGGGATCCTACACCATTGGGCCTTTGAGTAAGGCCCTTAACCTGAAAATGGCTCCAGGGGCACTGTACAATGGCTGACCCTGTGCTCTCACCCCCAATCAAAGTGTATAAAGTAAAAATAAAATAAAATCAAATAAAGAATGAGATGGCATTCCATCAATCAAATGACCAGTGTCAGAACCAGCTGTAGGAAAATGGTAATACTGCCACAGTCGTGTAAGAATTCTAACTACTGTGACAATCCTCCTAAGGACAACAAGTTGCCTAAAAAAGCTATTTAAAAATAAAGAATCCATTGGCTACAACAATAATAACCATAATTATATAAGATATTTTCTTATTACTATCAGTTAATCCTCAAGCTGGCATAACATAGGTGTCACAAACAGGTGTAAAAAGCCATGCCAGTAAAGGACATTGTATCTGTGTTTTTTAAAAGTATTTTTGTGCCTTGTGAAGAATGGCTCCTCTTTTATGTCCACAATTTTTACGTGCAGATGCGACAGTTATCATTTCACTCAAAGCATCTTTGAGCACTTGCTGTTTGGACCTGTTGAGTTTGCAGATGTCCTAATGAATTAATTTATATTAATTTTGCAGACTAGGATAGATATTAGTACACAGTAATATCAGATTTGAATAGCTTACAGTCAAAAACAAATGTTAAAAACTGAAATTGAGTCACATTGCTCTGCAGGCTGAATGTAGCCTTATTTGCCTGCAGCAACATATAAACTCACACACAGCTAGTATGGACTGCTCAGTTCAATTTTGTCATCGCAACTTTTCTCTAGCATTTCCCCGACTTTAGGATTATAGGTTCAATTTCCTGTTTACCCCTCATAGGCAATGCCTATGTGTGCATGAGTGTGTCCTGCAAAATACTGGTGTCCTGCCCAGAGTGGCTTTCTGTCTTGTGTCTGTGCTGATGAGATAGAGGGTCACAGTGGGCTGCAGCCTGATTGAATAAGCAGAATCAGAAAATGTATTGTGTGTCCTAAAGTAATACATTCCATTTTATTCATGTTCTCGTGTGTGTTTACAGATTAAAGAAAAACTAATCCAGCTGTCTGACAAGAAAAAGGAAATGAACGAGAAATGGGAGGAAAGGTGGCACTGGCTTCGCCTATGTGAGTACCACTTGTGTGTGAGTGAGAAGTGTCTAATGGGGCTAGACGCTGACTCAGTTCTACTTATAGAACATCTCTCTTGTTTTTCAAAAGCACTTTCACAGTTGAAATTAAAGCCTGCTTTATGGAGGTGACTCATTATGATGCACTATACTCATGACTCACCAGTTGTGTTTAGTTATTCAATCCAAGCAATATTAAACAGCCAAGCATAAGCAATCAGGTTTATGAACTCCCACTCATCCCAGTCTATTTAATCAAGTCAAGTTTAATGTCATATGTACATAGTACAATAAAGTTCATACTAGCATCTCTCCATGCTTGCATGTTGACAGAAATACAATGCACAAACAAAAATAGCATGCAACATATACATAAACAATTATATACAGTATAGTAAGTATTATATATTCGTCCACACTGCTTGTTATGGCACAACATTTAAATTGTTACAGTTGACCTTTTCAACAAACTTACAACTTGTGTTCCTGAATCTACTGGTACGAGTGCCACTGGCCCTTTACTATTTGCCAAAAGGGAAAAGTGGCAGAAACAGGTGTGTAGGACGACTGAAGTCTTTAATTATGTAAACGTCATCCTTTGTGAACTGGTTGTGATGATATGCAAACTGGAGGTGATCACAACTATCTGGAACATTCAGTTTAATATGTCAAAGCACTTCATCACTGCTGGAGTGAGTGACACTGGTGTGTGGTCATTCAGACTGTTTTTTTGTTTTGATCATTGTTGTCTTTTTGAAAGAAGGCAAAGACCACACATTCACTCATGATGTCAGGTAATCAGTTGCTATGGGTTTATAACATATACCCTGAAATTCTGTTTAGACAAGATGCCTTGTGGAATTGAACTTGTTTAAAAGTTCTCTTGTCATGTGTAGAATCAGAGATGGAATAATCCTGTGATGCTGCAGGCAATCAGATGGTGGGCTGCTTATTGTCATGAGCAAAGATCAAAGCACACACAGGGAACACCTTCTACTTACAGATATTGGAGTAAATTCAATTTAGCTTATTTGTATTTATTTGTAGTTCCTAAGAGATATGCTGAGCGTTTCTGTCCATGTATACAAATAAGTTATGGATTGGTCAAAAGTACCAGAAAAAAAACATCTAGGAGATTTGTCACAGTAGTAGTAGAGGTGGTGGTGTCATGTGCTCAGAGTACAGGAAAGTTAGTATTTGTTTGTCCATTCACACTCTGACACCATGATGAACTTATTATTTTTAAAGAAAACACAAATCTGCTTAACTGATGTACTCCTTACTCATGCTTCCATAATGGTGGTTTGGTGGTACAATGGGATTGTGATGAATCTTACTCTAAAATTAACATTTTTTGGTGTTGTGGAAGCCAGCCCGGACACAGACAGGTGGACACGTTAATATCACCCAACACACGTTTATTATATGTATTTACAAGTTAATTACACCTCAAAACCCCCCAAAAGTCCCAAAGTCCTGGCCACAGCACCAATGCCTTCACTCTTCAGGCCGACTCCTCCTAGACCTCGTCTTCCTCCTCCACCAAGCTCTGTCCTTCTACACTCCCGACTCCAGCCATTGGAGGCGGCCCCTTTTATATGCACCCAGATGTGCTCCAGGTGTCCTCCAGTGACCTTCCGCCGACACGACCCTGTGTGGTGGAAGCACCAGCTGTGTACCCGGAAGCACTCCGGGTGTCCCCGATACTCTTCCCCCCAGCACTTCCGGGTGTGGCGGAAGTGCTGAGGTCCAGGGCTCTCTAGGCACAAGGGCGCCCCCTGGCGGTGACCACGGGCCCCTACAGGGTAGAGCTTTAAAGCTCTGTACCCGTGGCTACCAAAGGAACCAGGGTGGTCGCCCCCACGTGGTGTGGGGTGAGCCTAAGCCCTCTTCTGGTCTCCCTAGGCGTCCTCGCCGGGTCGCCACCCCAGGCATCTCCGACAGTGTTTAGATGTTTTTGAATCTTTTTTTATATTTAATTTATTTTTGTTTATTGTTTATTTATGACAATGATACCACCTCAGCAATATGTTGATCAGATTTTTGCCACATTTCTGTGGTAGCAGCCCTGACGGAGTCATTGATAGTCACTGGATTGAATGTCCTCAGGGTATGTCATTGCATTCCTTATTTAAATTGGTGGTGCACAGTGTATGCTATCTGAGTGCTGGATAAGTTCTAAAAGGAAAATAAAAACTTTCAACAATTATTAGTAATAGTCAGAAGCAAACCATCTTAGTTTAAATACCTATTCTTTATTATTGATTGACTCTGATGCTTTGTTCTGCTTCTTACAGTTTCTTGACCGCGGCCTGATTCTCAGCTACGTTACTGCTTTTTCTATGACCCAGTCTTATTTGTGATTAATCAAATAATTAAACATCTGTTCTTGATCCTCATTTTCTTTGGTATTTGTAGCATGTATGAGGCTCCAAAGCTGCAGAATACCTTACCAACATTATTAGTATTACACATAAACATGAAAATGTAATGTCAGACCTTAAGAGGCCTTGACATTGTAATCATTTAGAGCTTCAAAGTCAGTGTCCGGCATTTCAAGGGGTTTACATTGGACAGCAGGCCGTCAGATTCTTTCACATTTTAATTGTGATTCTGTATGTGGTTCTATTTTGCTTCCTTGTGAATAAATGCTGTGGAATCAAGGTAGGGCATTACTGTTTGGCATCATGAATAACCCTGAACAACTAATAATAATCAGCAATCATTTTGTCACTAGCGTCATTTGGGTGTGGTAACAAAACGTGTATAGTTTTTCAGTATTCTGATACAAAAGTCATTGTCCAATGTGCTTAATTCACACATACACAGTACGCTAAATGAAGTCACTTAGTGACTTCCTTATCTTTTAGTCAAAAAAACTGCATCCAGAGCCAGTTTCACAGGAGCACTCATATGGGATATTGCTCCACCAATCCCTCACGTGGAAGATGCAGCTTCACAATCTAATCATGCCATTTAAGTGTCTTCTCTCCTGCTCAAATACAGATCACAGGACTAACAAAATGAAAGAAAGCAAGCACCAGGACCTTCTGCTATGTTAACCTACTTATCACTCGTGGGTCTGCTTTTCCATAAACCACTGTATATTACTGGTGCACAAGTAAAAAAAAAATGCAATCACAGCTTGTATGAAAAATTGTGTAGTAGAATCAATTGAATCTATTTTTGTGTGGACAACCACCTACTCAAAGAGTGGAGGCATCCTGCTATTAAAAGTGATGGTGATCGTCATGAAACTTGTACTGGATGCTTGCTTTCACACATACTGTACACATTAATGTTTTTTTTTCTTCATCTGCAGTATTGTATGTCTTTAAGCTACTCTCAGGAGCCATTTTTTTAAATCTTTCTTAGTGCTGGAGGTGTGTCAGTTTGCACGAGATGCTTCTGTGGCTGAAGCCTGGTTGATAGCACAGGAACCCCATGTGGCCAGTCGAGATTTTGGACAGACAGTACAGGAAGTGGAAAAATTGCTGAAGAGACATGAAGCCTTTGAAAAGTCAACTGTGACCTGGGAAGAAAGGTTTTCTGCACTGGAAAGGCTGACAACGGTAAGATCTATGGCCAGCAGGGCACTGTTATGTCTACTCGTCTTCTAGTCTTCCTTTAACACCGTCATGATCACAATAATAAAGTCCACAGTCAGGACTTCACTATTACATTCTTTTTTCCAAACTGTAAAATCCAACAGCATAATGTGGGAAAAGAAATGGGGCTCTACCTGGGAGAGCTCATTTAATTAGTTGTTTTGACGAAAGCAAGGAATTCATTTCAAGCATTGTGGTGCCCACTAGCGTTACACAGCAGAAAGCAGAGAGTACTTCCTCAGCTGGTTTTTAAAAGATGACCTCTTGTTTGTCATGTAAGCTTTTATCTTTCACCAGCAGAAGGGGCAGGGCCACCTGTGGGGTGAAACGGAAGCTTCCTTTCTCTGTGAGTTTCTTCGTTTTGAAGCATGGAGTGAATAAACTTTCCACTCCACTACTAGTGCTACAATTCACCCTTAATACAGTCCCTATAGTATACTTACCTAACTAATATGTGCAACAGTATTTTGTTTTCCAATTTTATATTGTATAAATAGCAAATTAGACATTGTGACTGAGATATGGTGCCTGGGTAAATGTTCATGCTGAGTTGTCTCACATGTGAAACCTGCATGGTATCTCTGTGTCAGTTGCAGAATTTTATACTAGCAGCAGACCAAACAACATAGTGCGGTAGTAAGAGGAGATGATCCTCAGGTCTAAGTACTGTCTCCATGAACAGCAGAACAAGATCAGTGGCATATTTAACTAATCTGCAGTTAGTCTTTTTGTGGCTTCATGTTTCTTCCTGGTTTGTTCAGCTGGTCATCTGATTGCCAGTTAATGGCAGCACACTACCAATGAATGTATCTCACCCTCTCAATTAACAATGCGCTGCTACACATGCCTTTAATGGTTTCAAAGGGACAAAGCGTAGAGAAAATGTACATTCGTATGTAATACCATTAAAAATAATTGCAATCATTAAGCTACATTCAATCGACTGTCATTATTATAAACATTATTAATTCCAAGAGTATGAAAAGGCCCAGAAATCCCTATACGAAAAGCAATGACAATGAAAGATAGACATTAGTAGAATCATATATGATGCATAATTGTTTCATCATGAGCGGATCTACCATAAGGATGACCTAGATGTGTGGCAAGGGGCCTTGGCATTTACAAGAAAAAAATAGTGGCAGTATTCTTCTGTTTCAGTGGTACCTCGCACTCTTCCACACAACACACATACAGTACATGGTTATTCATACATTACATTGACCCCCTACTCGATGTGATGTACGAGTGACTGTTTGCTTTAAAACTCTAGGGGACACTAACCCCTGCTTGTTTTATTTTTATACATAATGCTTATGGAGTATACAGTATGTGTGACACCCTGGAGCCTTAATCTGGTTTTTCTGTAACTCATTTCCAATTCTGTAGATAATAAAGAAGAGCTGATACATTTCATTCATGATGCCCCCAGCTTTTCCTAATATTAAAATAATCCAACAGTCACCAAAACAGGGGAGCAATATTCTTAAAGAGTGTTCCATCGCAGTAGAGCAGAGGCGCTATATAATACACATTCACAGTCTTAAAAAGTCATTACCCATGTGAATGTGTTTTTGTAGTACACCAATGGCTGCATCTTTTCATTCAATAACCCCATATAGATGTGGATCTGTCCATCTCTGTATTTTTTTCTAAACTTGGGTGATGAACAACCACTGTCTATCCTGAGATCACCCATTTCAGAGACCAGCCCTGGATGGGGAACCATTCTTTTACAGACCAATACCTCGTGCACACAATGCCACGATTCTTCCTCAAACCTTCCCTGCGTGGAGTTTGCATGTTCTCCCCGTGTCTGTGTGGGTTTCCTCCGGGCGCTCCGGTTTCCTCCCACAGTCCAAAGACATGCCGGTTAGGTGGATTGGCGATTCTAAATTGGCCCTAGTGTGTGCTTGGTGTGTGGGTGTGTTTGTTTGTGTCCTGCGGTGGGTTGGCACCCTGCCCAGGATTGGTTCCTGCCTTGTGCCCTGTGTTGGCTGGGATTGGCTCCAGCAGACCCCCGTGACCCTGTATTTGGATTCAGCGGGTTAGACAGTGGATGGATGGATTCAGTGAATGCTGTGAACCAGATTCCAGAACAGCAGAGCCATGGAGAAACATAAATCACTGTGCCATTGTTCAAGTAGATGTGATAAAAAAAAAGTAATTAATTATTTTTGTAGATATTTCTGTAAAGACCTGTGCAGTGGTTTTGAAGTCTGAGGGGAAATAAATCTGTAAGAGTGCAGCACATGAAAGCTGCCTTGTAGCTTTGTGTTGTGGACTAAAGTGTGTACTTCATCCATTAAAGGTGAGTGAGTTATGTGGTCTTACATGAATGCAAATCAGTGCTGGGTTTAAAAGTAGCTCCTAGCTGGAAGCATGCTAATGCTGGAGTCAAGAGATGAGTTGGGCAATAAGCTCACTGACGAGGAGGATGTGAGGCCAGAATAATGAAAGAAGAATGGTTATGTGGTATTTCAACATAGTGAAAAGTGTGAAAACCACCTCACCTGGGAAAAATGCACAAAACCCTGCAAAGGCATGCCCAGTGGTCTTTCCTTGTCTTCTGCTTAATACTTGTGTCTGTTCATCTCTACCTAGTGCAATTTACTTTGAATAATACACTATTACAGTATTTTAAGGTCTGTGTTTCATCTAGAAGTGTCCTCAAATGGCACTGTCTTTGACAGGAGATCAAACAGAAGACATGGTGCTTTCTGTATGTAGTCCTTTGAAGAAGCAGGAGGTGGATCTGTTAGAAGTGGAGTATGATCCTGCCATTTATCGTCTCAATATGTTTTCTCCTTCCTACAGTTGGAATTGTTAGATATCCGAAAGCAGCAAGAAGCTGAACGTGAAAGGATGATCAAGCAAGCAGAGCAGCGTGAAGCAGAAGAACAGTACCTACAAGAAGTGAGGTAAGGTCTGCTTGGGCAACACCGCAAGCAGCCCCTACTTTCATGGCCTACTGACCCTGTTAACTCCATGCTATGGCATGATGCAGTTTTCCGAACAGATTTTCTACAAATCTTTCTTTTCATGCACCAACACGTCTGTCTGTCCACTCTCTCTGTGGTGTTTTAGCCTCTCACAAAAAGTTGGACTGTCTTGAAAAACAATGAAATATGCAAAACTCAGATCAGTTAATTTAGAATGTTAGGACAATTGTGACAAGAATAATCTATTCATCCCAACAAACTTGTCCATCCCTTTCACCTAGATTATCTAAAATAACATCAAGTCAGGATCTGAAACTCCCTAAAACAAATGCTCCTTCAGGCCCAGGGCATTAAATAATGCTGTGTGAGGCAAGGCATATTTCTGTCACCCATCACTACCCCAAATTACCATCCCTGTATATTCTACTAGACATGAGACAATACATTTAATGCACATTCAATATGTATTGATATACAAACTTGCGATGCAGTGCATTTACCGAACATAGGATAAAAACGAAAATAATCCTATATTATTTTATGAAAAAAATGCAAATTGATGAAAAAGATTAGATTTAAAAACAATAAAATACAAAATAGGCATTAAAAATAATACAAATGTATAATATGAAACTGAATGCAAAATGAAACTCAGCTGTATCCCTTATCCTGCATACTTCTCTGGTGTATACTCTTTTTAACTAAATACTGTATGTGTAGTGGCAACTTAACAGACTTTTAGCAGACATTATTATTGACAGCTTAAACAGATTGCAGAAATTAACAAAATTTTACAAACATACAGTATGTAGACAGTATATATACACTGCAACAAGTATGGGCAGCAAATCGGCATAAACATTGGAGAGACACAGAATAATAGGCTACAATATAATTAATAATCCAGCAACAACAACAACAATAATAATAATATGCACAACACATAAAACTGTCCTATGCCTTGGCCTAGGCCCAATATAGGCAGTAGCAACAGGATTATCTCAGAAAATATTTTGGAGAATAAAATAATAATCCTCAAACTGGTATAGCTTAGGAGACACAGATTTTCAAAAGTAAAATGAAACAATCAACATGGCAACAGGACTGCAACTCTAGGTTATGAATGCATTACTAAAGACTGATTTAATTAAATTACTACATTTCTTAAATGGGCTTACATTAAAAATAGCGTTCAAATTTCTAAATATTGTTCTCTGTTTTTCACCATCATTTCTGAGATGATGATTATATTATTCACTGTAAATGTTCAGAGATAATTATTATACATGGATTTCCTTACATTTTGTGATTATTTTAGGCTAGTCAGTTTAGTTTATGGACCTTAATATAATATATAACATTATAGTTTATGGGGCAACATAATAAATAATTATGCTGTCACTATCACCATAAACTACCTGGTAAAAGTGTATTTTTTTAAGTTTTTATACATGTTGCTTTTTGAAGATAAAATATTTTTTAATGCCCTGGCTGCGCCTAGAAATTCTGTCCATAAAAGTTATGAACAGAATCGGTAACAAAGTGCAGCCCTGGCGGAGTCCAACTCTCACTGGAAACGGGTTCAACTTACTGCTGGCAATGCAGACCAAGCTCTGACACAGATCGTACTGGGACCGAACAGCGCTTATCAGGGGGTCCGGTACCCCATACTCCCGGAGCACCCCCCACAGGATTCCCTAAGGGACACGGTCGAACGTCTTTTTCAAGTCAACAAAACATATGTGGACTGGTTGGGCAAACTCCCATGCACCCTCCAGGACCCTGTTAAGGGTGAAGAGCTGGTCCGTTGTTTCACGACCAGGATGAAAACCACACCGTTACACCTGAATCCGAGGTTCGACTATCCGTCGGACCCTCCTCTCCAGAGCCCCCGAATAGCCTTTTCCAGGGAGGCTGAGGAGTGTAGTTGGAACACACCCTCTGCTCCCCCTTCTTAAAGAGGGGGACCACCACCCCAGTCTGCAAATCCAGAGGCACTGTTTCCAATGTCCATACGATGTTGCAGAGGCGTGTCAACCAAGACAGTCCTACAACATCCAGAGCCTTGAGGAAATCTGGGCATATCTCATCCACCCCCGGGGCCCTGCCACCAAGGAGTTTTTTGACCACCTCAGTGACCTCAGTCCCAGAGATGGGGGAGCCCACCTCCGAGTCCCCAGGCTCTGCTTTCTCATTGGAAGGCATGTTAGTGGGATTGAGGAGGTCTTCGAAGTACTCCCCCCACCAACCCACAACGTCCCGAGTCGAAGTCAGCAGCGCACCATCCCCATCATATACAGTGTTGACACTGCACTGCTTCCCCCTCCTGAGACGCCGAATGGTGGACCAGAATCTCCTCAAAGCTGTCCGAAAGTCATCCTCCATGGCCTCCCCAAACTCATCCCACGCCCAAGTTTTTGCCTCAGCAGCCACCAAAGCCACATTCTGCTTGGCCTGCCGGTACCTATTAGCTGCCTCCAGAAATCCTGTAGGACTCCTTCTTCAGCTTGACAGCATCCCTCACCGCCGGTGTCCACCAACAGATTTGGGGATTGCCGCCACGACAGGCACCAACCAGCTTACGGCCACAGCTCTAGTCAGCCGCCTCAACAATAGAGGCACTGAACATGGCCCATTTGGACTCAATGTCCCCCACCTTCTTCGGGATGTGGTCGAAGTTCTGCCGGAGGTGGTAGTTGAAGCTACTTCTGACATGGGATTCTGCCAGACGTTCCCAGCAGACCCTCACAACACATTTGGGCCTACCAGGGCTGACCGGCATCCTCCCCCACCATTGAAGCCAACTCACCACCAGGTGGTGATCAGTTGACAGCTCCGCCCCTCTCTTCACCCGAGTTTCCAAGACATGTGGCCGCAAGTCCGATGATATGATCACAAAGTCGATCATCGAACTGAGGCCTATGGTGTCCTGGTGCCAAGTACACATATGAACACCCCTATGCTTGAACATGGTGTTTGTCATGGACAATGCATGACGAGTACAGAAGTCCAATAACAAAACACTGCTCGGGTTCAGATCGGGGGGGCCATTCCTCCCAATCACACCCTTCCAGGTCTCACTGTCGTTGTCCGCATGAGCACTGAAGTCTCCCAGCAGAACGAGGGAGTCCCCAGAAGGTATGCCCTCTAGCACCCCTTCCAGGGACTCCAAAAAGGGTGGGTACTCCAGACTGCTGTTTGGCGCATACGCACAAACAAGAGTTAGGACCCATCCCCCCACTCGAAGGTAGAGAGAGGCTACCCTCTTGTCCACCGGGGTAAACCCCAATGAACAGGCTCCAAGTTGGGGGGCAATAAGTATGCCCACACCCGCTCTGCGCCTCTCACTGGAGGCAACTCCAGAGTGGTAGAGAGTCCAGCCCCTCTCAAGGAGATTGGTTCCAGAGTCCAAGCTGTGTGTCGAGGTGAGCCTGACTATATTTAGCCGGAACCTCTCGACCTTGCGCACTAGCTCAGGCTTCTTCCCCTTCAGAGAGGTGACATTCCACGTCCCAAGAGCCAGCTTTTGTAGCCAATGATCGGACCACCAAGGTCCCCGCCTTCGGCTGCCACCTAACTCACACTGCACCCGACCTCCCTGGCCCCTTCCATAGGTGGTGAGCCCATGGGAAGGGGGACCCACGTTGCCTCTTCTAGACGCAGCCAGGGTGTTGAGGGGGTCCAGTTTGGTGGACTCAGGATTGGGTCACTGCTTTTTGTAAATGATGTTGTCCTGTTTGCTTCATAAGGCTGTGATCTTCAGCTCTCTCTGGATCAGTTTGCAGCTGAGTGTGAAGCGACTGGGACAGGAATCAGCACCTTCAAATCCGAGACTATGGTCCTCAGCCGAAAAAGGGTGGAGTGTCCTCTCAGGATTGGGAGAGACATCCTGCCCCAAGTGGAGGAGTTCAAGTATCTTGGGGTCTTGTTCACGAGTGAGGGAAGAATGGAGCATGAGATCGACAGGCGGATCGGTGTGGCATCCACTGTGAAGCAGGCTTTGCATCGGTTTGTCGTGGTGAAAAAGAAACTGAGCCGAAAGGCAAAGCTCTCAATTTACCAATCGATCTTCCTACCCTCACCTATGGTCATGAGCTATGGGTAGTGACCGAAAGAACAAGATCGCAAATACAAGCGACTGAAATGAGTTTCCTCCGCAGGGTGTCTGGACTTTCCCTTAAAGAAAGGGTGAGAAGCTCAGTCATCCAGGAGGGGCTCAGAGTAGAGCCACTGCTCCTCCGCATCGAGAGGAATCAGATGAGGTGGCACGGGCATCTGATCAGGATGCCTCCTGGATGCCTCCCTGGTGAAGTGTTCCAGGCACGTCCAACCAGGAGGAGGCCCCGGGGAAGACCCAGGACACGCAGGAGGGACTATGTCTCCCGGCTGGCCTGGGAACGCCTTGGGATTCCCGGAAGAGCTAGAAGAAGAGGCCGAGGAGAGGGAAGTCTGGGCATCTCTGCTCAAGCTGCTGCCCCCCTGACCCGATCTCGGATAAGCGGAAGAGGATGGATGGACATATTTTTTACCCATATGGCCTAGAAGTAATAATTTTAGGAAAATATGAAGAGTAAAAAAAAGGCTGCCATAACAGCCCAAATGCTATGTGATTTCTGCAATGTCACGCTTCAAACGTGTATTCTTCCAGATTCGGTAGTGATGATTTCACTCAAAGCATCTTTGAGCACTTGAAATTATGATCGGACTAATTTGCAAACGTCCTACACTACAAACGATTTGAAGTCAGCACGTAGCTGATATTCATGGTTATCTTTTTGGTCACATCTGTCTGACAAATTAAATTTTACTAATTTGCCACATTCAGGACAGATGTGGGCACACATTCATATTGTATCTGAATCTCTTGCAAAACTGAATTGAGACCCTTTTAACTGCAGCCTGAATGTAGTCTCAGTAGGCTGCGGAGTAAGGAGTGGCCTATGTTTTTTTTGTCTCCAAGATTGCAAATAGACAGCACCTATGGGGATATGTGAAAATTAGGAAAATGAACAGCAATATTTTTGTTTTCAAAATGCGCATGTGACAGTGATTCCCATATGCTTGCAGTGTTCTGAGGCATTGTGAGCTGCATTATGTGAAATCTGAAACTTTTAAAATTCAAAAAAATTTTCTCATACTCTTTAAAGGTAGTGAATCAATAAGGTACTGGATATATATGTAATTTAAAATGTTCTCACTTAACTTTTTTAATATGACATTCTATTTCATAATAAATATTTTTGCAAAAAACTTACAAGAAAATGACACCCTTGCCAAAATACCGTCTGAAGTGATCACCTTGTCACCTCATCCTATACATCTGCCCTTTTCCCCACCAAACTACTTGGTAATTTATTGTGTGAAGCACAACTTTCTAACATTTGTGCAAAATCTGTTCTTAACAAATTGCCAACTGTGTCCCTGTGCTATTGTTGCAAAATATAAAAAATTTAAATTAAAAACTGGGATCCCCAGTACCCCTTCATAATTTTAAATACTTCGATCATGTCTCCTCTTCATCTCTGTTTGCTTAAAGTGAAAAGGCTCAGCACCGACAGTCTCTCCTCATTGCTCATACAGTACCTCTCAGTCCCAGAATCAGCCTAGTTGCTCCCCTCTGGACTTTCTCTAGCACTGCTAGGCCTTTTTTGTAATATTGTTTTACTAAGTTAGAACATTTTAGGTGCAATATAAGAAAGTAAGAAGAAGAAGGTAAGAACAAGTTGTAATTATGAATAACAGAAACAAGGTAATAAGCCATTAGTGCAATAAACTAAATCACAGAATAAATAAAAAATGAAGTATTAAGCACTAAGAATAATTTAGGAAAGCACGGAGAGCAGATGTATTATGAAGGACAACAGATTTATTATGACTATAAATGAAATCAAAATGACAATAAGTATTGTTTATTTCATGAATTTCTTCTTTACATTTTTTGTGCATTTTGCTGTCATGTGTTGATGAAATCACTACTGCACACCACATGCTGCTGTCATCTTACCATGAGAATAGTCAAGTTTGGAACAACCATTCTACATTATACAGTACATACCACATTTCCAATGAAAATTTCTCAAACATAGTCTACCACTATGTTTAACTTAGAGAAAATGTACCAGCTATTAAGCTTTACCTTCTATTTTTATCTTTAGGAGACAAAACGCAAAGGACATCCTTGAAGAAATTTCTGTCCTACCTACACTTGAAGAAGAATCTGCAGTGGAGGTGCCCTTGATAGCTGGCCGCGCATTGTTTGACCTTTAGTTGATTTTCTCTGCTGTCATAGTCATGGTCTTGACTCATTCATTTTTTTTTTGGAGTCCGAATTCATATATTTACATTTTTTTGGAAAACCAGGGTTCTTTAAATAGTTTTCATTTTCAGGCACATGTATCAATTTGAGACCTATTAGCAACTGAAAACAATCTTTGTTTTAAGGTTTTTATAGTTCTTTTTTATACAAATAATAAACCATAGAGAAGTAAAAGAAAAATGCAGTTAAAAATCAAAAAAATAAGCAAAGTTCCAAAATAGCTCCACAAAGACAATTGTGCTTTCAGAAGTGTTAAGGCACAGTGTTACACCCTAAATACAGGGAAGTTTTGCATGTTCACCTCGTCTATCATGCAACTGCTACATTATGTAGTGTGGACACACAACATGCCATGATGAGCAGGGTTAGAAGCAAGAACCCTATGAAAGATGGAGCCCCAGGCCATGTTTGACACCATAAGAAATTTCTTTGTGTAAAGTACACAGCGTGATGTGTGTACTAGCTGGATCATGTTATGTTAATCACTAACACCAAATGAAACAATTATTTCTTTAAAAATAAAATATTTCTTTAGACAAATACAGTTCAAAATAAAGGTAATTCATTTGATTTACTTTATGTCACTCATAATACAGCTTGTTTTCATTATCTGATTTTGTGTCCACGATGTGACCCTTTTCTAACTCGTCTTCCCTCAACATAGACATCCCTGGTGGAGGAGGCGCCATCAGTCGTGGAGTTAGGAGACACTTCATTTAGAACAGAGAGGTCTGAAGCAGACACCGGCGCAGATGTGAAGCCTTCACAGACGCTACTGCTGACTCCAGCGTCTGAACCGGAGAGGGCGGCCACCTTTCCTGCTGAGACACAAAGAACGCAGTCTGTGCTGCGGGAGGGCACGCTGTCCCGCAAGCATGACCTCGAGGGACCTACTAAGAAAGCTTCAAGCAGGTTTGAGTTTTACAGTTCATGTGTGATTAGTGACAGTTCCCAGATCATAAAGCATTTTAACACACATAATTTTAATTTTTTGGGAAGTGAACTTTTCAGATAGATGTCGGGTTATTAAAAACAAATCTCCTACCATACAATTTGCTAATGTTTTTTCCATTTATTAGTGTTTCTAGGAATCACAATGCACCTGGCCCTGTTGGTTTAAACAGTATCCCAATTGTCCATTCGACTATAGACAACATTGTGCTTTTGCCCCTGTAATTTGAGGTAGTCACAAAAAAAGTTAAAGGGAAACTTATACAAAATGAAAAACAAGTAACAAAAGCTATAATCAGAATCAATTTTCCCTCACCTCTTGCATGCCCTCTTCATCTCTATTAGTAACCTTTTCCTCTCTTCTTCTCAATTCTTTTCTAAATGGTTCACTGACTGGTTGCGACCATTATAACCTGTTAAAAGGATCACACAAGTGGTGATTAATTCTTCTCAAAGGTGCCTCTCTGCCTCTGAGAGGGCCTGCTGTAGGTTACAAATGAATTGTCAGTCCCAGTCCTATACCCTGTAGCACATTCTACACAGCAGAAGCCCATTTTATCCTACACTGGTCCACAACTTAGTGCACAGTTGATGCCTTTGTCCATCAATCAGCTGGCTTTGCACCTGACATTCACCATTCAGCTTGTAGGTGGTGAGCCTACAACCCTCTCGTATACAAATACACAATTAGCCTCTGCCAAAAGACCTCTGATAAAAGCTGACAGAGATTAACACAGCAGCAAACTGAGGGGCTCACAGTGCACCAGCCCTTGTCTTCTCCAGACCCTGTTGGAGCATACAGACGTTTGGAGGATGGAAGATTATGGATGGCTGCAATTCAAAGGTCCCAAGGTTGAGCAGGATGGCAGCTGTGGTGCTACAGCATGTCTGGGGTTCAGTGAGGCTACAGTGTTTTGGGGTTGAAATGGCAGGATGTGGTGGCAATTTTTACTTCCATGTAAATGGAAGTTTGGTGATGTGGTCAAAACTTTTGTATTCTTTTAAGTCCAGATATTCAAAATATTGAAAAAAGTTTAATTTAGTATGGTGTGTTTTGAAAATTGAAACTGATTTTCACATCTTCTTAAAATTAGAATTTTTGTCTGTAAACTGTGCAGTTTTTTTCACTGTATGGAGTTTCTGCTTGTCTACAACCTAGCAAAGATACAAAATATTAGAACAAATGGTTTCTGAGATACCTGCCGTTAACACCAAGATCAATGTTCAACAATAATTCCAAAAAATGTACCTTTCTTCTCTAGAAAACGTTGCACTGTTTTTTACAGGCTCAGGGCTATTGTTTCTGGTCAGGTTTGGTCAAATTCTTATTCCCATGTCCTTCAAAAACGGTTTGACCCATGTCCAATAATAACTACCTGTTTTGCAGTCTGCTGTGTTTAGTCATGAGACCAGGCCTAGAGATTTGTAAAATATTTGCACAATTACTTTTGGAGATAAAGTGTAATTCACATGGAAGTACTCTATGGACCATACCATACCATATTTTACAAGATAATACAGTTTTGGTACACTAAACCAAACAGTTTTTATTGACCAAACTCAGCACCCTCACAATTGGAGAAAGTGAATAAAACTTTATCAGCATTTTTCCTGGCAGAGGCCTAAAAATATTTCTCTCACAGACTGATACACACTATAAGGCCCAAAGTATGTGGACACCCCTCCAAATGGTTGATTTTGGGTGTTTCAGTCGTACCCATAAAATCAAGCACATAGCTATGCAATCTCCATCGGCAAACATTTGAAGAGATCAGTGACTTAAACTTGGCAATGTCAAAGGACGCCACCTTTGCCACAAGTCGGTACCTGAAATTTCTGCATTGCTAGATCTGCCTTGGTCAACTGTAAGTGCTATTATTGTGAAGCAGAAGTGCCGTGAAGTGGCAGATGACTTGAACTCACAGACTGAAATGCAGTGCACGTCAAAATCACCACTCCTCGAAACAATCACTCACAACAGAGTTCCAGACTGCTTCTGAAGGCAATGTCAGCATGAGAACTGTGTGTCGACAGCTTCATAAAATGGCTTTTTATGCCCAAGCAGTTGCACACAAACCTATGATCATTAAGTGCAATGCCAAGCATCAGCATTGTACAGCACTCCACCCTCCATATTGGACTCTGGAGCAGTGGAAATGTGTTCTCTGGAGTGCTGAATTCTGTTTGGAGGTCTGATGGGTAAATCTGGGTTTGGCTGAGGACAGGAGAATGCTACCATCTGTAACTACATAGTGCCTACTGGAAAGTCTGGTGGAGGAGGGATAATGACAGGGTTTAGACTTCAGTTCCAGTAAAAGGGTCCTGTTAAAGACATTCTATAAAATTGTGAGCTTCCATCTTTCTGGCAACAGTTTACAGAAGGCAGCATGACTGTGCCCCTCTGCACAAAGCCAAGTCTGTAAAGGAAGTAGCAGGCAGATAGTCCTGACCGCAACCCTACTTAAGCACCTTTGGGATGAATTGCAATGCTAATTGTGAGTCAGGTCATCCTGCCAAAACATCAGTACCTGACCTCACAAATGCTGTTTTGACTGCATGGACACAACCTCCTACAGACACACTCTGAAATCTTGTAGAAAGAAGACAAGAGGCTGTTATATCAGCAAAATGGGGCGATCAACTCCATATTAATGCCCATGCTTCTGAAATGGGAAGTCCGTCAACCTCATATAGGAGTGATAATCAAGTGTTCACAAAGCTTTGGCCATATAGTGTAGCATAATAATGAAAACAAAAACCAAGCAAAAGAAAAAAAAATGTAATATAATAATAATTGTTAGACATAAAATACAGCATATACGATACATGTGTTTCTGATACACATTTGAGCAACACTTGAGCACCATAAAAAGCAGTCCCTCTCCTTTTCTCTTCACTCTGTTCACCTCTGCCTATAAATATAACACCAGGTCATGTCACTTGCAGAAATTGTAAGGATAGGAGTCAGGGGATAACTTTGAGTATTATCTGCAACTCAGCATCAGCAAAACCAAGGAACGGCTTATTGACTTTCACCTCAGCAAAGAGCCTGGTCACTATTTAGGGAGTGGATGTAGAGGTGGCTCACTCGTACAAGTACTTGTGGGTCCGCATCCATGACAGTTTGGACTGGTCTTGCAACACAGAAGAACTTCAGAAGAAAGGGCAGAGCAGACTCTATATTCTTAGAACCTGTGTTCCTTTAAAGTGGGTAGTGACAGCCTTCACATCTTCTACAACTGTTTGATGGCCAGTGTGGTGTGCTGGACTGGTGACATCACTTCAAGAGAAGCCCACCGAATCAACAAGCTAATTTAAAAGGCAGGTTCAATTATAGGACACACTCTGGACTCCCTGGAGTTAGTAGAGGAGGAGAGAATTAAAACAAAACTGAGTGCCATTATGCATAATGTTGCGCTTTGTCTTTCTGACATGCTAAACGGAGGATTTTAAGGCATCAAATCATTTAGCAAGTCTGTCAAGAAGCACCATGGGGGCTTCCTTAATACCCACAGTAATATGCCTGTGTATCGCCTCACGGGAACTGTGACAGCCAAGTCAGAAGTTTTCTTTCTTTTTAATGTTCTTCATTTTTAGTAATTCTGGTGTGTGTTCAAACCATAGTGTGAGTGAGTATTTGGAGGCTTATTTGTTCAGCCAAACTGTGCTGTAATGAAAATGAATGGCTTTTCATTTTTATTGCATGGTCTTTGCTGCCATCTATGGAATAAATTATATAATTCAGGTTAAGTGACTTTTCTTTTTTTGTTTTAATGTTGACTATTGTTGACACCCGCCTTGAAACAGCTTATGTAAAAGCCAAATTTCCCCCTTTGGGGTAAATAGAGTTCTGTCTAAAATATCTATCTATCTATCTATCTATCTACAGTATCTATCTGCCTAAAGTTATAGTGTTCCTGCTGTCACGTGTACGGAGTACAGTGAAAGTTTTACATGCATGTGCTAATTAACATGCAATATCTTATATATGAAAGAATAATATGTTATAAATGATTATATGGAAAACAGAGGGCATAATTAAACAGTTAATATTGAGTGAACTTTATGTCTGCTTACACTGCAAAATATTATCAATAGGTTAAAATGACCAGAATAATTCTAATTGATTAACTGATTAGTCAAAATAGAAGATATCTTTCTATTATAATGAAAAAATCCTGGGACAAGACAAGACTTTTTCTGAGAGATACTGTACTTTCACATCCCACAAGACGAGACTTTGTGCCAAGAGATTTAACCACACCTGGGACCGGAAATAAAAGACAAAGAGTAGATGACCAAGTAGAATGTCATAAAGAATGTGTGATACACATGCAGAGCAGGTTAGAGATAATGAAAGTACTAAAATTCGAAAGTCTCAAAAAAATTATAGTAAAGATCACATTAGCGCAAACAAACAGAAATTATTACTCTGTGAAATAACAGAACAGCGAAAAGAGATCGAATATATTGTTTGGATTTAAGCTTTAAGTCAGAGGCTTGTAGATCATCTAATTCATGTTGCCATCAGGGAAAAGTAGTGTTTCTTCCCAATGAAGAGGCGTATCCACGAGAATTATCAGATTTGTTGCTTGGTGAAAGTTAAATCCACATATGCGAGTGGCATAGTCACGAAGTGGCTGCCACGTAGCGCAGGCCAGGGGGTTGAAAACTCCATAGAATTCACTGGGAATCATTTCTCAGCTCTATAAAGTGAGTTATAGATACAACACGACTCATCAAAGGAAGGCATTAAAGGTTAAAATAGCTTGCAATTTGCCATAGCACTTCTCCCATGGCACTGTGGCACAGTGGTAGCAATGTTGCCTTGCAGTAAGGACACCTGGGTTCACTTCTCAGGTCCTCCCTGTGTGGAGTTTGCATGTTCTCCCCGTGTCTTCGTTGGTTTCCTTTGGGTACTCCGGTTTCCTCCCACAGTCCAAAGACGTGCAGGTTAGGTGCATTGGCGATCCTAAATTTGTCCTAGTGTGTGCTCGGTGTGTCTGTGTGTGTGTGCCCTGCGGTGGGCTGGCACCCTGCCCAGGGTTTGTGTTGGCTGGGAATGGCTCCAGCAGACCCCTGTGACCCTGTAGTTAGGATATAGCGGGTTGGATAATGACTGACTGACTTCTCCCATGTGTACAATTAAACATTATCCATATTTACATTTTAACTAACTAATTTGTTACACTTTAATTAAGTGTACATTTTAGATTTTGGTTGAATTAGGGTGGCACAGTGGTTAGTGCTCTGCCATCATGTATCCATCATCTTGCACCTGGTTGTTTTCTTTGTGTGGTTTATACTCTGTCTCTATGATTCAGCAAAGGTTTTTCTCCCTTTCCTCCAAAGACATGTAGGTGACCCCTGACATGGGTGTGCAAATGAGTGGGGGATGCAGGGGGCTGCTACCCTGCCCAGGGTTGTTCCCTGCCTTGTGCCACAGGTTGCCCAGATGAGCTCCACTTGTAGTTAAATGTTAGTTTAATGTAGACTAGCCAAAATCTCTAATTATAATTGTATCTAGCTAAAATGTAATGGGAAATATTTAACATAGGAACTGTGGGGAAAACAGTACTTGGCATGAGATATTATATGTTAGAACAACTTGCCATACATAGACATCTAGTATGTTTATTTATAGTTATAGTGTTTTTTTTATTTTGTAACCATTGATTTGAAGGTTTTTAGGTCATTTCGAATTACTTTAAGACTGTTTACTTTTTATTCATGTCTGGTTCTTTGTTTATATGACACAACAGGATGTGTGACATGACTGCAATCAATGTGTCAGTTATGCCAACAGATGGTAAAATATAAATATGACAGCCATCCTGTGGCACTATATCCTTTAGTTGGATAAAATTTTTGAACATGTTGTTAGAGAAACCAAGCAGACCCTGTTGTCATGTTTCATTGAGCTCTTTTCTGCTTTCGATGTTTGATTTTGCCTTTCCCTCATAATTTGCTCGCCTTCGGTTTCTCTCTTTTGGTCACATCCTCAGCTCTGTCATTTCATTTTAATCTGCTGGTCAGAACCTCTTTTATTATAATAATCCTCAGGCTTTGAGTTTGTCATCATCATACACATGACAGGTGGCTAAAATTTTTAAAATGTTGATATAATCTAAGAAAATGGTGCAGATTTTACTGAGAGTCCACTCAGTTAACTCTAAACTCAGCATTAATACGTGGGATGTTAACTATAATATTTGTCTGACATGTTTTATAGAAGATGCTAGTACAGAGTTACCATATTTCAGACTCTTTCATGTTAAATTGTGGCCCTGTCCCTATGAACATACATGAAAGAAGCAGCAGTAAAGGAGACACTGTTTTTCTGTGACAACACCCTTTCACTTTACAAATTTGCTCCCCTGTTAATATGTGAGCACATTTTCTCATATCTTAAGCCCATATTAAAAACAACTTTCTAAAGGCCATCCAGATTCCATCTACTGTAACACCTCACGGCTGCCTCCTTGTAGTTCGCTTAACTCTATTCCCATCACTTATCGCTAGTGTTTTCATTCTTCTATAATGATATAGTGATATTCAAAACCAAATTGGGGAAAGGGGATCTAGAGGTGAGATTTCAAAACATTTACTGTAAGTAAATGAGTTCACGACTGGGGGAAAAAATGACAACCGGAGATTCCCTAAAGACCACAAAATGTGACACAAAGCAAACTGACTTTCAGCAGACTAAGTCAGTACATCAAGTCACCTCACCTCATTCTGCCACTGTCTCCTTCTTCTTTTCAGGTCTTGGAATAGTCTATACTGTGTTCTGAAGCCAGAGGAGCTTTCTTTCTATAAGGATGCTAAGAATTTCAACTATGGCATTACCTACCATGGGGAAGACCCTCTCCCAATCAAAATGGCAGCCTGTGAAGTTCTCACAAATTATAAAAAGAAGAAACATGTATTTAAATTATGGTAAGGCTTTCTCCTTATCTATTCCTTTTCCAGGTTCTGATGCAAAATATCTTATTTTAGTGGGAGAGGTGTAGAGTAGAGTGCTTGGCAAACCACTACACAGTTCTCTGGAAACAATTTTCAAAACACACCAGACACAGTAACACCACAACAAGACCAGGTCCAAATAAACCTTTTTATTGTAAAGAAATATAGTACTTTAGCACAACCCTCTTTATTAGGACTTCACAACACAACTCTTTCATTTTCCCTGCCTTCCTTTCTCCCTTTTCCTCCTCCACTCCTCCCAGGCGAGCTTTGTCTTTCCTCCACACCCAACTCCAATTTCCTCGAGTGATGTGGAGCGGCCTTCTTTATACCAGACCCAGGACTACTTCCTGTGCCACCACAGTACACTGACTTCCCTAAATCAAGGAATGCTCCTTCCGACAGCTACCCCTAGTAGCTCCCAAGAAATTCAGCAGGGATTACAACATCCATGTAAACCTGAGGGTGTGCACATGTGAGATCCACAAGAGGGATGCTATCACCATTCTGTATTACATAGCAGGAGCTCATTGCTCTGAGTAGTCTCAATGAAGCCAGACGTAAAATATATACTCATCTGGAGGCAACCATGAGTGATTTTTGATTAAAAGTGCGTGGGAACAATTAAACCAATCCACTACCTCATTAAGGTGGCACTCAAAGTAGGGACTGTGATTTTCATCTGCAAAGGTCAGAGGTGCTCTCGTTAACCTGGTCTGCCACAGAGCAAGCTTCTGATTATGTTGAACAGTTGAAAAGTCTCATGCAAAAACCCTATTAAACATATGAATATGTGTCACGTGTGCAGAGAGCACATTACACGTGTTAAAAATAAACATAACCTGATGCAAAGGAAAAATCTGTCTGTGGCATCAGCTTATACACTGGCATTTGATGGCATCAATGGACGAGTGGTAAATGTGAATGATACGTTGTCACAGGTGCTGTGTGTGCTCTCTGGTGTTCGGCGTTACTACAATAATGCAGGAGTCAATGTAAGATTGAAAGCATGAGCAGCTATAGTTATGAAAATATGAACTGCAAAATATGCATCTGAAGTAAATGACGTGTCACAATCCATCAGAAGGACTGTCAGTAAGAGAAATGACAACAAAGAGCCACAGGAGATGCAGATTTCAGTACTCAAAACACCAGAATCAATAAATCTGCCTAACAACACCAGTAGATGCACAGACGAGGCTGCACAACATCCTCCTTCTGACTGCACGTCTAAACGAATAACTAAGAGAAGTTAACATTACTGTCTCAAAGGGAATGCAAACATGCCGTTCCAAAATAGCCACGGCATTTAACACGTTGTACATCCATACAGACCACAATGCTTATCTAAACTCGATTTGCTTTGGTATGCCATGTAGTGATGCAATAGTTAAAATGACGGAAAGATATAGTAGCAAACAGAAGCTCTTCTCAAACACGTGTACTTGCAATGGTTTATGTATGTGTGCGTGTGTCTCGTTTGTCGCAGCGCTCACTACTATGTAGAAATTAATCATTAAGCATCAGTTACCTTCGACTGAGCTCCTGAATGGATAACAGTAATTTAGCTTTTTATTTCCTTTCAACGTCAAGTCTTTTATTCAATTTCTTTTGCTTTCTCCCTGAACCCCAGTAGTTTAGTTTAGTGCATTTAGTGTTGCAATTGGAGGCAGGTGTTTTAGGAAGAAACTCTATGGCTGGAGCTTTTGCAGCACAGGAGTCTGCTGTTATTAACTACACACTTTTTAACAGGGTGTCCCAAGACGTTTATTCTCATTTGAGAATCCCATCTGGTCCCAGGAGACTGCTTTGTTCCATTTATCCATTATAAAGACTTTCCAGCTTGGCAAGGAACCATCCATCACGGGCAGGATGCCAGCCCATCTGTGCCCACTGTGACAATATATTATTTGTCCATTGGTCTTTATAACACTTCAGTCACCATCTTGGACTCACTTTCTAAACCTTAACCTGCCTATGTTCCAAATGTAAAAAAAAAAAAAAATTAGAAAACAATTTTAAGGCTTACTTACTTTGCCAGGTCTACAGTAATAATAATAATAATAATATTAACATACTATGTATTATGCCAGCCATTTGCAAATTATGAGGGTGCCACAGTAGTGCAGGGGCTAGCCCTGCTGCTTCTTGGATCAAGTGGCCCATCTGCTCTTGTCCAATGCGAGTTTGTTAATTTGCCCCTGTCTGTTTGGGTTTGCCACCCACATCACCAAAGATGTGCAGGTTAAGCTAACTGATGATTCCAAACTGACCTTTGCACATTCATGAGTGAGCCCTGTGATGGACTGTTTCCTGCCAAGACAGGCTGTGGACCCCCTGAAAGCCTGACTTGAGGGTTTGAGACTATTTACCGATAACTGATTCATTTGGTTGTATTCTTGTTACTGGTTTCTCTTGCCTAGGCTGGCTCAGTTCCTATTCAGACTTACGCAGCTTTTAGACATTTTCAGCTTAGCAGCTTTCAGATGCATTGCTGACAATCATCAGTGCGCCACTTAAATGCAGTCACATTGACAGTGACAAGATCTTTCTTTCTAAAAGCAATGGCACATCAGAGGCGATGAATCGTTGCCCTCACCATGCAGACAAAACTGCCAGTTTGCTGGTCAGTCTACATCCCTGATCCTTGCACTAGCTATGCAATCTGGGCAGAGAATGGAAGAACATGATTTTGAGTATAAGCAGATGAAATGAAGTTCCTATACTGGGTTGTAATATTCACTTTTAGTGATTGAATGAGGTGCTGTACAACTCAGGAGCAACTCAGAGCGGAAACACTGTATATTGAGTCGAGCCAGTTGAAAAGGTGTGCATAGCTCAGATGCCCCCTTGGTATCTCCCATGAGAAATGGACCAGGCAGCCCCCTAGAATAAGATCAGGGACCTTCTAGAGAGATTATACCTGCCAACTGGCCTGTAAGCATCTGGATATTCTCAAGAAGAACTAAAAAAGTAATGAAAACTGGGGCAACCTATCTTGGCATGCTGCAACTGTGACCCTCATCAGGAAAGAACAGAATAAAAATGAAGAAAAGAATGAGATATAAATATTTTCTTCTTTTTTTTTGCAGGCTTCCTGATGGGAATGAATATTTATTCCAGGCCAAAGATGAGGTAAGTAGATGCTTGAATAGAAGCCAAAAATAAAAGCTTAAAAAAAGCAGGCCACCTTGTAAAGTAATGCAATGATTTACACAGAAGCCGTAAGCTTTACACAAGTCTGGTTAATAAGTCTACATATACATCTCTAGATTCATGTATTTATCCTTTCATTTCTGAAGCTGCTTCATGCTCTTAAAAGATGGCACAGAGGAGAAGGTAAGAAACACTCCAACTCTAACAATGCTGGTCCTGAAGAAAATAAGCCACCGGTTGCCCTCAGTCTTTAGGCCTAGGCTAAAAATGAAATAAATGTACAATGCCTTGTAAAAAGTATTCAACCCACCATACTTTGCTCATGTTTTGTTGCCTCAGTTGTTGAATTTAAGATAGACAAAATGTATATTTATTCCTCCAAGATCTACAAAGCATTGTCTGATGTGAAGCCTACATTTACTAAGATACGAGAAAGTCAAAATTTGTGGAGGGACTTCTCTTTTGTGGAATCGTCTACTTTAAATAAATCTGAAAAGATTAACCCTCCTTCTCTGTAACCATACAAGACTATAAAATGTCACCTAAATATATACTGCTCAAAAAAGTTAAGGGAACACCTTTTTAATCAGAGTATAGCATCAAGTCAGTGAAACTTCTGGGCTATTAATCAGGTCAGTTAAGTAGCAGAGGGTGTTGTTCATCAGTTTCAGCTGCTTTGGTGTTAATGAATTTAACAACAGGTGCACTAGATGGGCAACAATAAGACACCCCCAAAACAGGAATGGTTTAACAGGTCACTGACATTCTTCCCTCCTCATCTTTTCTGACTGTTTTTTCGCTAGTTTTGCATTTGGCTACGGTCAGTGTCACTACTGGTAGCATGAGGCGATACCTGGACCCTACAGAGTTTGGTGGCACAGGTAGTCCAAGTTCTCCAGGATGGCAGGCACATCAATACGTTCCATTGCCAGAAGGTTTGCTGTACCTCCCAGCACAGTCTTAAGGGCATGAAGGAGATTCCAGGAGACAGGCAGTTAGTCTTGGAGAGCTGGACAGGGCCGTAGAAGGTCCTTAACCCATCAGCAGTACTAGTATCTGCTCATTTGGGAAAGGAGGAACAGGATGAACACTGCCAGAGCCTACAAAATGACCTCCAGCAGGCAGCCCACTGGTGTGAATGTCTCTGACCAAACAATCAGAAACAGACTTCATGAGGGTGGCCTGAGGGCCCGACGTCCTCTAGATGAGCCCTGTACTCACTGTCTAGCACCATGGAGCTTGATTGGCATTTGCCACAGAATACCAGAATTGGGAGGTCAACCACTGGCGCCCTGTGCTTTTCACAGATGAGAGTAGGTTCACCCTGAGCACATGTGACAGACATGAAAAGGCCTGGAAAAGCCATGGGGAACGTTATGCTGCCTGTAATATTGTTCAATATGACCGGTTTGGTGAGGGGTCAGTGATGGTCTGGGCAGTCATATCCATCAAGGGACGCACAGACCTCTACGGGCTAGACAATGGCACCTTCACTGCCATTAGGTATCGGGATGAAATCCTTGGACCCTTGTCAGACCAAGTGCTGGAGCAGTGGGTCCTGGGTTCCTCCTAGTGTACAACAATGTCCGGCCTCATTTGGCAAAAGTATACAGGCAGTTCCTGGAGGATGAAGGAAATGATACCATTGACTGGTACGTACACTTGCCTGACCCAAATCCAATAGAACACGTCTGGGACATTATGTTTTGGTCCATCCGATGCCTCCAGGTTGCACCTCATTCTGTCCAGGAGCTTTGTGATTCCCTGGTCCAGATCTGGGAGGAGATCCTCCAGGACACAATCCGTCGTCTCATTAGGAGGGGCTGGCTTTGGCTTATTCCTGGCCAAATGGCACATTGACATTGAAATGTTCAAAAATTTCAGATCAGTTCCAAAAATATTCAAAATGCCACAAAGGAGAGGAAAACCATCAACCTCTGGTTTGTAAAGAGCTTTTATAAAAGAAAGGCTTTGTTAACAAAGAATGCCTTAGACTACCTTTGCTCTTTTAGGCAATTTCTTTTGTTATTTTATGCTCAATGGAGCTTGCTTTTTTTAGAGAAATTTTTTAATAAATCTTTTATTTTATAAATATCCTGTGTCTGTCCATATCACTAGCCATGGTTTAACAGTAAATCCCACCCCCATGGTCCATTTTGAAGTATTTCTGGACATTGAGGTTGGAAACGCTTGAGATTCGTAACTCTCACTGTCCACTGTGTTAGTTTTTTATCTGTGAAGGGTGATCAGTCTGGGAATGAGATGTTGTAATGAGCGGGATCCAATCAGGGAAGGGCCACGTAAATTGCTCAAATTGATAATGGTGTGGTATGGACGAAAGTCGAAAATGGAGCAATTTCAGTTTTTGATTTCCAATAAACTTTTCTGAAGACATTTTTTCACTCTGTCATTATCAAGGTTATTATAGTTAACGAAAACGAAACTCAAAACAGAAACTATTATTAAAAAAACATTTTTGTAAACTGAAATAAAATAATTAACAAAACTGAAATGAAAAACTAAAACTAAACGAAACTATTAAAGTAGCTGGAAAGACTAACTGAAATAAAATAATAATTTACTAAGCATAATTTTAGTTTTCGTTTGTGAATTAATCTTCTTGATGTTAGTTTTTAACCTTTATAACATTTGACTCTAAAACTGAAAGCCATCCACCATGAGCCACCCACACGTATTCATCCAGTGAACGGCGGCTGGTGATGGAGGGCGGCTATTCACACAGCATTTGCGGTGACAGAGCGAGCTGAATATGCGTGTAAAGCATGTGGAATAGAAAGCAAATTTATGTGCCGCCATTCTTTGCACTTGTATATCAAGATGTAATTCAAACACCTGAAATCGGAATGTGCTGCTCAACAAAAACTTTACCGTATGGACAGAAAAATCACGAGTGAGTAACGTTTCAGTTTTCGAACTCCCTGAGTCCGAAAATACCATTGTTTGGAATTATGTATGTGTGTGTGTGTGTGTATAAACACGATATATCAAAAATGCAACTAGATAGATGGATGAAATCTGGCATGTGGTTGTTACACCAAACTGTAGGTCAGTATTAACTTTAGGGCCAAATCCAATAATCGGAAGTGGTACTTTACCTGAACACATACTCGATTTTTTTTTTATTCATGCAGCTGCAGAGTCTGATTTATTCAACTTTACTTTTATAATTGTTCAATATATTATTAATTTGATTTGTTGTTGATGGTTCTTTCATGTACATAATATAATCATTGTCTTGCGGTTTACTCCTCAAATATCCATCCCCATATCCGAGTACACGAGAAAGTTTAAGGGAGTCCCGATTTTTGAAAATAAAACTGCACTGATCGAGAGACTGACAAGGTCATCATACAAGATCAGCATATTGTTGCTGACCAATCACTTTTGCTTTAAAAACGTTGTTTAACAACAAAGCTATACAAACCTTGTAAAATTTCTGAGTTGGCAATGTCTCTACTGAACTAAAGGTAGGTGGGGGAAGAGAGTCTGCCAAGTACTTAAAAGCTAAACATACTAATTTGTTTTTGTATTTATTCTATATTTATTCATTTATCTTTTTTAGTTCATATTCACAGCTCAAAATACCTGATATTGTGAAAATATTCCAGTAGCAGAATTATACTTTAAAATACCTGTCCCCATTTTTTCAATGTTTCTCTCTCTCTCAAATCAGATAGCTGAAATATCATATTCTTTTTGTCCTTAACATCAGCCATGTCATTCATATTGCATACCAGAGATTTTTCCTGCTTTGCATCCAAACCTGCTCTGGATAAACAGGTTTAGATAATGTATATATTGTTCTTAATCTCAGATGCTGTTTCTGTCATTTTGTACCTGTCCATACTCTTATTACCTGCTCGTGCTCTGCTCATTAAGTGTTTACTGTTCTTATGATGGGCTATTTAAGACTCACTGCCCCTAACCTTCACACTATATGCTTGTTTTTCTTTATTTACCTCAATACAGCTGGGCAGGGTCTGCACACTGATTCAAGCCTAAGAGCATTGTTCTTCCTTAACCCCTGTGATTTTCATGGTCACACCTGTCAAAACACAGTAGAATCTCTTTTCTTATTTTTTTATATCTTTCCAGGCCTGCAGGTGCAAAATTTTGTCTATAAATTGTTTGTGCCCGAGATGGAATCAGAGATCAATATGGCTGGTAGAAAATAACAAAGCCCAGTGTTTGAGATTTTTGAATGCAACATTGAAGGCATTCATTATAAGCACATTGTCATTGGAGCAGGATATGTTGTGTGCTGTAGACATTTAGAGTAAAAGGTTTACTACAAATTGGCCCATTCTGGCCAATAAAAGGAAAAGAAAAAAAGTGCCAACAGTCAGCGCAGATTTGTTCAGCACAAATGACATAGAAAATATTTTAAAAATTATAAGATTGTGTAAAATTGTTCATATTAAGTACCTGGTTTTGATTATGCTTGTTTTTATCAGACAAAAACAAAACCAACATTAAAGTCATATTATATCCAAACTTGTTAAGTGTACCTGTATAGGTCTGTCTCATTGTGACACAAAAACTAAACTTCATAGTAGCTCTTTAACCATACTATAATTACTAAAACTAAAACTGAAACTAATATATATAAAAATAAAATAGAAATGTCTTTGTAAAATAAAAACTAAACTAAAACTAAAAATACACAATGAAGCAAAACTAAAACTAAACTGAATTTCCAAGTAAGGTCAGAAAAAATATAGAAATAAAAACTATAATAACCTTGGTCATTATGGGCTATTGAGTGTAGGCTGATGAGCGAAAATGGAAACTTTATCCATTTAAAATTAAATGTACAACACAATAATGTATTCAGAATGTGAAGGGTGTGAGAACTTTCTGAATTCATCTATATTTATAAAAGTAACTATTGTAATCATTAAGATTCAAATAAAAATACATTACTAAAAGGAATATAAAACTTAAACAGAGTGGTTGTGCTGCTTCTTCTTTTTATAGAGAATTCTGTAAGCGTGAGACATACTGTAGCAAAAGAGCAAAAATTATTCAGAGACATGGCAGCCAACCATCATAAAACTGAATGTCAGTTGTAGAACTTACAGGCAGCCATTGGAGAGAGGCTAAGATGGGGGTTCCACTATGTGTTCTGTAGCTCATTTCTCTTCCTGCTGTCTTGTTTCCCTAGGAGGACCTGCAAGGCTGGACTCAAGCGCTACAAAATGCGGTTTTCCCAGGAGACGTGTCAGAGGGCCCCAGCTCCGAGGGAAGGGCCCGAAGCCTGCCACCCCAGTTTTTGAGCACAACCGGCGAGCCAAGCTCTGGGAAGAAAGACAAGGAGAAGAGGTTCAGTTTGTTTGCAAAGAAAAAATAGAGCCAGAGCCAGATAATTGTCGCATTTTTGGGCGAAGGTCCACAGGACAAATTTTGGAACAGTATTTTTTATTTTTTAGTCACTGTCTTTTACTCTCACAAATGTTCTGTACAAATGCCCCCCACATGGAGTATTGTTTAATAGAAAAAAAAAAAAAACAACTAGGACAATTCTGCCCATGCATCTTCTAATATACACGTTTATATTTCAATGCTTTTTTGCTTTTCATTTCCACCAGTAACCAAAGATTATTTACAGAAAAACTGACTAAAGTACTCATTCAGGTGATCTCCACTTGCCTTATTGCCTTTGAGTCACAATGGTTGGAAATGCAATACTGTACAATAAGCATTGAACTTCAAACTGCTAGATTTGTTTTTCAGCTCTACAGGTTTGCAGACACACATCATAGACACAAACATGAATGAGAGGCAGTAGCATCGATTTTTTAGTTTAGTGTGCGAGTAGAAATCTTGCACAGCCATTTATTTTTCAGCACATCATGCATGTGTCACTTAATCATTATTTGAAATGAAAGAAGAAGGAGAAACCGTGTCTCCTTGAAGTCTTCTTATTAACTTTGAGAAGTGGAAGGGAGGCTCCTTTTTGCAAGAGAGGCAGAGGCAACTCACATGTAATACTGTACTGGAGCTTATTTTTTAGATATTGTGAATGTTGAACTCCCTGTACGTGACAGTGACGGGCAGTTCCCAAACAATTTGTTCTTTTTGACCAGCTTTTTATTTAGTAAATCATATGAACTGATTCGCGTGCACAAACAAATCAATTCATTAGAGCTCAACAGGAGTGCTAAAGCACATGCGTGTCCTTCCTGTGTGACAGCGTCAGTGTCTTTCAATTCGCTGATAGATGTTTAAAGCACATGCACAAGAACCTCCTGACTCACGAGTCTCAACTCTTTGATTGGCGAACAAGTCAGTCCCTGACAATCAGTTTGACATTTATCGTTCATTTCATTCGTGCACAAGTCACTAGCTGACAATCAGTCTAACAAGTTTCATTTGTTTTGCGAACGAGTGACTGAGAATCAGTTTAACGATTCTCGTTTATTCGATTTGCAAATAAATCATTAGCCGAGAATCAATCTAACAATTCTCTTTCATTTGTTTTTGTGCGCATATTATTATGGGTTGCACAATTCTCATTCACTGTTTTCAATGTCTTAAATGTGTTGTAATGCTTTATGTATGGAAACAGGACAATGGCATATAAATTATCATGTTAAATATATAAATAATTGTATATAAACAAATGAACATTAGATATTATTTATATACACACACAAACATATACTGTACATCAAAATAATGTACACATTATTAAATTATATATTTGTGATATGATTTAGAGTACAAATTACTTGCTATTCTATATATTTTAAATGTTTAATTGAGCCATGCAAAATAGTGTAACATGTACCGATGGTATTACCGTAATACAGCAGTGTGTAAGGATAGGAAAGTTGCTTTCCATGGGGCCCACTTTCTCTCATAACTTGGGAATGTTTTCCCACTTTTCCTTAAAGTTTACATTTTTCATTAGATTATTATAGAGTCTACCAATATTATCATGGTAATAAGGCAATATGCAAGAACAATCACTATTTGTGGGGCCCACATTCGTCACACTATTATAAATTGATACGTTTCAGGAAAATAATAGTACAAATATTGCCTTTCAAAATTTTTAATCGAGAAACAGAAATGACTATAAAATATACATATTGTCAGGGCCGTCTTGAGGGCTAAATTAAATAAGCTACAGGGTCTCACAGTCTGAGGGGGCCTCTCAAATTTTTAAATGTTCTGATGGAGCCGCCCTTCCACTGCTCTCCTCCCGGGTTTTTGATACATCTTGGTAACCTTCTTGCCAAGTTCAGATATTACCTGACCTCACCACTTTTCAAATTGGTCCTCTCCATATCTAAATCCAATCCTGCCTACAATCATAAGGAAATGTTGAAGGGGAAAAAGTTTCTGGCACTTCCATGTCAGGGGGGCATAAATCCGCCACTGTAGTCAAAAGAAGAGAAGTTAACAAAAATTGTAATAAACTGGATCATGTAGCACATAAAAGTGAAAAGCAATGCTTCCCAGAACAAGATTGGAAAGCGCCTTGTGCTGCACAAAAGGTTGATAGTTTTGTTGTTCATTTTTTAATTACCTCTGTTGTTTTCATTTATGTTGTAAACACGACAACCCAAATCGAGGGTTCTGACACTCGATAGTCGGTCAGTCGGTGAGATGTACAGGCCTTGCCATTTTTCATAAATTGTTACAAAATTGTGTTGTTTTTTTTTTAAGTTAAGATCTATATGGTGCTAGAATCCAAAGATGATGGCAGTCATAAGCAATGAGAGCTGCCCAGATGCAAGACATCTAAATGTATGTACGTAAAAAAAAAACAAAATGAAGAAAAACACCCCCTCATCTGGCCTGTGGAGTATAGGAACTACAAAGGTGCGTCTGTGTGGGGCGCGCGTCTGTTATGGAGTTTTGTTACTGTCTAATTCTATCAGCTTACATCTGAATACTTGAGAAACTTCAAAGAAATGTATTTTGATTTTTTCTGTCCACCTTTTTGCTACCGAGTTGGTGACCCTCTGCATCTGCAAGTCAGCCATCTTTCCTTCCAGCATAACGTAGCCTGTTCATTTTCCACTCCCTATTTGTTTTTGTTTTTTCCCCACGTACATCGTGGATTTCTGCTTCTCCGCGGTGAATTTCTGTCGTCACTTTTACCGATGACGTTTTGGTGCTTGTACTTTTGTTTTCACAACAGCTCCCCCCCCCCCAAACGGATTCCAAATATAAGAGTCCAGATTGAAGTTTAAATGAAGAGACTGCTTTGAGAGTGCCTTGTAAATCTAAATTCATGTAACTGTTTTGCTTTTATTTTTCTTGAAAGAAATAAAAAAAAAAAACGCTGTATTAAAAACAAATAATAATATTAATAAAAGTGTGACTTTTGTTGTGCTTTGAAAATGACTACCAAAAGAAGAGCTTGGCTCACCGGGTGGACGTCTTGCTACCTCTTCTTCTTCTCCCTTTGAGTTCTTCTGTGTCAGCCCAAATCTGGTTGAAGCCTTCTCTCTGTGAGCTCCGAGCTGTAAGGAAAGACTGAAGAAGGTGAATCCCGTTAGTTTAACCGTAGATTACGAGGCAATGTCATTGAAGTGCTCAGAATCGCAAAGGGAATTAGTACAGCAGATTACATTGACATAAGGAGAACATGAACGAGAACACGGCTAGAAACTTCTTCCAAGCAGATTTCACATATTTAGGAAGTTTTTCCTCACCCAGAGAAACACAGACACGTTGAATAAGTGACCAATTAGTGTGGCAGACGGAGGATTTTAGAGACTTGCGAAACTCGACTTGATGTTATTCTGTAGAAATTAGATGAATCAGATTGCCAAACTTGTTGGACTCAACAGCCAACTTGTTCTGATGTTTGTTTTTCACACTTGTTCTCTTTTTTACGGGGTCTTCTGATCAGCCCAGGGTGATCAAAAACTTCCTAAGTTCTGTGATTCAAAAATTCTGCTGAACAGCCAATCGAATTGCATGTTTATGTCACATGATTTTTACAGAGAAATCACTGGCTGTGACCCACAGCACTTTATGACATTCCTACTACATGACACACATACTTGATAGTCATCATTACTCCTGAGGGAGATAACTCACTCATAGCCCTAACCTTAACCCGCATATAAAGGATACACGAGGTAGGCCTTAGGTGTGTTGCGAAAACCACCAATGATTGGCCTTCTCACAAAACACTGACTGACATGCAATGCAAAGGCAGCTCAATGTTATGAGATTTGTGCAATTTGATTCTCATCATCAGCGCAAAGCTGTATAGGTCTGCAGTTCGACTCTGTTAAAATGAGTTCACATTTGTTAATAACGGAATTTACACACTGCAGGACTTCGAGTAGGAAAGCATGTCAAAAAGGTAACAACTGTCTGGATGTTGTCATCATCTTGTGGATGTCGGATTTCACAACAAGGAATCACACAACTGCCTCACAACCTCTGAAATTCCCAAGATATCGTAAGCTCACCACATCATGGTAAATGGCCTGTATTTGATATAGCGCCTACTAGAGTTCAAGAACCCCCCTAGGCGCTTCACAACACAACAGTCATTCACCCATTCACACACACATTCACACGCTGGTGATGATAAGCTACTTTGTAGCCACAGCTGCCCTGAGGCACACTGACAGAGGTGAGGCTGCCGAACACTGGCGCCACCAATCCTTCCGACCACCACCAGCAGGCAAGGTAGGTTAAGTGTCTTGCCCAAGGACACAACAGCTGCATTCTCATGCCGGGAGCCAGGATCGAACCCGCTCTCCCGACTGCGCTACTGCTGCCCCCCATGACAGCCGGTGCCAGTAGCCATACGAATGTTTTCCAAGTACGGCAAGTTCTGGCGCGAGTCTCCAACTGTCTTTTTCTTTTTTCCATTCAGTCTTGGTGTGACAGAGGGACCGAGACAGATGAATTACACAACTCCCTCCCCATTTATCGGCAGTTTCAATATTCCATTGTGTAGTGATCAGATCATTAGGTTGACACATTTTGGAGTATCATTTTTGTTGCTCCTTTCATGTGGTTGTATGATAAAGATGAGGCATCAGATAGACCGTTGTTTCTCAAACATTTTGGTGTCATTACCCACTTTTTTTTCCCCTCAGATCAAGCGTTATCATAACCAACCAGAGTAAACCGAGTGTAATTATAAGAGCTTGGTGAGTCAAGTGCTGTCGTTAGAACAGGAGGGTGATCCACCATAAATTTAAACAGTAGCAACTCATGACCCACTGGCGGCAGTGACGGTGAGAAACACTGAAATACATGGTTGTGTTCGCTCCAAAGTGCCACCAGCATGTCCTGGGTGTGGTGCAGTTTTTGGAGGCTACCACTGCTCTTCTCTGTACTTCTTCTTGCTGATTTAATTGGGCTCTTTGTTCTTTATGGACAATTTTATGCTTTGTACTTCTGGCTGAACGCTACCAGTTGTCATCTTGCACACACACAAGAGCCCACCCTTACCACTTCCATATTTTTTGCACTTGGTCGCAGAGTGCTGTGTCCCACTACACAAGATTATCCAAATGAACGCTACCACCGGAAAGTGCAAAAACAGTCATATAGTGTCACGCTGGCCTTCATTGGTGCCACAACTTTAAACGTGTGAGGTCAGAAGAGGATTTTTTTTTCTTTCAATACACACAGGAGATTTTGTGTTCTTTTTTGTGCACTTTCTGATTTTCGATGTCAGACACCGAGTTTAAAGCCACGTGGTTGAAGGGAAACGACTATCCTGAAACAAGAACTTTGACGATAGTACAGGAACAACAGAAGCCTGATGATATCAGAATGTCCAGCTCTGGCTACCTATACGTCTGCCAAGCAGGTAAGGAACAGGCACAGATAATCTTTCAAAACAGTGAATGCAGGGCATCGCAATGACAACTCTACTTTGTTTACAGGGTCCATATTATCGTGTGTGCACTGAAATTCTTATTTGTGTTAATCAACATACACCATGTCACTACTCTCTGGCGCTGAGATTAGAATTTATGTTATCATCCAAGATGGATGATGAGAAAACACCTGAATTTGTGTATGGTCTATTAGTTGGAGCTGTCATATGATATTTCGGGGATCCAAAGCCCTATGTCTGTGTTCATCTTGGCATCAACTTTGCACATTTCTCACCTCAGACTGGATTCAAATCAATGTCAAGGCCTTCATCGTAAGGCTGTTGTGATATGCCATATCACTTGCCATGTTGGAGACTTCTACACGGTCTGACAGATAGGGGGCGCCTCCAATCCCCAAACTCTAAAACACAACACAAATACAGTCAAGGGTTTTAAAACAAAGGTTTTTATTATCAATATACCTCACAAACGTTTTTTCCAAGGTTGCACAAGCACAATAATGAGCAAATATTCTTCTTCCTTCCTTTTCTTCTCTCTCTAGCCATCTCTCTCCACAGACTGTTGGTTTTTTACCTCCCTACTCTGACTCCATTGTAGGAGCATGGATGGCTTCCTTTAATATTGGACCCAGGAGTACTTGCAGTACCAGGACAAAGGCTGATGAGAGCCCCAAAAAACTGGGATTGTGAATCCCTGCAGCAACCCCCCTGGTGTCCCCCAAGGGACCCAAGCAGGGCTGATTCGCAGCATTACAACTCCCATCATGGTCTGTGGGTGTCCATGTGGTTACCGTGGCCCTGGGATGCTGCAGTTTTGCGAATTGGGGTTAGCCATTCCAGAATTGGAGGCCTAATGTTTTGTCCAACGGATCCTAACCCAGATGGGGTGCCAGTCCCATTGCTGTCCTTACATTCTGGCTTCCCTTCTTAGCATCCCAGGTGGGATTCTAGATAATCCTGCCTGATACTTATAATGGAAACTTGGACATCAACTCCAGCTTTTATTAACCAATGAACAGATCCTGAAAATGTGAATGTGCCTGTCTGGCAGGTCACCTTGTTACTTTACAGAGCAGAAGATTAACATTAACCTGCAGCAATACACTAATGTGGGCCAGCTTGAGATCACTGGTGCCATTTTGACAAGAAAAGGCCATTCATTCCACCAAAGCTTGTCATAACTATTCATGACCAGTTAGTGTTTGGAAAACATGATGTAACCAAATTTATGGTTCACTTCTGTTTAACATTATTTATCAACCCATGAATAAATATAGATGGAAACCAGAAAACCAGCCAGAGAAAGCTGGGAGGCATTTAAAACTAGACCTCCTGAAGCCTACAAAAAACTTGTAATCCCAGCACACCTTAAATCCCTTCACACCTCTCCATCAGCGTCTTTTGTGTTGTAAATGAGTCGATCAGCACAAGCAGCCTGCTGTCCCATCCCCTGCCTTAACGGAGCTCAACTCTCCCAGCTCAAGCCAACGCTCCTTATCTGTGTGTACCCTAAACTTGTTGCCAGTACAGCAGCAGCTATCCCCTAGAAAAGACACCAAGCAGTTCTAGATTATTTCATGACAAGGTGTGTTTTTAAAAGACCCCAGAACACGAGTAAATTGAGTGTAGCTTCAACTCGAAAAAGGTAGATCATGTTACGTCTTTGGAGAAAGAACAGAGAAGCTCTGTCTGGCCTTGGCACGTCTGACAAGAGGAGGGATGCTCAGCAGGCATGCAGTGCTTAGAGCAGAGACTTCTTGAAGGAATGTCCGGAGAGATCAAAGACTGGTGGTATTGAGGAGCAGAACTGTAGGTCCAGATAAGAGATGTGAACTGGATCCCAGCAGCAACAGAGATAGAAGCAGATGAGTAGTGGGACTGAAACAAACAGAGAACACCAGTCAAGCAGGAGGAGCTGGAGAGATCTGAAAGCAATTGAATGAAGCCCCACCAAGTGAGAGTTGCCCAAAAGGATTGGTCAGAAAGGGAGGACTTGAACCAGTCCAAAGCAGAACCATGGGCTCGAGGGAAGAGATAAGCATGCACCAGGTAACATTGTGAGGGCAGAGGAGAGGGGAGCAGATCTAAGAGCATTTTGAAGCTGAAAGCAGCACAGTCTCAGTAGAGTGGCTTGTGTGGAATGCTGATTGAAGAAGGTCTAGAAGAAGTTGTTGGAGAAATCAGAGGAGGGTCGCTTGTGGACTTTGCATTTTATAGTCTTGGATGGGAATGGCAGAAGGGGGAGAGGGCAGTAATTCACAATAGCGGATGGGTTCTTTGATAATTAGGGTGCACATGACACTCCTTGAAATCACCAGGGAAGATACCAATGGCCAGTGAGGCATTCAAAAGGAAAGAGATGTAGAGGATCAAGGAAGGAGAGAAGAACTGGAAAAGATATGAAGGAATGGGGTCAGTGCACAGGTGGCAGGTCTGTGGTTACAGCGCATGTCAGAATTGACAGTCACTTCCAGGAGAGGAGGATGAAAATAATACATATATAAAAAAAATACTTTTTAAAAGCCACGCTTATATTAAGTTAAAAAGTGTACTAAAAAGAAAAAGATAAGTCTCTCATACATCACTCGTAAAATAAAAGCGTGGGTGCTTTGCTAAGATTTTAAGAAGTGTTTTTTGAATGTTGATTAATGAAAAGCACCCACGCTTTTATTTTACGAGTGATGTATGAGAGACTTATCTTTTTAGTACACTTTTTAACTTAATATAAGCGTGGCTTTTAAAAAGTATTTTTTTATATATACAGTATATTATTTTTAGCTTTTTAGTCTTGGAAAATTTTTCAAATATTCTCGAATGAAATGTCCTAACCGATACTAACACCGTCTATTGGATAATGTTTCTATCCGTTACTAGCGCCATCTATTGGTGAAATCTTGAACTATTCTTCATATGAACATTTCATTTCTTAATTAACCTGGATTAATTGATCAATTAGTGAAACAGATTCTTGATTCATGTAGTGTCATCAGAAGTGAGTGTGCAACATTTCAAGTCATTTGGACAATAGGAAGTGTGTTAAATATCGATTACAAGATTTGTACCAGGCAACAGACAGGTGAATATAAGCATGATGATAATGATAATAATAATAATAATAATAATAATAAAAAAGAGCAACAGAGACATGAGCCATAGGATGGTTGAGCTATTTTTTCTATGTTAATGACTTTGAAAGTGGAGAAGGCAGCAAAATCATTAGGACTGATAAATTAAGAAAGATGGACAATGGTTGGAGCAGCAGGAGGTCTGAAGAGAAGGTTGAAGGTGGACGCAGATAGCATTTCTTACAGAGGATGCAAGTGTTGTCTGTGTGGGTTTTTTCATTCACTTCCAAAAGCTATGCTTGTTAGGCGAATTGGCAACTGCACGGTGCCCACTGAAACCTCATCTAGATTAAGCAGATTTGACAATCTTATGCTTGAATAAGGTCAGTAAACAGTCTGCCAGGCCATTGATGGTTTAGTCCAACATATACATTTACTGCCATGCCTCCTCCTTCTGCAGCACACTGTCACAGATAAGTTTAGCACAAACGCACAACTCAATTTAATAAACAGACGGGGGCCTTTTACATTTGGTACAGCTCAAGGAGTTTCAGCCAATCAGAATCCACCCCATTGGTGCAAACATCGAACCTCAGAAAGTCAACAGCTGAAGTGGCTTTACAGAAGAGGAAACCACAGAAGGAAATCCAAGTGTGAACACTCACAAGTAAAAGAGCTCTAAAGGGGGTCTCGTGGCACAGGCATCATCACGGAGGGCAAGTGTCCTTAATAGAGGAGGTAAGCTAACCAAAGTCATGATCGTTATTTTCTTACAGTTAATCCTAATCCTGAAAACTTCCATTCCCACTTCTTCACATAAACTGAGAGACGACAAAATGTGAGGGGGTTAAGGACAGGGAGTAATAAAAAAGCAGATATAGTGTCACAGAAAAGAAAGACTGGTGACTGAAGAGAGGGCATCAAACAGTACAGTTTGGGCTGTTTCTTTATGTAAGAGAGGGACATGACATTAAGACTTACTGGATAATGGGCTCCCAGTTGGACAAGAGTGACTCTCAACTACTACACATCTCAGCCAGTGGTTGAAGAGGTCCACTAGTAGTACCAGCACCTCTTTCAGTTTCTAAGTAGGAGTATCGGAACACCACACCTACAGTGCTAGAAGTTTCACAGGGGACACTCCCAATACCCTTGTTCTTTGAACGAATGAAGGAGTATCACCATAAACAAAGTGCCACCAATAATTCTGTTCCAATTCAAGCACTGATTTCAGTATTCTTAGCATGGAGTACTGGAAGAGGTTCCTATTAAAAGAAGCAACAAAGTGAAGGCCGCCCTGGTCGTGGATCAGCACACTTTTTGTCCTCATGTGCATCTTTGTGGCCACCATGTGCAGTATTTCTAAACCAATCTGGTATGGCATTCCACTGTTTCCCTTGCAAGCATCTTGGGACCCCTTTAGTGAACTGAACATTATAGCGAGTTTTTTTGACCCCCTTGCTGAGTCAAGTACGATGGTCAGAGTTTTGGTCCATCCCTCTAGGTGAACTGAGCACAATTATCAGAGTAGGAGGGAACAAGCGTGATTGGAGTGGCAACCCACCACCATTGTAAGTAACTGCACTCATGACCTGGTGGTGTTGACAAGCACTGAATTAGAAGACCCTATGAAAAAGGAACAAGATTTTTTTGTATACTGGTTAGTATATTAAGTCCATTTAAGGTGGGCATAGCATCATCGTCTGCTTGTGAACAAGACAATGAGCACCCCAGCTTGGCAACCAAAGCCGTGGATCATCTTTGCCGTTAAGGCATTGTTAATTGCTAACACCTTTTCCCAGAATGCATTGAAGCAGTTCACAATTGGCTGCTTCAAATCTGAAGTCGTGAACTTAGTAACAGAGTCTATAGAATGCATCTTTCCGAAACCCTACATATTGCCCAGATTTAGCTGGAAGTGGTTGCAGTGGATACAGAAGTCAGGTTGGACCGGTTCACCCTGCTAGCACTACAGCCTTCAGCAGGAAAACAGGACAGATACTGAGTGATTATATACAGCTATAAGGACAACATTTTGCTCTGCTCCCTTACAAGGACAGGCATGTGTTAAGTTTAACATCAACATGAAATTATTTTGAAAAATGCCAGATAAAGGTCAATACTCAAGTTAGCCATGCATGGTAAAAAAAAAAACACAATTAAGGGTGCCCTCTACTGGCCACCTAGCAACACCACATTATTGTGATCTTTCTTTAATTCTCCTAAAACCTTTCCCACAGTCCGCCGATTATTCCTTCCTTGACTGCTCATCTTATGACAGTCTCCTCTAATCGTATAAATCTGACACCCCTCAGCACCAAATCCCTCCTCAGTCTCGGGCCAAGCACTTACACCAACAAGTTACTGATAAACACCACAGTTGTTACCCAGCATCACGCACCTGAATGAGCTCCATTAAAGGTCACTACTGCGGTCTTCAAATAGACTTCCTTCAGAAACATGATGTGTAAAAGGTGAAGTGGCGTGTGTTTGACGAAAGTCAAATCTTCCAAGTGATGTGCAGAATAAAAGATATATATATATGAAGTGTAATATTTAGCGTATAGCTTGATATAAATTCTTTTATTACTGTCTTTTTTAAAAAGAGACTGGGTAAGCCAGTTTTTATTTGGGGCATTAATTACGATTCACAAGATCAAATAATACATACAGTAAAATAGTTTCTCAAGAAAGCAATTTAGTTTTGGCCAGCAATATAATGGGGACTGAGACAGACCTGAAACTGGACTGAAGAGCCAAACCACTGAAAAATATACTGCACAACCCACTGGTCCAAGAAGCATGTTAAAGACTGCAGGACTGGCTTAAATGCACAGCTGAAGCCAATGCCATGGCTCTCCGATTCCAGCCATGATACTCCCCTCTCTGCTGTTCAAGTGAATCAAGTGACCATACCAGACCAGAGACCACCAAGACAGCCAGCCATCTAGATGACACAAAATGACCTGCTACTCAACCAAGTTGCATTCATTTGCCAACACTTATTTAACTCTGCTTATATTTTGGATACAGTTGGAAACCTTAAACTAATCTATGCTTGAATCTATACTAATAAAAGGCAAAGCCCTCACTCACTCACTCATCACTAATTCTCCAACTTCCCGTGTAGGTAGAAGGCTGAAATTTGGCAGGCTCATTCCTTACAGCTTACTTACAAAAGTTGGGCAGGTTTCATTTCGAAATTCTACGCCTAATGGTCATAACTGGAAGGTATTTTTCTCCATTAACTGTAATGGAGTTGAGCTGGAATGACGTGGGGGGGCGGAGTTTCGTGTGACATCATCACGCCTCCGTAATCAGGTGAACTGACTGTCAGCGCAGCGTAGAAAACCAGGAAGACCTCCAAAAGCGCTTAAGAAAACATGCATTATATAATTGAGAAGGCAGCGAAACAATAAGAAGCGAGCGAGTGACATATACTACCATATTCATGAGTGCTGCTACCTCGGAAAGAAAGCAAGGTGTAAACCTAAACTTTAAATTAAGTTCATAGACAGGCTACGCTGGCGTTTCACATGCCCACAGGTAATGCGGGATACAAGTTTAATGAGAGGACGCAGGATATAAACAAGAGTTTTGATCACTTTGTAACTAAGTTAAAATTGTAGGTGAATGGGGTGTGCTTATGCAAATTCCGAGAGACTGTGTTTGTGGGGGATTGACAGTTAAAGGCGGGTGGGGAGTCACGTCATCATCTCCCTCCCATTTACCTCATTTGGCTCTGAGCTGAGCTCCGCAGCTAACGCCGTCTTCCGAAGCAACTTCGTCAGACTGCCACCAAATACTCACAGAAAAATCCACAAGTTAATACACACGCTGTCTCTATAGAGTTTCTCCACACTGAATCCTCCAGGCACTACTTACAAAAGGTTACATTGACAATCGTGTTACGTTATTTTTAAAATCTTTCCTTTTCTTAGCACAAGCACAGCTGAGAAGCTTCGATGCATGTGCTCCATAACGCGTTAAAAATAATGCATTTAATCACACTTTGCATTACAAGCAAAGGGAGCTTTTGTCAATGCATGATTTCCTGGTACACCGATTACTTTGATCAGCGCATCCCGATTCATTTTACCCTCGCACCATCTTAGTTTGAGAAGAAGTATGAAAAAATATGAGGTTAACACAGAAAAACAGATCACCAATTCAAGCTTTATGAATAATCGATTCGCCATCAATAATTGTTTTGGTAAAGCCATCCTCCTTCCATTTTATAATTTTTCCGCCTTTAGCCATGATTAAATGAACAGTAAATAAAGAGCAAAGCGAGGGTGACTTATTTAGGCAGGCATATTTATGACAGCAACACTCATGACAATGTCAATCATGTTACGTTATTATTAAAATGTTTCCTTTTCTTTTCATTACTTCTTTAACACACTACTTCTCCGCTGTAGGGCGGGTATTTTGATATATATATATATATATATATATATGAATGACCTCCAAAGAGCTGAGACTTTTGATATCATGAGCGTGTCTGCAAAACTGTGGTCTCCTGCCCTGCAAAAGTCGAGCAGCCAGCGCGCGCATAGCTGTGCCGGCCTTTGAGACGCTGACTGCGCTTCTGCTTTAAGTCAAAGTGAGCACTTTTAATTTTTTTCATCCTCCCCCTGCGCTATAGCCCAGACAAGTGCAAACACGGGACCCCTTTTCTACACCACGGCAAAATAATATTAAGGCGATTCACACTTTCTTTTGCACGATACGATTATGAGGTTCTCACCCCGGATTATGAAGACACGCACACGAGTGGAGGACTGACAGTGCCATCACAGCTGATTAATGGCGGGGCGTCTCACCAGTCTACACAAGACCCACGCGACTGTCCCCAAAAGGCGATCATAACGTCAGCGAACACATCTCTCTATACTATATAAAAGAAAAAGGCAACTTTCCTTTCTTTACACCTTTTTTCCTTTTATCCCAAACCAAAGCCTTTCTCTTAACACTGCAGAGGACACAAAACTAATTTTCTTTAAATGCGGTAAGGCACATTACCAGAGGCACAAATTTGAGCGTTCACATAGAAAATGTAATTTCTATACCACAGCCGTCGTGTAGCGCCTTTCAAAAGGGATCTACTACCGAGAGATGATCCATATATATTTTAGCTGCTGTTAGTTACTTACCTGTTGTGTTACACAGTCTTTAAAATGTAGTTTACCAACCACTCCAGTAGTGCTCAATGTACCTGTACTTCTTAAAACGTTAATGTTTTACTGTTTAATAACTTATAGACTATATTTTATTATTTCTCCCTTGCACTCAGTGACCAAAGCTATACACACACATATATAAAAGCTATACAAACAAGTATATGTATGTGTATATATATGTATGTATGTATGTGTATGTATATATATATATATATATATATATATATATATATATATATATATACATACATACATACATATATACATACACACACACACACACACACACACATACGTACATACATACATACATGCATATATATAATTTGTGTGTGTGTATGTATGTATGTGTGTGTATATATGATGTAGATAGGTATGTATATATATATGTGTGTATATGTAGATATGTATATAGATATGTAGATATGAAGATATGTATGTGTATATATATGTGTATATATATGTATGTATGTGTGTGTATATATATATATGACAATCCAAGCTGTGAGAAAACAGTAAAAAGGAGGCGTGTCAGACGTCGTGGTACATTTTCTGATGCAGCTACCAAAAACAACTTTGTGACGCTGCCGCCAAATACACAAAACAATTACTTTGACAATCATGTTACATTATTTTTAAAATGTTTCCTTTTCTTTTTCATAACTTCTTTAACACACTACTTCTCCGCTGCCAAGCACGGGGTATATATATATATATACATACAGTGTATGTATGTATATATATATATATATATATATATATATATATATATATATATATATATATATGTATATATATATATATATATATATATATATGTATATATATATATATATATATATATATATATATATATATATATATATATATATATAGATAGATAGATAGATATGAGAACAACACTCATATCAATGACAAAACAATTACATTAACAATCATGTTACGTTATTTTTAAAATTTTTCTTTTTCGTACCTTCTTTAACACGCTACTTCTCCGCTGCGAAGCGCGGGTATTCTGCTAGTGAACATATAAACCTATTACTCTGTCTTATAGATACTTGGAGCAAGTCGTGGGTAATTTTGGAAAACCACTTAGATCAGTTAACATCATATTATAATGTGACCTTGAGAGATGCTCTGGACACAGTGGCTCCCCTTAAAACAAAAGTGATCAAAGCACATAGAAACTCACCCTGGTTTAATGAAAACACAAGAGCTCTTAAATTAGAGTGTCGAAAACTGGAGCACAGATGGAGAACAACAAAGCTACATGTCTTTCAAACTGCATGGACAGAGAGTGTTAAAAATATAAAAAAGCTCTCTTTAAAGCTCGCTCAGAATACTATTCTACAATAATAGATAGCAATAATAAAAATCCTTGGGTACTGTTTAGAACAGTGGCTCAATTAACAAATGGGAATTCAGATCTACAGTGCAAAATACCAAAAGATATTAACAGCACAGACTTTATGAACTTCTTCAATGAGAAAATTAAGAATATAACATCCCAGATCTCAGCATCACAGTACAAACCACATACCAGCTTAGCAGACCCTGTCTCACATTGTATTCAGCACTTCAGTAATTTTAATCCTGTAACTGAGCAGGAAGTCTTAACTTTAATTTCTAAAATGAAACCCACTATTTGTTCTCTAGATCCAGTGCCAACAAAACTAGTAAAAAGTGCAATGGATGTTCTTGCAGCACCTATGCTAAACATTTTCAATAGTTCATTATTGAATTACACAGTACCTGATGAATTAAAGTGTCAGTCATTAAACCATTACTTAAAACGTCAGACCTACACCCATACATACTTAATATAGACCCGTTTCAAATGTACCTTTTCTCTCTAAAATACTATCAAATCGATTCCAATATGTACAGAAATGTGCTGACAGGACTCCATCATTATACACAGAAGTGAGATATGGTGTCCCGCAGGGCTCAGTACTCGGACCTTTACTGTTTTCAATTTACATGCTTCCACTTGGATTTCTCATTAGGAAACATGTTAATTATCACTCATATGCAGATGACACCCAGTTATACTTTTCATTTAGATAAAATGAGGTTTGTCCAACGGCTTTAATTAGTTGTGTTAGTGAATTAAAGGAGTGGATGGATGAGAACTACCTATCTTTAAACACAGATAAAACAGAGATGTTAATTGTTGGAGGGAATGACGCTGATCACAACAATATTTTGTCATCATTTATCTCAGCTGGAATCACCACTAATTTTACTGAATAGAGCACGCAATCTAGAAGTTATCTTTGACTCTAGCATGTCATTTACAGCGCACATTACAAAGTTGTCCAAATCACGTTTCTTCCATCTTAAAAATGTTGGGAAATGAAGGCATTTTCTAAATAATCAGGATTCTGAGAAATTAATTCATGCATTTATTTCTAGTAGGATTGACTACTGCAATGCGGTGTTCACTGGATGTTCAAACTGTTCTTTATACAGCCTCCAGTTAATCCATATTGCCGCTGCCATAATTATTACAAGAACAAGAAAATTCGAACATATAACTCAAGTTCTTAAATCCTTACACTGGCTCCCAGTTAAGTTTAGGGCATTTTTCAAAATCCTCCTTTTAACATATAAAGCATTAAATGGCCAAGGTCCGGCTTACTTGTCTGAACTTATCATGACTTACAAACCAGAGCGCACAGTAAGATCTCAAGATGCCGGTCTACTTATGATACCACGAATTAATAAAAATAACAGTGGGTGGTCGAGCTTTTAGTTACAGGGCCCCTAAACTGTGGAATGGTCTGCCTGCTATTATAAGAGATGCCCCTTCAGTCACAGCTTTTAAATCCTGGCCGAAGACTCACTACTTCAAGTTAGCATATCCTGACTAGAGCTGCTGATTAACTGTACAGACTGCATCTCTGTTGTTAGTGATTAGCACTAAAACATAAGTAACATCCATCCATCCATTTTCTAACCCGCTGAATCCGAATAGGGTCACAGGGGTCTGCTGGAGCCAATCCCAGCCAACACAGGGCACAAGGCAGGAACCAATCCTGGGCAGGGTGCCAACCCACCACAGAACATAAGTAACAGGATAGTTATAATTTGTTAGTAACCCTTACCTATTCTGTTTCTCTTCTCGGTACTCAAACTGCCCACCTGCCAAGTTGTTTTGCCGGCCTAAAGTAAAGTCATCCCTGATGGAGGACTACAGGAGTCGTGGGGTATAGGGGTCCTTGGATTGGCTTGCCCAGCGCGGTTTCAGCTGTGTAATGGCCAGTAGGGGGAGGCAGCTTGATGGCTGAGGTCTTTAGGTCCCTAAACTAAATCCAAATCATACTATGGGACATCATCTACTGTTAAATTCTGCTCAATACTTGTAGTAATTTATTTTTATTTTTATACTATACTGAGGATTTGTTCTGTTCTGTGCATTATATTTTACTGACCCCCTTCTTTTTGACACCCACTGCATGCCCAACCCACCTGGAAAGGGGTCTCTTTTTGAACTGCCTTTCCCAAGGTTTCTTCAATTTTTTCCTTGTCTTCTTAAAGAGTCAAGGCTGGGGGGCTATCAAGAGGCAGGGCCTGTTAAAGCCCATTGCGGCACTGCTTGTGTGATTTTGGGCTATACAAAAATAAACTGTATTGTATTGTATTGCCCAAAGCTATAGATATAAATGAAGTGAAAACATTTGAGGACTCTGTTTGGGGCATTCTGTTCAGGTTTACTTAAGTAAAGAGTCTGATTATGAAAGAGAGGCTCGGGTCACCCTAGAACATGGTCATAACAAAACAAGGAATAAGGACTGGTAATCATTAACCTGTAACAGACAACTTTAAGTGGAATAAAAATATTATCTTAATAAAAAAACTCCATTTAATGTCAGAATATATTTACAGTAAATGAGGTTTCTTCCAAAATGAATAATAAAACCTTATAATCAGACAGCAAGACCACCAGGACAAAGATATTGAAATTTATTAAAATGTACACAACCCTGCATATAATAAAAAGGCTGAAAAAGAGGCTCAATTTGAACATTTAGAGGAGAAAAAAGGCACTTGATGTGACAGACAAAGTATTACTACAGCTACAGAATGTGAAGCCAAGAGTTAAGCAGTTCCAATGTATGGACATAGGAGTGCATGCAAAACCAATTAATAAATGCACATAAAACTTAACTTTGTGAAAGTGCTTGTATCAAAGCCAGACATTAAACAAGATGGCTAATACATAGGCAAAAGAAAGAATAAAATAATGAACAAAGTGTTGTGCAAAAGTATCCCAGATGCTTTTTTTCCTGTAGTTAAAGGGGTATGAACCAGCATCAAGTTGTGCGAACAGTACAGTCGCCTTATTATTTAATCCCTGACTTGTAACAAGGGTGACATTGCACCAAAAGGCAAGAAGCCCCAGAAGCTCATGACTCCTGAAATCCAGCGATAACACCACTAAAGCCCAGTGTGCCCACTGTCATTATGTTTTGGTGACTTCAGAATTAAAGCTGTGCTAAAGTAGGTGAAGGAAAACAACAATAAAGAGACTATCGTTGTAAAATTCCCCCTGAGTCCACAATGTTGTTTTGAAGTTACAGTAATTGTGGCAGTCCCCACTCCACTCTCAAAGCAAATACCAGGGATACCTGCCAAGAATATGGAATTTCACCAAGAAAGTCAAAATACACCATAAATTATCAGTCAACATCAGATGAATAAATACTAAAGGTTCTATCCCCTTCATACATTATGGAAGTCGGGTACAAAACAAGAACATAGAAGCTAACCTGTAATTTACATTTAATTGTAAAATCAATACAATGATGACCTGACATTAAAGAGAGCAAGAAATGCTTCCTTCACACATTTTCTCCATTTTGGCCATAGTAAAATTAAGTTTGTAAATCATTTGTTGTTTTCACCCTTTACTCCTTTCCTTTTAGAAAAGAAACAAAAAACATCCAGGCAAGTAGCCATCTCCAACAGCTTGCAAGTTCAGAGGACATCCTAACACACACTGATCCGATTGCATGCATCAGATATAATGCATTAAAACTCAAGGCAACATTAAACCTTACTTAGCCAATAAACATAACATTTTCATTCATATACAAAAAAGTGAGTGGAGCTACTGAAAACATTACAATTCATTACTGAGACACAGAGATCATTATAATAGTAATAATTTTACTAAAATCTTATGTTACTCAGTTACTAAACTCTACATTAACTTATGGTTTCTCTTTGGAATTTGCCTTGCAAGTTAAAATATAATGTTGACAATCTCTGTGACTTCATGTAAACCAGTCATATTGCCCAGCATTTCTGCCATGAAGTTCCTAAAACAAGGAATTATTTTCTGATTACTATTAATACTAATATTACTACTGTGCAAAACAACTACATGAATGCACACTATACTGGACCCTGCAATGCCCTCCAGGATTACAGGAATGCTGGAACACTTATTTTTTGTGATCAATTATTTAGGTAACCCCACTTATAGTGTGCTCTGCCTAGATGGTTTCATATAATTTTTTTTTAGAAAGGAAGGCTCCCCATTTATTTGACCAAGTCACTGCAAAGAAAGAAAACGTTTTCACAGTTTTGAGAAAAGCATTAAAATTTTACCTGCAGCATTGGGTATATGGTTTACACTCTAAACCTTCAATTAGATGTATGGACACTCATTAAAAAAAGAACATATTCATCTCTGAACCCAAAATTTTAGCAACCTTAATAAAAAATTTAGAATGTTTGCTAATGCTTAAACACTTATCTCATCAAGCACTGCTTTGACATTTGAATCCATATTATTGATACCTCACATAACAAATTTACATGGTACTAAACTAAATGACAATGACCAGAAGACTGTTGCTGGACATGTATGGTACATTTAGTATACCCTCAGCCTAGCTTTGACATTTCTGGCTTGCGTAAAACCATCATTTTCTGCTCCTGTTGCAGTTGAGTTTTTCTGTACCATGTGAAGTTACCTGTGCTGTATTTATTAATCTCATTTACTGTTTTTCATGTGTCCAACATATTGGAAGGCCTGTATTTCCAAAGATGTAAACGGAGTAAACCTTGAAGTAGAAGAAAACTGATACACAATGTAATTTAAAGGGAAAAAATATGGCATGAAATTGAATGCTGGTGCTGCCTGTACATTCATGTAGTCAGCCAGAAGAAGCTTCTTGCCAATTAGCTTTTAATGAGTTTGTTGGCCCTCTGGTTGGCATCATCAATGCGCGACCTATTGACATCCGCCTAAAGGGTGGGGACGAAAAAGGAATGAGTTAATTCAACTATTCAGAAAACATCAAAACTGCAAGCAGCACTGTTTTAATTCAATATTTTAGATTTTGTTCAAGTCACTCTATATGACATTTTCAGCAAAAAAATTAATTCACCAATAGATAACGTGCTCTGCAAATTGTCACTTAGAGTATAAACCAAGTGCAATTAGTGGGAATGACAGGCTTTATTGGGGGAGGAAAAAAAGAAGAGAGAGAGACAATCTACAGCCACAAGCTTACAATTTTTCTAATGAAAGAACACTAATACTAAAAGAAGAAAAACAAATCCAAATCTATATTTCATTTTGTTTACCTTAAAGCTGAAGACAGTTTCAGAAATGGTTATGGATAAATATATATTTATGGATATATTTGAAAAATAAAAGAACCTGTATTCTACACCCAGTATTTCTGTCAAATGAAACCTTCCAATTAATTTTAGCATTCTTTAGGTTTTAAGCCAATGTATCCAACTCAGAAGCAAAAGAATCTATAAAAACAAGGTCCAAGGTGGCAGAGGCAGCAAGAACATTGGCGGCATATGATGAAACTAGTTTATGTGGCTTTGTGAACTACATGTGCCGATGTGAAATTTATACATTCCTGCCAATATATTCCATTAGCATGTACACAAAAAATATAGATTGCATACTATTTATTGGTTCTGTAAAAAGAATAAAGAAAACCCCACAGAATCAATTCAACTTTCGGTTGCAATGCTATACTTTGCTGGTTCTGATCCTGGTTGTATGTGACAAAATAAACCTTTACTAGCATAGTTTCATAAAAAAAACTATGAAACAGTATACAATTATGAAATGGATCATACACAAATAAAAAGTGTAGTTTCTTTTTTCAAAATGCAGTTTGGTAGCTAACCATAGCAAAAGTCCCACCTTCTCTGTGATGCGATCAATCTGATTATTCTGCTTGTCAATTTCATTGCCCATGTCCACTGCCATATTCTTTAAATTGCCAATGAGATTTCCCACTTGGTCCAAGTTGTCCTCCATCTCATCCTCCCGGGCATCATTTGTAATCCTGCAAGAAGGATGTGAAATTGTAAAAAAATTACACTTTTTTTTGGTTATCTAGTTGTAGTATTGATATGCAAACTATAAAGAGAATAAAAGAAATAGATTTTAAAGAAATTTATACAGCTGCTCAAACTAACCTGCATGTTTTCAGAATGGGACGAATATATTCATATTCATACACTTTCCAATGCAAGAAAGCAAAATGATTCTTTAACATTACCTTTTGATGTATGGACCCTGTGCTGTTCCAGTGGACTGCTGCTGCCCATTTTGCTTACTATAAGGCTGACTGGATATCACCTTATCGGAACTGTCTGTGTTGGCACCATAGGTTTTCTTGTATTGATCTGATGTCTCAAAGCTTTTAACTCTGTCAAAAGGAAAAAATGCTTTAAATTCAAGGTGCAATGTGTAGATGGGTACAAACCTACCTTAAAAAAAAGGACGCAAAGAATAAGAGTTCTAACTTCTTTCCAGATTTAGGCGACACTAAAAGTGATGTCCCATAGCTAAATTTCTGTTGTTAACACATACATACCATACATACACACACAATGGGGGAAATACGTATTTGATCCCATGCTGAATTTGTACATTTGCTCACTTGCAAAGAAATGAACTGCCTGTACTTATTATGGAAGTTTCATTTTAATGGAGAAAGACACAATATCAACCAAAAATCCAGAAAAAAAACACATTACATAAAAGTTATAAATTGATTTGCATATCATTGAAATAAGTATTTGATCCCATACAACCTAGCCAGAATTCTGCCTCCCACAGACTGGCTGCGGACAATCAATCAATCAGTCAATCAATTACAGATACCTGTACTCCTTATCTCAACTCTTAATATGTATAAAGCACACCTGTTTGCAGAATCAATTTCTTCCATTTCAACCTCTCCGCCACCATGGGCAAGACGAAAGAGCTGTCAAAGGACATCAGGGACAAGATTACAGACTTCCACAAGACTGAAATAGGCTGAAAGACTATCACAGCAAGAAGCTTGGTGGGAAGGTGACAACTGTTGGTGCAATTATTGGAAAAGGAAGCAATATAAAATGATAATCAATTGTCCTTGGTCTGGATCTGCATGCAAGACTTTGCCTCATGAGAAAGGTGAGAGATCAGCCCAAAACTACACAGGAGGAGCTTGTTAATGATCTAGAGGCAGTTGGGACCACAGTCACCAAGAACACCACTGGTAACTCACTACGCCGTAATGGACTGACATCTTGCAGTGCCCGCAAGGTCCCCCCTGCTCAAGAAGGCACATATACAGGCCCAGATGTTAACTGGCAAACCTAAGACCGATTGACTGATTGCAATCTGTGGGAGCCAGATTTCTGGCTGAGTTGTAGGGGATCAAATACTTATTTCTGTTAATGATATGCAAATCAATTTATAACTTTTATGTAATGTGTTTTTTTCTGGATTTTTGGTTGATATTCTGTCTCTCTCCATTAAAATGAAACTACCATAAAAAATAGAGACTGCTCATTTCTTTGTAAGTGAACTTACAAATACAGCAGGAGATCAAATACTTATTTCCCCCACATATATATATATAAAAGTAAATGGATTTTAGGTTACATAGCCAGATGTGTGAAGTAAAACTGAAGGGAGGTTATGCTTAGCAGAGCTCTTGATATGATGGACTCTGCAGCATCAGCTAGTCCATTTTAGGCCTCTCTCAAAAGTCTCTTCATTGACAGAATTTTGCTGGACAACCTTTTCTAGGTAGCATTTAGGAAGGTTTGATGTAGGGTTCCACTTGCTGATAACTGCGAGAACCAAGCACATGAAAATTGTTTTGTACTAGTTTCTTAAAATTGTGTTTGTGTTATTTTATTTGTGAAAGCTTTTTGGTCTTCATTTTCACAGTTGTCCTTCAGATCCAATTTGAACACTGATCCCTTACATTTAGGGTGTTTATTTAGAAACTGTGCCAGTTATTTTAATGATTTACTGAAGAGGGTAAATTGGATGGCTTCGTTATGTGTTTTTTTTTTTGTTTTTTTTTTAATAAATAGTTTCACCTCAACATGACAGGAATACTTGTGTAAACAGATTTCTCCCCTAATCCCTGTTACTAAGGTGCCTTCCTAACATGAAAAGAGGCACATTTTAGGGTTCAGGAAGTTTGAAATTTCCTTATCAAAAAAGCTAATTTTCAGTGTATTTTTTTTTTTTTTATGTAACATTATAGAATTGCACATGTGAACAAACATTTTTACAAGACAATGCATTTAACCTTTGTTATTAGGTATGGAAACAGATCAGTTTTTGCTTTTTATTGACTTTATGTGACAATATCAAGAAAAGCTAAACAAGTAGTAAGCAACAGCTCCTTAAAAAATCATTACTATATTCCATAAATGCCATCTCTTTCATGGCACCTCCTTCATATAATTAAGGAAAAGGTTCATTGTGTTTTAAAGAAAAGCCTGCTAATTTTTTTATCATCATTGGTATATGCAAACAGGAATACAAATTACAGCCATGAATGAAAAAGAGCCCATAATTATGTAGTTATTTACCATCACCTAGTCATCCATAAGATCAGCAGACCTGGTTTAAAGAGTTGGCAACAGATCCTATGTTTAAGCGTGAAGGAAATCCACAGAAGCAAGCAAGAAGTCAACTATCCAATAAAGCAGCAGCAGAAACAGAAAGAAAAGGAAGGAAAAATGAAGGCAACAGTATCAACCATAACACTGATTGCATAAACACTTTACTGTGCTGAGACTAGTTCCATTTAAATGGTCCTTTCCATAACTTTAAACACAAAAAAAGCGATGCTCTCTACTGTTGTCTGACTAAATATACCAAGTACAAAACACGCTTTGCTCTTAACCAGAAAGCTGCTTTACGATCTTCTCCTATTAAAGATTCTCCTTTATGTTTCCTGTTACTTCAAAAATAATTCATTCAAACACTAACAAGCCTAAATCATACTGTTCATAAAAAAGCTTTCAAAAAAATATTTACTGTTATGCATGTTAAATATATGTACAGTGGTGTGAAAAACTATTTGCCCCCTTCCTGATTTCTTATTCTTTTGCATGTTTGTCACACAAAATGTTTCTGATCATCAAACGCATTTAACCATTAGTCAAATATAACACAAGTAAACACAAAATGCAGTTTTTAAATGATTGTTTTTATTTAGGGAGAAAAAAAATCCAAACTTACATGGCCCTGTGTGAAAAAGTAATTGCCCCCTTGTTAAAAATAACCTAACTGTGGTGTATCACACCTGAGTTCAATTTCCGTAGCCACCCTCAGGCCTGATTACTGCCACACCTGTTTCAATCAAGAAATCACTTAAATAGGAGCTGCCTGACACAGAGAAGTAGACCAAAAGCATCTCAAAAGCTAGACATCATGCCAAGGTCCAAAGAAATTCAGGAACAAATGAGAACAGAAGTAATTGAGATCTATCAGTCTGGTAAAGGTTATAAAGCCATTTCTAAAGCTTTGGGACTCCAGCGAACCACAGTGAGAGCCATTATCCACAAATGGCAAAACATGGAACAGTGGTGAACCTTCCCAGGAGTGGCCGGCAACCAAAATTACCCCAAGAGCGCAGAGACAACTCATCCGAGAGGTCACAAAAGACCCCAGGACAACGTCTAAAGAACTGCAGGCCTCACTTGCCTCAATTAAGGTCAGTGTTCATGACTCCACCATAAGAAAGAGACTGGGCAAAAACGGCCTGCATGGCAGATTTCCAAGACGCAAACCACTGTTAAGCAAAAAGAACATTAGGGCTCGTCACAATTTTGCTAAGAAACATCTCAATGATTGCCAAGACTTTTGGGAAAATACCTTGTGGACTGATGAGACAAAAGTTGAACTTTTTGGAAGGCAAATGTCCCATTACATCTGGCGTAAAAGGAACACAGCATTTCAGAAAAAGAACATCATACCAACAGTAAAATATGGTGGTGGTAGTGTGATGGTCTGGGGTTGTTTTGCTGCTTCAGGTCCTGGAAAGCTTGCTGTGATAAATGGAACCATCAATTCTACTGTCTACCAAAAAATCCTGAAGGAGAATGTCCGGCCATCTGTTCGTCAACTCAAGCTGAAGCGATCTTGGGTGCTGCAACAGGACAATGACCCAAAACACACCAGCAAATCCACCTCTGAATGACTGAAGAAAAACAAAAAGACGACTTTGGAGTGGCCTAGTCAAAGTCCTGACCTGAATCCAATTGAGATGCTATGGCATGACCTTAAAAAGGCGGTTCATGCTAGAAAACCCTCAAATAAAGCTGAATTACAACAATTCTGCAAAGATGAGTGGGCCCAAATTCCTCCAGAGCGCTGTAAAAGACTCATTGCAAGTTATCGCAAACGCTTGATTACAGTTATTGCTGCTAAGGGTGGCCCAACCAGTTATTAGGTTCAGGGAGCAATTACTTTTTCACACAGGGCCATGTGGGTTTGGATTTTTTTTTCTCCCTAAATAATAAAAACCATCATTTAAAAACTGCATTTTGTGTTTACTTGTGTTATATTTGACTAATGGTTAAATGTGTTTGATGATCAGAAACATTCTGTGTGACAAACATGCAAAAGAATAAGAAATCAGGAAGGGGGCAAATAGTTTTTCACACCACTGTATATCTCCAGAGTCTGCAATTAATCTTAAAATTATTTTCCTTGCATGGCCCAAAGTTTGAAAATGCAACTATTTAAAGGTGTGTTGAGCATCATTATTTGACATGCTTCATTCACACTGTATTTTATTATTGACTTTAATCAGAATTTTAACCATGGATTGGGCTGACTTAATACAATAATCACTTAGACTGCAGTAAATGTGAGGCTTCAAATGAAATGAATTCTATGGTATACCTGTCACATGGACAAATGCACAAACCACAACATTTAGTCAAGTTAGTCAGATTCTTCTCAGCATCTTTCATGTCCTCATTGATATGATCCAGACCTTCTTCAATACGATTCAATTGCTCTAACAGAGAAAAAACATAAATGTACATAATGGACTGTTCTGAATAAATGTACAAACCTGTCAATAGTAATAATTAAATGTTAAAAAATGAAAACTTATAGAAATCCCTAAGATTATAAGCAATTTGCAGCAAAGAAAACACCTGAAAATGTGTGACTTGCATGCAAAAACTTTCAGATTCTTGACAATATTAAAAAAAAGACATCTCTAATTAGATAAAAAGAGTAATTTCACATTACACAATTCTTAACTAAAAAAATATAAATAATGCAAAATGTATGTGTTATCACAACTGTCAGAGGCTTAAGAATCTATACTATAATATACTGTGGTGTAACCAGTAGAACAAAATAGCAGAAGATTAACCATTTCACAGGAGGCTTAATACTGGACCACAATTGACAATATATTAATAAATTAAAACTATTTTCAAATTCACAGCTATGAAAATGCAGCCATGTTCCTAGAATATACAGTTTTATATGAGAATCAATTACTATGCATTAATCTAGAGCACACTAACATTGTCAATGTAAAAATAAATTCTTCTGTGTAGTAGTCAAAATAAAAACAGCAACATGAGGGATAACTCTGAAAGACATAGAAAAAGTGTAGTATTCATACTAAGAATTATGGTTACACACTCATTATAGCTTAGGTTAATGTAAAATTACATTAAATTGTTATTATTGCAATGCATCATTTGTTAACAGCTATTGTCAGTGAGTCACCAGCGTTGACTGTTGGACACATGCTCTACTGTTCTTCTCAAGTAACACAAGATTTTGTCAGACACACTTTTGTATATTGAACAGCAGGAAGACACTACACATGCCAATATTTTGATGCTGAGGAGACTGTGGGACATTGCAACAAAGAAGCGAAGATAATTAAATTCGCTAATTAGAAAAAAAAGGCTTAAAAGCGATACTATACCAAATAAAATTGTATTCAGCTATTTGACTTAGCAACAGTACACATTACCTCAGATAACCAGGGTTTCACTATTATTTTGATATGGTATTCTACTTCATTATGTGAATTTCAAATTTTCCTGCTTAAAATAAATTACAATGTGTCAGGCTTAATATATGTCAACTTATTCTACTCTTTTGATTTATATCACAGTATGAAAGTTTCTCTATTAGATTATTTTCAAAGAATTTAGTTACGCAAGTGTAAAAAACTTCTGAAAGTCAAATTTAGCATGACCATGGTCACCAATTAATAATTATGTCCATATAGCTCGACATTCTTTAAATTATACTTCTTATTTTTCAGAGATATCCGCTATTACAATCTCTAGAAGTACCCATCACCAATTAACTGGCATGATCTTCATTAAAAGTCAACAGGTAACTAACTGTTATATGACAAAGTTATTCCTACACTGGGCTGCCAAATGTTTCTGCAGAAATAATGGATACTCTACAATTGCTTTCCATGTCTTCAAGTAGTTATTAAACAAATTAAATTTTTTAAGCAATGACAGGTGCTTTTAATTTTTGTGAAAATAGAAGCTCTTTTCAATGTTTAGGCTACAAAGTTTCATAGCATCTTGCCTGAAGAAGGGGCCTGAGTTGCTGCAAAAGCTTGCATATTGTAATCTGTTCAGTTAGCCAATAAAAGGTTTCATTTTCCTTGACTTCTCACTACATAGCATATAAAACAAATTTTACAGTAAACCCATCACTTACAATTATGTCTTTAAAGCATTTGTTCATGTCCTTATGCATAAACCCACTACTTCTCACACACAAATTATAGAGCTACTACTTTTCATGCAAACCATTTGGCTCCTGATGCCTTTAAATGAGTCTGTCTACTTATAATATCTGATTCACTTTTTCTTCTCTCAAAGAAAAAATCTAAAAATGACAAACAACTGCAAAGAACCAAGTCTGCTTTTAACTGAAAAAGAAGATACAGTAGATATCTCTTATTAAGTTTAACAAAGGTAACACCCAAAATGGAAAGCAAAGCAGACCGACATATACATACACCTTCCCAAAATGCTTAGCTCTCTACTGGGATTGCTTCCATCTTTAATCATTTTAAGTTCACTATTAAATCATCTTTCTATCCCTACCCTTCAGGAATAAACCCTAAATAGTGAATCAACTTACCTCCCTGTTCATCCAGCATGCCTAGTGTTCTCACACCAGTCTCCTTGCTCTGTTGACAAAAAAACAAATGAAAACTTATAAAACAGGCCTTAAATGTCAAACTGACAGCTAGCTAAGTAAAATAAGGAAAAAATTGACTGATGTAAAAGAAAAAAGCTTTACTGTGGGCCTGAATGTATTAGTGAAAGGTTACAAAGAAATGCAGAATTCAGGCAGATTTATGCACAATTGAACAATACCAACACATCAACATGGGTAATTTGCTTTATTTTGTCTTTGTGACTACATCTGTACATTACTCGTATTTCTTATTTTCAACAGAAGGTGCCACTAAAGTGTAAAACTGAAAGATTTTCATAAAGATTACAAGAAAGCTTAAAAGCAGCAAATCTGACGTCTAACAGATACCTTATGGTACCCATGGTGTACATTAAACAAAAATCAAAAGATAATGAGTATCATTCTCTTTCTCCTTGTAAATAACTTGCAAGCTCAGTTCAATGGGAACTAAGAGTCATTACGCAGGAGAACCTGCATACCAGTCAGAATTCAACAAGTAGTAGTACCAGCTGGTTATGGCCTTGATGTAGCAAGAGACAGTTAGCTACCATGCCCAACATGTGCCATAGCATTAGGCAGCTATCACAAAAATCAAGATGATCAGCTAAAGTATCAGCCTATATGATAAAGTTATCTTTCTTTCACATCTCTGACAGTAAACAGGTACACTTGTTTACCTCTTCAGCCATCTGCAGCATTCTTCGGGTACTTTCCAGTGACTGCAAAAAAAAACAAAAATAAAATTACGTACAAATACTTCAATAGAGATGAATGTACTGTATGTAACACTGCTGATACTTTCTGATAGTTACACTTGAATTAATGCTTCCCAGAAAAATTACTTTGGGAATCATACTTATTCTACGATTCTCATAAAAATGTTACTTTCCCCCCACAATTTCCAATTGACTCTTGCAGGATAGAATCTCAAACAACTCTATTCTCTTGTAGTAAAACTTTAGCACTGAACAACAATGTACTATATAATAAAACACTAATGTCTGTGGCTCCAGGCTCTCCGAGCAATCTTATTAGTCATTTTGGCTTTGGTGAGGAAACAAAAAAGGAAGTGCAAGTGTGAGATACACAAGCAGGAGTAAAGGCATATGAGGCATGTTGAGAGAGTTATGTTCAAAGACGGCAGGTACAAAACTGGACTGGACTGGACTGGAGATGAGAAACGTGTCTTCAAAATAAGGACAGAATCTGAGAAGCAAGCTTTACGGGAACAAACTTGTGAGTGGGAGCTTTAGTAAAGAGATGTTCACTCATGCAAATATAGACGAAAGGTGCTGAAAGCACATGTAGGGGAAGTGATAGCAAATATTCTTTAACTATTCTATTAGCTGTCTTAGACAGGTACTCTGGCTAATCTTAAACAAGAGCCTAAATTTAAAGGTTTCTAAGATACTCTAAGCTGAAAATGCAGTTAAAGTTATGACTGAAATGATTATCTGATATTGCAGACAGTGTCAAATATTTCTGTTATTGACTTTTATATATAATACAATATATAGTACATAGTACACACACATATACTGTACGTATATATACACACACACACACACACACATACATATATATATATATTATATACATACACACAGTATATATATATAAAACAAGAAGGACATACTTCATCTGTGACCTGGTTGGCTCTCATTGTGATGTCTTCTGCTGACATATCTGCCATGATGGTAGGTCAGTGTTTTAACTCCTTTTAGCCAAAATCTGCAGGAAAAATAAAAACCAAGAAAAAAAATGTGATTTTATCAAATGTGAACCACTTTTCATGCAATTTATCCAAGGTGGAAAAATGTTACTCAAAAAGTTTGCTTATATTATTAATATAGTTCCTTTTTGCCAGGTTATAACACCACATACTGACTTGCAGGTCCAATTACCAAGAGGGAATGAAACACGATTAATTGTGCATTTGAATTGTAACAAACAGTTAGTGATATTGTGTCATACTCAATAGTTTTTAATATTGTGCACACATTAATATTTCCATGATACAAAAAAGTCAGATGGTTGTTTAAGTAAAATACTACTTACTGTTGAGTAATTTTTCTCAATTTTCATATCTGTTTACTTTTTATCATTATAAATGTACTGTATATACAAAATTTGAATCATCTATATGAAATTATAACCATAGTTTATATACTTGAAAATTCACTTAAATATTCAGTTAAAGTACCACTTCTGGTTGCCAGAAGTGGCCCAAAAGTTGATAGGATTCCTATTTTTGATACAAACCAGATGTACAAAATCTCATTGAATTAGGTCAAAGCATTTGAGTTATTGTGTTTACACACAGACATACAGCCAGACCTAATTTCAAAAATGGTATTTTCAGACTCAGGAAGGTCACTAAAAAATCAGGATTCATCAAAATCTCAAGGTAGATTTTTTTCACGATTCTAATACTTTCTCTATACTATGTATACAAGAAAGAAAAAAAGACATTGTGAACAAAAAAAGAATATAAAAAAGGTAGAGTCTGTGACAGAGCAGACTGAAGCACAACAACCAATTTTTTCAATGCATGGTGAGCGGGTCATAGAGCCTGTTTACGCATATATGAATTGTCGTTGCTAAAGTGGCCCTTAGAGACAGAGAAAGAGAGGTTTGTTGGTGTGTGTGTGTGTGTCTATGCCCATATTTATGCTTTTGTTCTGTGATGAATTGGAGTCATGTCCAGAGATTGCTCTTGCCTTGCATCCAATGCTTGGTGGGATAGGCATCAGCTGCCCCAAGACACGGGCCTGGAAAAGAAGATTAGGAAAATGGAGGGATGCCTTGATTGTGTACTACAGGCATCCACTCTCTTAATGAACTACATATGTGCAGTATCAATTCAGCAGCAGGCAGTATTAAAATAAAGAAATGGGTATCCATGTAGATAAAGCCAGTGTTTCACAAAGTGGGGTCCGTGATGCACGGCAAGGAGGTCCAGAAAATAACCAGAAAGCTTTTCTAAGGAATTTATAATTATCAAATATACTTGGTGTACCAGTGGTCTGTTTATTCTCTACTCCTTTATTCTCAATTTCACTTATTTTAAACAGTAACCACAACATATCCAATTAAAATGTAAAAAATAATGCCCTTTATTAAACAAACAAAAGAGACATTAAACAGCATACAAACATGTAGCGGCATCCACAAATCCACCAAATACTGCTTTCCGACAACAAGTGAAAATGTGCCAATTTCATCAAAAAAAAAAAAAAAAGGAAAATATCAGGACAATTACATTGAGTTTTGCTTTGTGAGTCCTCCTCCTCAGCACTGAGCGCTATCAAGTCAAAGTGCAAAGCACATTTGAATGTGGAGGATGATAGAGTCTACCTGTCATCCATTACAACCAGAAATGAGAACTATCCAGTCAGAGATAGGGGCACCCATCTCACTAATGTACCAGGTTCATGATCACTGAAAGTACAGTGCTCGCTATAATGCTTGGCGCAAAAGACACATTCGGATTTATCCCTCTGCTCCACAACGGTCTCAAACATTACGGTGTCCTGAAATGCTGAGAACCATGCATAAAGAAAGTGTTGTGGGGTCAAAATGCATGAAAATAATCTTAGCTGGTCTCTTGTTAAACTGGCTGAATATCACAACATTGTTTTGCATTTTTATTTCTTAAAACAACACGAAAACCTGTTTTGCAGTGTATGTGTAAGGTCAAGATGCAAATCCATACTAGGCAACATTTTAGGGTTGATAAGATGGACGTGTTTGGTAAGCTTTACAGCCTTTATTAATAATGGGACCCCAGAATCCATAAGCTCCATTGTAATATCCAACAGCAGGTAAGTTACTTTTTTAAAATTTATAAAATACTCAATTTTTTATTTTTTCCCCTTTTTCTTGAGCTTCTGTAAAGTTATAATTTCCCCTCTGGGACAAATAAAGTACATCTGTCTGAGGCTGTATATGAGATAACGTCAAAAAAATATTAAAGAGTTTTCATTTCTTTTCCTCTTAAAATTGATTTCTTTGATTTTCAGTTACATTTTATATTAAAGATGATAAAGGCATGACAGGACCTGTGTTGGTTTTAAAACTTACATGGCCTTACATTAACACAAAATGTGAGAAGCAGATAATACAGCGTGGCAGTAAGCCAGCAGCTGATCGAGCAAAGAGAAGGTATTAAAAAAAAAAAAAACCAATCTGTTCCCCATTGTATCACCGTTTAAGACGGGGTTTCAGAGGAGTGACCACATCTCCCTGGGGTGCGTTCATCCCCCCTCTTCACAACACGAGCAGCAGAAACTTGAAGTGGCTGGCGTGTAGCGGCGGTGGGGGTTGGGTTGGAGAGCAAAGCGAGCAGGGGGCGAACTCCCAGTATATAAATATAGAACAAAAGATTGACCACAAAAAACACATTTGTAATTGTAGTAATATGACTTATACAGAACACAGTAAACTTTTTACTTAAAGTGGTAAAACAGCTATAATGCATTTATATTGAGTGGTACTTCATTTCAGATGTAATCTAATAAAATGTGTGTTACTCTACAAGAAGCAATGTTGGATTGTTAGATCATTTACCAAAAAAAAAAACTAAAAGTTAATTTCAAATATATGATGCCTCAAACTGATCAGGGTCCTATTAAGTACTGTAAATTAAGCACATTCAGCAGCAGCACCAAAAAATTTAAATTTATCAATATAAAAGTATTGAGAAGGACACGCATTTTAAATATTATCACTTAAAACTATAGCACAGCTGTAGAGCAGGCCGAAGTCCAAGAGACCTTTGAAGGCATTCTAAGCTATAGTGGCTAACATTAGACTGTGAAGACAACAACTGTTGCCTGAGAGCTTCACCATTCACAGTCGTATGGGAGGGTGAAAGAGAAAGACACAGTCCAAAAAAATGCACATGACATCTTGGTTAGAAAGCTCACGGGAGTCTCTAAAGCCAGCTGGAAAAATATACGTTCTAATGAGAACAAAAACCAAGCTTTTTGGCCAGACTAAAAGCCATGTTTGGTGTAAGCCAAAATGTTGTACATATCAAAACATACCATCTCCCACCGTGAATGGCTTGTGAGGGTAAGGGGATCAAATGAATGTAGAAAAACACAGGGAAATCATGAAGGACAGCCAGATATTGTCTCTTCAAGAAACCTGCACATTGCCTAGAAGATATAATTTCCTGCAAAACAATGGTCCCAACCATAAAGTCAAGGCTAAACAACAATAGCTCCAAAATAACAATGTAAAAGTCCTTGAGAGGCGAAGTCACAATCCAGATCTCAATCCAGTTGTGAATTTAAGATCCTTGTGCAATCTGACATAGCTTGAGTAGTTTTACAAACAAAAATGGGGATACACGATTATGATAACTAATTTAGACCACTTCACAGATGTGTTTTTCAATATGACAGTATCAATAAAGGCAAATTATTCTCACTGTGATTCCATGCGGATAATAAAAGCAGCAGTAATTATTCAAAGATACTGTATAAGTTCCTGCAGCTAAAAGGTGAACTACTGTAAGGTCAGTTCTCCAATCAGAATGCCAGCTGTTTTTTTTTCTGATGCCATAGGGCACGGCTCACTTTTGTCTCAAAAAAAAAAAAAAAGGCTTCCAGCTATGAAACAGATGACACACAGGCACATTATGTGGTAAACTGGTTTTAAAGTTTCTCCTTTGTCGTCCCCACCTGCATGCTAACCCTGGTCAGAGCAAGATGAATTGCGTACTGAAAAAATTAGACAATAAAAAGTCATTACTGAAAGAACAAAAAGCAGAGACATTTTGAGAAAGTGGACACAACAATTGTTATGTGTGCTACACTGCCTTTGACAGATGTACAGTATATTTTATTGCTGCTTATATGCTTCAGGTGTAACTGGCACGCTAATGACATGAGGAAAATGATTGAATCAAACCTAATGGGGCTGATGAATGTCACATTCTTAAATACAAGCTCTTCTTTATTCAGTTGTATATTACACAGCTACAAAGAATTTCATAACCTGCGTCTTTCATGGTAGAGTGTAAACTATGGTTTCTCTTTAAACATTTAGTGTTCTTATAACCCAGTTCCACCCAAAACTCCCCAGTACTCTCTCCAATAACCATCATATACATAACGTGCATTTTGACCAAACATCCAGGGTAAGGATACCCCACATCAATGCCATGGACTAGATAAGGGGCTGTCATTCTCATTGTAGGCACAAATACCATCATTTTGGTTACAAACCAGATATTACTGATATGGATACAACCATAGGTCAAAACTGCCCAGATTTCTTTTGCTGTATAGCCTGTAATCCAAACTTTCACTTTTGCCTCAACCATATTTTATTAGAATCCAGCCTCATTCTAGCTACATTAAGAACTTTATCACAACTGAATACGGACAAATTAAAAAAGGAAAAACTTATAAAGTAAATATGGAATTTTAGGCTTTTGGAGGGGTGGAAAAGTAATGCAATATCAAGAAGTTCAACGTATATAATGCAACATCTGTCATGTAAGATACTTACTGCAATCTCATCTTGGCTAATTTCAGCTAATGTGGTCACAATTTATGTTACCAGTGAAGCTGAATAGGACAAACAATTTCACATAAAGTTTCTTCAGCACAAGATTCTCCAAATCATTTGTGCCCAACAAAAGAAAGATAAAGAGAGTCCTAGTGTGTAGTTAAAGCAGTGGAAAAATTAAAAACTGAAAATATACACAGTATCAGGATTTTTTTAAAACCATATACAGGTATAAGGATCTAAGAAGCACTGCTTTGTTTTTATTGTGCTACATATTAGAATGTTGAAGCAATATTTTTTTTGGTACTTGTATAACATAATGCATTTTTTCTACATTGTAATGGATGGCATAATGCAATAAATATGCTGCAGAGAGAAGCTTGTGTTTGATGTTTGAGAATGAAAATCAGTCTTCATTCTCCTGCCATCTGAGCTTCATGTGGTATCAGTCTTTGGCTCTTAGAATGTGAATCACGGTCAGAGTCTTGCAGAAATGGGTGCAACTTACCATCTTTCAGCAGCTTCTCTTTTAGCCCTCAAACACAGTGCATCCGGAAAGTATTCACAGTGCATCAGTTTTTCCACATTTTGTTATGTTACAGCCTTATTCCAAAATGGATTAAATTAATTTTTTCCTCAGAATTCTACACACAACAGCCCATAATGACAACGTGAAAAAAGTTTAGTTGAGGTTTTTGCAAATTTATTAAAAATAAAAAAACTGAGAAATCACATGTTCATAAGTATTCACAGCCTTTGCTTAATACTTTGTTGATGCACCTTTAGCAGCAATTACAGCCTCAAGTTTTTTAGAATATGATGGCACAAGCTTGGCACACCCATCATTGGCCAGTTTCTCCCATTCCTCTTTGCAGCACCTCTCAAGCTCCGTCAGGTTGGATGGGAAGTGACGGTGCACAGCCATTTTAAGATCTCTCCAGAGATGTTCAATCGGATTCAAGTTTGGGCTCTGGCTGGGCCACTCAAGGACATTCACAGAGTTGTCCTGAAGCCACTCCTTTGATATCTTGGCTGTGTGCTTAGGGTTGTTGTCCTGCTGAAAGATGAACCGTCGCCCCAGTCTGAGGTCAAGAGTGCTCTGGAGCAGGTTTTCATCCAGGATGTCTCTGTACATTGCTGCAGTCATCTTTCCCTTTATCCTGACTAGTCTCCCAGTTCCTGTCACTGAAAAACATCCCCACAGCATGATGCTGCCACCACCATGCTTCACTGTAGGAATGGTATTGGCCTGGTGATAAGTGGTGCCTGGTTTCCTCCAAATTTGACGCCAGGCATTCACACCAAAGACTTCAATAACTGTCTCATCAGACCAGAGAATTTTCTTTCTTATGGTCCGAGAGTCCTTCAGGTGCCTTTTGGCAAACTCCAGGAGAGCTGCCATGTGCCTTTTACTAAGGAGTGGCTTCCGTCTGGCCACTCTACCATACAGGCCTGATTGGATTGCTGCAGAGATGGTTGTCCTTCTGGAAGGTTCTCCTCTCTCCACAGAGGATCTCTGGAGCTCTGCCAGAGTGACTATCAGATTCTTGGTCACCTCCCTGACTAAGGCCCTTCTCCCCCGATTGCTCAGTTTAGATGGCTGGCCAGCTCTAGGAAGAGTCCTGGTGGTTTCAAACTTCTTCCACTTATGGGTGGAGGCCACTGTGCTCATTGGGACTTTCAAAGCAGCAGAAATTTTTATGTAACCTTCCCCAGATTTGTGCCTTGAAACAATCCTGTCTCAGAGGTCTACAGACAATTCATTTGACTTCATGCTTGGTTTGTGCTCTGAAATGAACTGTCAACTGTGGGACCTTATATAGACAGGTGTGTGCCTTTCCAAATCATGTCCAAACAACTGAATTTACCACAGGTGGACTCCAATTAAGCTGCAGAAACATCTCAAGGATGATCAGGGGAAACAGGATGCACCTGAGCACAATTTTGGGCTTCATGGCAAAGGCTGGGAATACTAATGTAAATGAGCTTTCTCAATTTTTTTATTTTTAATAAATTTGCAAAAACCTCAAGTACTTTTTCATGTTGTCATTATGGGGTTTTGTGTGTAGAATTCTTAGGAAAAAAATTAACTTAATCCATTTTGGAATTATGCTGTAACATAACAAAATGTGGAAAAAGTGATGCGCTGTGAATACTTTCCGGATGCACTGTACCAAAAACTCAAAATACAGCTTTAAACTAGGTTTGTTGAATCACAAAATTCTATTGAATCCAAATATCACTAGGAATGCTATCCTATCCAGAACTGGCTCCTTCCACCTAAAGCACTAAGTCCTCACGATCCTGAACTACATAAAAAAAAATTTGAAATTGATAGATGGGTGGGTAGAATGCATGGATGAATTTTCACTTATAAAATGGCAATCACAGCACTCTTACACATTACACAGTTTTTCAGACAGACATACAGCCAACAACCTTTTGAAAATGCCAGCTGCTATAGTGGATGTATGGGTAAGCTCAGGAAAAGAAGCTGCCTGTGTTTATAACACCACAAGAAGCATTTTAACTGTTCATGTCAACCCACATAAAACACTTTCACATATTTGCTTCAGAATTACCAGTTATTCAAGTAACTTGGAGCAATTAAAAAAAAAAAAACAGTCAAAGGCATAAATAATACAATAATCTTTTTACAATTTCACAGATATGTCTGTGCTTTCATCACATTCATGGTGTAATCTTTGAATCAATTAAAGTTACGATAAGACAAAGAAAACTTTATTCTATAGTATGCACATTCAGCCTGGGTTGAACCATTACTATTATTATTGTAACCATTATTTATTTTATATGAAGAATTCCTTCAGATGGGGCTCTGTAGTCATGTCAATCTTGTCGGGTGAAGGTTGAGTGGCTGGTTTTATGGATTTCTGAAGATATTATTGTACTTGCTATGTTCTTTTTGGGACTAGATTGTTTTCTCTTATTTTTTGATCCTTTTAAAATACTTATATGGTAATTAAATGATTAAACAGCATCGACTATCAGTTACAAAATGAGAATAAAATTTGTATAAAAATGAAATAAACTTAAAATATTTTACACACGCATATTCTAAAGGGACTAAATAAAGAAATTGTTTTAGTCAGTGGTTATAACCCATACTATAGCAGGTCTTTTTCTGATCTATGAGATATTACAATAACAAAGCTAAGATGAAGAACAATATACAGTATAACTGTCAGAGAAAGACCAATAAGAGATGGCAAACTGCCACACTGTTGAGAACCCAGCAACAAATAGGATTAACAGAAGCTTGCACAAGAGGGAGACATCTATAACTAAATAATTCCTCAAAGTAGCTAAAGGGACGTCTGGAAGGAAGAAACAATAAGTGTAAAATAAAATGTAGGGTTAAACAGTAACACGTTTTTCTGAACAGACAGAAATATTAATCAGGCATGTTTCATATTCTTATAACCACACTCTCCAACCCCTAAAGGAAAACAGATGGATATCTGTGAAACAAGTTTCATTGACTTCAGTCTACAAGGGTTGTTATGTAAACAACCAGAGTGAAATAAATGCTATTACTTTAACAATGGGTTCTGCATTTCTTAGCTTATCTTATCTACAATGCAAAATATTTTTTTGCAGGGGAATCAAATCTATAAAACAGAAATTCTTAAAAAAAAAAAATAACTAAGAACAAGGAAGCTGTGAAACAAATGAAAATGCCATAATGACATTGTTGCAATTCAAGATAAACAACATTCACCAATGTGGAAATAAATCCTTCTAACAGTGATACTACGTGAAAAGAAATGTGATGAACTATGTAATAGCAGCAAGGAAGAAAGAAATACAACAGTTAGACTTGAACACACAGCTGATAAATTCTGCTTTCACAAAAGCATATTTTCACACTAAAATAAAATGTTGATATTCAAACAAATGATTGAGTTTATTAATAGGAGAAACAAGACCAGCACTTTAAAACTATTTCTAAAATATATGCAATGAGCGAATATTAACACAATGTAATATTAATGTAATATATTAACAATGCAATATATTAACACAATGACAGTAGGGCTGCAACGATTAGTCAACATAATCAACGATGTCGACTACAAAAAATCGTCGACACGTCATAAACAGAACCTTCAATAGAGGCTCCAGTCACAAAGAACCACATTGGTTTTTGTAACTGCAATGCACTACATGAACGTCTGGGGGCAGCATCGTTTGTTATTGTTTGTCAAGACTGCACACAGTCCTACCAATGAAGAACAACGTCTGAGGAGAAGAAGAATGTAGAGGAAAATAAAGGTGGTTGCAATGGCGAGTCGGATAGAGGAGGGGGAAGGAGATGGAAAACAATTTAGACAGAAACTTTCTAAAGTGTGGGAGCACTTCACCAAGAAAGAAAAAAAAGCTGAATGAAGATTATGCAAAGTGGAGCTTTCTTTTCACAGCAGCACCACCGCGATGCACGAGCATCTGAAATGCAAACATCCTGAAGCTGTGACGCCGCCGTCTCTTGAAAGGTAAGTTTTAGCAAGTAAAGTTAGTGTCACGTGTTAACATTGATGTTTGTAGTATAATGTGTATATCAAGGTTTCGGCTGCAGGGGCTGGCAGTGGTCATGAGCTGGCTGCTCAACGAATATACGCAGTGACTGATCAGCTCTGGCGTGCTGCCAAATTGCTCTGCGAAGCAAACATAGCCAGTTGCAGGGTTCAATGTATGGATGTCACTGAATATACTCACCGTGATGGCAAATTGCACTAAGAAACGACTACAGCATTCAATGAATATACATCACTGAATATACTCGGCTCCAGAGTGCTGGTAAATTGCATTGAGAAACAACTTTAGACAGTTACGGAGTTCAATGAATGTACGTCGTCGCATATACTTGGCTTCGGTGTGCTTCCAAATTGCACTGGAAACTGACTCTAGCCAGTTGCGGCGGTTTAAGGGTTAAGTGCATATAACTTCAATTATGCTTGCTAACGTGTTTGAAGCTATAGTAAACGAGTGAATAGGTGCAGCTGAGCCATCCTAGTATTTTTTTCTTATAATATTTGAGTTCATATGAATAGTAAACCATCTCTAACTAACATTAGGTAACTTGTGTTTTGGAGTATATCAGTAATTAGCTTGTTACATATTTTAGTCCGTTATTTTTTTTTATTTTGGTATAATATAGTACATGATGTGATAAACTACAACACTTTTTTCTTCAGAGTGTGATGATTAAAACATCTTTCTCTGCAAAATCATTCTTGTGTATTCCTGCTACCTCTACTCCCTCTGAGCGTCTCTTCTCAGCAGCTGGGAACATCGTCTCAAAAAAGACAGCCAGCCTCACACCAGAGCATGTCGAAATGCTCACGTTCCTGCACTGCAATCACAAATATATGAACTGAATCTTTTATAAACTGTACATTATTGTTTTATTTTATTTGTATTGAAGCTTTATTTAAACTTTTGGACTTTATGACACACCAGTGGCCATTTTTGGTTAAGTTAAATGCACTTTTTTTGTTAAAAGACTATGTGCACTTTAGCTTGTATTGTTTAATGTATTTCTTTTTTATTGTGATGGTCACACTAATATAAAACATTGATTATTTTCAAATTCATATGTTTCACTGCTTGTTATTTTAATTTGATTATTATTCATTTTAATTGTGTTAATGCAGAGACATCTGGGTGACATTCACAGGTGGACAGAGGTAAGACATACACTGGAGCCCAGAACAGGATGTGCAACCACAGGTTGCAGGCATCAAAATAGTCAGGCATGAAATAATCGTGACTAATCAAAAATAAAAAATTGAACAATTAGTCGACTACCAAAATAATCATTAGTTGCAGCCCTAAATGACATCAAAAAGTACATACAGTATTTGTTGCTACGACAGCTGGAAGACTACAGAAAACATGATAAAATAGACTAAGAGACAGCTTTTACAGGGAAATAAAATTAAACACTCACACAGCTTATTTTGAGGAGCTAACAACTTAGAACAGTGTAAAGTAAGAAGGTAGCTTCAAACTGGTGATATTAAACATAAAAGAAAAAACAATTAATTAGATAAAGTTAAAAGAAAACAGAAATTAAGCAGTTTAAAAAAATGTAAACAATTAATGGAAAGTCTAAACACATCTATTTTCTAATAAGTACAGCACGAACTATACATAACAAGAACAGACAGTAAAAAAATAAAAAGTTGACACTTCACTTGAGTTGCTGACTTTTCCTATTTTCGGCCTTTGCCAACAAACTAACTTTATTCCAATTATGAGCATCTGTAAATATGTCCTTAAAATTCAAATATTACCATCATTATTTTATATGATACAATAAAGGGATAACCTTCAGGTACAAATGATATTTATTAGGAAATAGCCACATTAGCTGTCAAAGACTAACAGTGGAATACATTAAAAAATATTTCCTCTGAATCCTTGTGTCTCTGAAATGCTCTTGACTGGCACTTATTTTTAGCATGCTGCCATAAAGTTTCTTATTGAAAAAGATTAGGCAATTGCTTTATTACTGCTTAATATTTTGCCATTTATATGTTTAAAATGCAAGACAAATGCAAGGGCAATAATGGAATCTCATTAACTTACTACATGTACAATGCAGGCCCAAGAAAGATCAGTTGAGAAACTGTTCATATTTACACAAGACCTATATGCATTTGTTGTAAACTATGAAGGCTTACATTATTTTTTTTTTATTTTGGCAAACAGAAGACATTTCAAGCAAAGTGATGTACACGTGTATCAATTTTGAGCTGTAAAAATTAATTTAAGCAGTCAGACAAAAACTGGATTTTACAATGGAGTAAGTTTTACCTGCAGTGTGAATGTAGACTTTGAGACTCCACACTGTCCTTCTACTGTATGTGTGTTTAACAGTGTATCATGAAACTGACTGCCTCTCTAGTCAGGTTTGGTTCCTGCCAAAGCTGGAAAAATAATTTCAAGCTCGCCAGGAGCTCTTTATCAGAATAAACTGGTTCAGACAATGGACAGTTAATGTAGTAAATATGGATTTTCTATAATGGTACTATGAATATGGTAAACAGTCCTTTATGACTAAAAAAAAGCACCTCTATGATAATAAGGAAACCTGGTAATTTGCAAAACCAAACATATTAGAATGACCGGGTTTGAAGCATATTTAACAACTTCATACAAGTTTTACGAGGTCAGTAGATATGTATGTCCAGCACTTCCATCTCAATCAAATATTGCATACGTACAACATACAGGCTTACAACTACATGGTGTGCTTTATTCACATTGCATCTTGCTTCAATGTAAGTATTTTACATACAGTGAGCTCTGTACAAGAAAATGCATCATACAGTACATGTGCATGCACAGAAGTGAATGTCAGTGCAGAAAAATGAATTTCCATTAAACTTTGCTGCTGTTGGCAATGAGCACAGCTCAAAAACAGTCATTCGGTAGTAGTCACAACAGATAGACAGATTTTCCAGAATAACACCTTCAATAGATTGAATCCACAAACCTGCCTGGACTAATTGTTGGTGTTTGCTGCAACATCTCTCTCTAGAATCAGCAGGTTCTATGCATGCTGGGGCTTGACTCTTAAATGACAACTTGGTTGCAAAATCAAAAAACGCCACCAACCTCTCAAAGTACTGTGTCAGCTAATGAGTCAAATGATTAAGATCCACTGAACAAGATTGAAATCAATGTCAATTAAATGTGCTTGAAAGCAAGTAAATATATGTATACTATCTAGATTATCAAGGCTACTGTACAAAAAACTGCAATTACTAATTCACTCGGTCAGCAAGCCATAAAAAATTAACTCTGCCCAGTTGACTACAATCAACTTATTAATTAAATCTGCCAAGTAAAAAGTACTCTTTCTTTGCTAAAGGTGTAATTTTTCTTACATGTGTTGTTTGAAAAGGACTCAGCCAAAGTATGCATTAACATTAAAATAATCTTCATTGAGCCTTCAGAAAACAAACCACTAAAAAAAGCACACCTGTCTTGCCAATAAAGTGTGACATTAAGAAGCTAATAATCTCTAATCTGCCCTTTTTCACAATGCTCACTCTACAAATGAGGCTTTTAAGAGAAAATGTATTTTAAAAATGTAATATCCTGCCTTACAGATCCAACATCCTGGGTTCAAATCCTGCACATAGTTGAAGTTCTTATGACATTTACACATCGCCCTGATGTCCTTGTGGGTTTTCCCTCTGTTGCTTCAGCTTTTTGACCCCCAAATCCTCAAAGACATACCAATCACATGAACTGTCTTCTTTATTACTCTAAAACTGGGTACATGTAAGTATCACTGTTTGTGTGAGTTGGCCCTGTGATGGTTGGACTAGTGTCCTGTTCAGGGTTGGTTCCTACATTTTTCCTGATTATGTTAGCATGGACAGGTTGCCCTTCACAACCATAAATTGGGTTAGGGGAGTTTAAGAATATAATGTTCACACAGCAATGATACACATGTATCTTCACTTTTCTTTAAATTTGGAGTAATCAATGATTAGGGAGACTTGTGAAGGGTGCGATTCTTTATCCAGCCATCTATCTTCTGAAAAATGATGTACGATATACTTGACTAAATGTAGCTTTGCAAGTGAATTTTGTACTTCAGTAGTTGCTTCTCACTTCACTGCTCACCACTAATCGTCAGTATTTGGATACAATTAAAGAGTATGAAGTCCACAAGAAAAGGTAAAGTAATAAGAATATGGCAAAAGAAATTTAAGATAGAGCAAAAAAAAAAATCACATTCAAGGATTTAGTGTACATACACTGTAAATAAACTAGGACATATTTCAAAATGCAAAATAAGAAAACAAAACGATTAAACAAATAGACCGCTTATAAGTAAGACTAAACCATTATTTGTGAAACTGGGTAGAATGAAAACCAGGAGCCACGGTGGTACCTTGCGATTAAACCTGGTAACGGTTTATTCTTATTTATAGGGTTTATTCTATACAGTCCAAACTATAGCACAATTTTATAGCTTGCTTTCCAATTCCGTTTATATGCGTGGTAATCCTTTTCGAAAACGATACGGTGATGTACCATGTGCCGGACAGGGACGAGGACTTCAGCGTGGCGTGTTGCAGGGTTTTGCTATAAATAAGGTGGTCTCCCTACTTCAATATTACCACGGAGAACGTGATAAGGCACATCTATATATAAAACATAAAAAAAAGTGTCAGATGTTATTTTACAATAACGAAAGAAAAGAAATGACGACACCCCTGCTGGTTTTGTAACTACTACTCGTTGGGTATCTGTTTCACTGTATTTAACTTGGGACTGCCCCATCTTCCATGCAAAAAGTAATGTATTCATACTTAAAAGTAAAGGCCCGGGGGTTAGAATAACAACAGCTGGAAACGAGTGGCGTCACACTTCAAAAGTATAATACAAAGACTAATTTTATTAGTTTTATCTTCGTTTATGTGTCACTCGTGATGGAAAGCAAACAACTGGGCACATAAGAAAGCAAAGCCGCTTAATGCTCATCGGCGTTTCCTGATTGTTTAACTTTTCTCGGTTTTATTCTTCGGCTTTCCGCCTTGGGTAAGAAACCTTTGGTGTTTAAATTCTGCAAAAAATCGGTTTGCTTTAGCGGTTCCAGAACATTCTTTTCAGATAAAAAGTAGCTGAATGTTAAATAAACACCTCTGTCAGGGTCTTGCAGTAATCAGATGGACTCTGACATATCTATCCGACGCCCAATCGACGAAAACAAAGTGCGAAGTTTAGAAAGTTGCTGTTTTCAGTAAAAACCTTCACACAATTTTAGGTTCCCCGGTGCGTTACCATGTCTCTTTTAGCTTTTTGTTTATCTCGAAAACCGCAACCTTACCTCTCACGAGAACAACCGCAGTTTCCGCTCCAGCCAACACCACCGAACTTCGGCTCACGAATTCCTTCAGTGACTCGAAGGGTACGCAGGCGCGTGGTGTGCCCTACCCGCGAGGCCAGCGCAAACGGCGCATGCTCACATTGAGTTGCGCTCTGCCGCCCAAATATGTCGGGGCGGCATCTTAATGTGAAGACATCTGTCGTCGTTCTCTCCTACAAACTTAAACTCTAAGAAAGAAAGTTATTTGACTTTATTCATTGTTATTATCTGACATGGCTTTTCTTTAGAGAGATGAAATTAATTTTTTAATGTTAAGAAAATCCAATTTGGCTTTTACTTGACTTGTCACTTTTTTCAGAAAAAATATATAATCTTCTTGACTTTTATAATATTGTGCAACTTTTTTTTTTTTTTAGAAAAAAATGAAAAAATATCCTCATTAACATTTAGAATTCCTTGTTTTTATTAGACTAAAATTATCATATTTTAAGCAAAAAATATTCTTATTAACTGTTATTTTTCTCAAGAGAAGTAAATATTTTAGTTCCTCGATTTCCCGAACCTACAGTGGTGTGAAAAACTATTTGCCCCTTCCTGATTTCTTATTCTTTTGCATGTTTGTCACACAAAATGTTTCTGATCATCAAACACATTTAACCATTAGTCAAATATAACACAAGTAAACACAAAATGCAGTTTTTAAATGATGGTTTTTATTATTTAGGGAGAAAAAAATCCAAACCTACATGGCCCTGTGTGAAAAAGTAATTGCCCCCTGAACCTAATAACTGGTTGGGCCACCCTTAGCAGCAATAACTGCAATCAAGCGTTTGTGATAACTTGCAATGAGTCTTTTACAGCTCTGGAGGAATTTTGGCCCACTCATCTTTGCAGAATTGTTGTAATTCAGCTTTATTTGACGGTTTTCTAGCATGAACCGCCTTTTTAAGGTCATGCCATAGCATCTCAATTGGATTCAGGTCAGGACTTTGACTAGGCCACTCCAAAGTCTTCATTTTGTTTTTCTTCAGCCATTCAGAGGTGGATTTGCTGGTGTGTTTTGGGTCATTGTCCTGTTGCAGCACCCAAGATCGCTTCAGCTTGAGTTGACGAACAGATGGCTGGACATTCTCCTTCAGGATTTTTTGGTAGACAGTAGAATTCATGGTTCCATCTATCACAGCAAGCCTTCCAGGACCTGAAGCAGCAAAACAACCCCAGACCATCACACTACCACCACCATATTTTACTGTTGGTGTGATGTTCTTTTTCTGAAATGCTGTGTTCCTTTTATGCCAGATGTAACGGGACATTTGCCTTCCAAAAGTTCAACTTTTGTCTCATCAGTCCACAAGGTATTTTCCCAAAAGTCTTGACAATCATTGAGATGTTTCTAAGCAAAATTGAGACGAGCCCTAATGTTCTTTTGCTTAACAGTGGTTTGCGTCTTGGAAATCTGCCATGCAGGCCGTTTTGCCCAGTCTCTTTCTTATGGTGGAGTCGTGAACACTGACCTTAATTGAGGCAAGTGAGGCCTGCAGTTCTTTAGACATTGTCCTGGGGTCTTTTGTGACCTCTCGGATGAGTCGTCTCTGTGCTCTTGGGGTAATTTTGGTTGGCCGGCCACTCCTGGGAAGGTTCACTACTGTTCCATGTTTTTGCCATTTGTGGATAATGGCTCTCACTGTGGTTCGCTGGAGTCCCAAAGCTTTAGAAATGGCTTTATAACCTTTACCAGACTGATAGATCTCAATTACTTCTGTTCTCATTTGTTCTTGAATTTCTTTGGATCTTGGCATGATGTCTAGCTTTTGAGATGCTTTTGGTCTACTTCTCTGTGTCAGGCAGCTCCTATTTAAGTGATTTCTTGATTGAAACAGGTGTGGCAGTAATCAGGCCTGAGGGTGGCTACGGAAATTGAACTCAGGTGTGATACACCACAGTTAGGTTATTTTTTAACAAGGGGCAATTACTTTTTCACACAGGGCCATGTAGGTTTGGATTTTTTCTCCCTAAATAATAAAACCATCATTTAAAACTGCATTTTGTGTTTAATTGTGTTATATTTGACTAATGGTTAAATGTGTTTGATGATCAGAAACATTTTGTGTGACAAACATGCAAAAGAATAAGAAATCAGGAAGGGGGCAAGTAGTTTTTCACACCACTGTATTTAAGAAAATCTTAGGCTCAAGGGAAGCTACTGTCAGTGTAAGTAGTCAAGGGTCCCGACACTGGACAGGACCTTATGCATCATGCAAACATGAAGGTAGAATAAAGTCATCAAAGCAATATACCTAACTGTTAGTAGCCTACAATGTGTCAGTTATGGAAAGAACATGCACATTCTACAAAGGAAAGGATCTTGAGAACCTCTGAGGCTGCAGCACAATCAGCCAAGCAAGAGTGGCATTTGGGAGTGGCAAGTGAGACAACTGCCTCAGGCCCCGCTTTTGAGGTCCGTGTGTCCTATTCAAGTAGATTTGTCATGTTACATTCTCCAGTATATATATATTTGAGGTGTTTCTAAGACAAACCCTTTTAAAATCCATCTTCAAGGTCAAATTCCATACATGTATGTCTTTGAAAACATTCCATAGTCCTCCTTTATCGTCCGAAAAGGGTCGCCAATATAATTCCTTCCTAAAATAGGTATAGCCCATTAGTTGCTGGATTGGCTTCTCCTATCTATAAAAAAAGACATTGCATCCAGATTAGACAACGAAGATGTCATCAATGACTTTTCCAATCGGAATGCAAGAAAAGTAGATTTTCATCTCTGAACCTGGAAGCCGGTAAGAGATTTCATGATGATACCTCTACGTTAATTTCACACTTCCTGTCGAAACACTGAAACTCACGTTTTATTTGTAGGCCATAAACATGTCAGAATATTAATGCACAAAAACATGTATCGCTAATGATGACCGGCTGACATGACATCAACATGAGTTATGACTAGGACATCCTGCATATCGGGACTCGGAGTATACTTGCAATTTGGGTACTTTTCTAGAAGAGGCCCTGCTTGTTTCCACATGACACTGCATTGCATTTCACACTGTCGTTGTATTGTCATGAATTATGAATTCCATTTTTTCATAGATTATATTGTTGTATTTTGATAAAGTCCACATGGTGTCTTGCAAAAATTTAGCTGAATACTGTAATGAGAAAATCCAGTGTATGTTAGCATTATTTTTATTAAATTCACACGCAAGTTTATACAGTCCACACATACTGGTAACAGCATTTGATGTAAACGGCCTCACGTGGAGTTGGTCAGCCCTAGGCCCCGCACACCCCTAAGGCCGCCTCTGCCGCTAAGCTATCATTTTGCCTATCATATTAGTCAAAAATGGTGTTGCTTAAAATTTCTCAATTAGGTGAATATGGAAATGAATAAACCCAATAACTTTCTTCAGCATATTCATATTAACTCCAGTAAAACTGAATTTATTCAAAATGCTGCTTCAAGAATCATTCTAAGAACTAGAAGCTACCAGAGTTCTCTTTACATTAGAGTCAAGTGGAGCACTGCCTCACCCTCAGCAGAAGGCACTGTTCTGCAATAAAACATGACACATAAACTCATCACAATAATTGAATGGAAAGATTCACAAATTCAGTCCTGAGGAACCCCCATGGCTACAAGTTTTTATTCCAACTAATTTCACACTCATTGTGTTATTCTTACTGTTACATGATGTCATCGTTTAGTGAGATTAACTTTTTTTACTCTTCTTCTAAGAAATTCAGCAGTCTTCATTCATTCATTGATTTTAGCAACTTGGGTTGCAGGAGTCTCTCCCAACAAGTATAGGGCAGGAACAGTCTGTGGACAGGGTAAGGCATATATATATTTTTTTTTTTGCCAAAATTTGAATTGCTTAAGTTTTCTTTATCATTTTCTTTTTAATGTACCATATTCTATAGTGTTTGCCCTCCTAATTGTATCCATATGCTGAAAACACTGAATGCTAAAGGGTAATAGTAATTTGAGTGCAACATTCTGACATCTGCACATTTGTAAGTAACATTTTTAAGGAGCAGACAAGTGAAAATGGGAGTAAAGTCATTATTCCCCTTTAGTCTGCTGTCTGCACCTGCCTCTGCACTGGTCATTATAAGTAATCAGCATAAAGATACAATTAAAGAGAGCCAACTGTATAGAAAAGGGTACACTAAAATGAAAATGGCAAAAGAAACATAGGTATTTACATCTATGACAAAGAGTATAAAAATTATGAATTTTTAGACACATTTGTAGACCAGATAACTAAACAATGAAATCAATTAAAAGTAATAATGATACACTAATTATGAAATGGATTAGATTAAAAACCTGCAGCCAGTGTGGTCCCTGAGGACTGAACTTGAAAACCATCAATTTAATGTATTGTTTCCATGTTTACTAGCAAGCTCAGCTTAGCAGGGTGAGGGGAACCTGGAGAGGTGGAGATATGCTCTGGAGAGGAGAGGAATAAAGGTCAGTAGGAACAAGATGGAATACATGTGTGTTAATGAGAGGGAGGTCAGTGTAAGAAGAAGACTATCATGAATCATAATTTAAGTGTAGTAAGATTAAGCACTTTTCCCATTGAACAAAACTTGGAAATTAAACATTTAGTACAATATCATCTTAAAGAATTATATTGTATGTTTTCAGATTAAAATTATGCATGTGTTGAATGTTTGCGTATATATTTGCCATGTGCTATTTACTGTTTCAAGTATTCAACGTATTTTGAAGAAAATTTTGTTACTGTCCTTTAGTGTTTGTTCTGTATGACAAAATAATATAGTCATTGATTTTAATTTTGTGTGACTTTTTATGCCATTATTCAGCTGACATTTTATCATCAGTTAAGATTGGTAGACTATTACATTGTGGAATGCAGTCTCTAGTTTACATCTTCATACAAGGTTTATTGGAAGATGTCTCCTTGGGATGCTGCTGACTGGAGTTTACATTGTAAACTGGCCATGGCTCAACATTAATATTAATGGGCATACGGTACACCCATCCATTATCCAACCTGCTATATCCTAACTACAGGGTCACAGGGGTCTGCTGGAGCCAATCCCAGCCAACACAGGGCTCAAGGCAGGAAACAAACCCCAGGCAGGTTGCCAGCCCACCACAGGACACACACACACACACACACACCCACTAGGGACAATTTAGGATCGCCAATGCACCTAACCTGCATGTCTTTGGACTATGGAACAAACCCACGTAGACACAGGGAGAACATGCAAACTCCACACTGGGAGGACTCAGGAACCAAACCCGGATCTCCTAACTGCAAGGCAGCAATGCTACCCACTGCGCCACTGTGCCACCGCATATGGTACAGTATACTGTTAATATTCACTTAGGTTAAACAGCTTGTAATTGATTCATTTTGTGGTGTGTTTAAAGTAATCTGTATCTTTATGTGTAGGCATTATGTAATTAGTAATAAATCATTGAATTAACTTATATTAATTATACCATACATTTCAATTAAATTAAATAGTGCTTATTATATACAAACATATCTATGCAGTGTGTTTGGTTTTTATTGTTTAAATGTGACATATTTTGTTAACTTAAGCAATGTAATTATAAATCTTATTTTATTATTTTATGTATAATTAACATAAATGTTTTGAAATACCTGGTTATTAAACCATTTTATGTACAACCAACTTCAGTAATTTTTGTATTTGTATGAATAATTTCACTTTTTGTGTAATCTTAAAATTAATAATTCTGTTGTATAGGAAGCAAAGAAAAATATTATTTTTCTGATATAGGGTGGGCAACAAATCTGCCAGTATGAAAAAAAATATATAAATCAGATTCCACGACCACACAAAACCCACAGCATTCAGAAAGAATCATTTTACTTAAAGTCTTTAATTTCCTTTCCAGCTGTTCAAACGTGTGGGGATAACTTGGACCACAATGCAAAAAAGAAGTGCGTCTTTATGCATGCAAATAATAGATAGCCATGTACTTAGAACTTGTTCATTTAAGTTAAACCATCTTGTTTCAGCTGTGTTTAATGAAAATGGGCATACCATATTTTGAGCATTAAAAAGTGTAAATATTAAATAAAAATAACTTCGTAGGTTAGTAAAGGCAACAGTACCCTAGGCTGATTATGCTTCTGTTAAAAGAAATAATTTAATGGTTTTCTTTCAACATTATTTAATTGTGTTAATATGACATCTAAGAAAACTATGTCAATGTAAATCACAAATGCTACATAATATGAAAAACATGACTAGTTATGTGATATTAACTTACATTACATAAATAAAGTGAATAATCTCATTAGTTTACTTTTTTGAGTGATAAAGTTTGTAATTGTATTATTACACCTGTGAACTTGTTAACAGCACTCGAACTGAATTAAATTAAGTGTGCCATGTTGAATATAGTAATGCATATCACAAGAATTCAGTGTAAAAGCTGAATGTTTGAATGCAAAACGTAATTATGCTCTGTTAATATAAAATTAAACAAAACCTAATCAGAAGAAAGTAATTTGATCATATAGCAATTTTGTTTTAAAATGGAATTAAGCAACTTGGAAGAAGATGGTAGGCTGAATAGAGCTAGGTCCTTACTGATCCAACACTGATAAATAGCTGATACATTATGTCATACGTATTTGGGTAGTGAATGTTTAAATCTGTGCAAAGCAGTGAGTCCCAATCCTCGGTAAGTGGTAGGAGGGTATGTGTCTTCTCAAACAGCACTGTTTTTCCTGTGCCCATCTAGACTAAAGCTTTAGAATAATATTTCTGGTTTTAACTGAAAAACTGACATGTATGATTTTATAATTAATGACTGACTTGTATAAAATGAACATAATCAGAAAACAATAGCGTAATGCTAAAATAACATAGCCAAATCATTTTCCAGAATACTTTTATCAAAAAGTAAAATTTATTTGAATAAATAACATCCAACAAACTTAATATTAATGTGTTGAAACAATGTAGTGTAAAAGGATAGTGTAAAAGCAAAAAAATCAGGTGGAAGCAATAGTCACAAGTCAATTGAGTAATTGCAAAGAATTTGTCAGTGTGGGTTTTGTACATTCTTCCGGTGCATGTTTGTGTATGTTTTTCTCCAGGTACTCCAGTTTGACTAAATCATCACAGAGATATGATGTTTGGCTAAATGTATTCTCTGAATTGGCTGTGTTTTTGTGGATGCTGATGTAAGTAATCCATTCACTACATGCCAGGATAGGCTTGTGCTTTCCATCAAGGTTGGAGTTTCCTCTGATAACCATACGGGACTGGAATAAGTTAAATTGTGTCATTGTTTTGGAGTTTTTGGGTGATGTGTAGATTACACAATATGGCATTTGACTTCTTTGTTTCTTTTTCTATATTCTGATAATTACTGAAAAAGATTCATACTGTGCAACTCTTGAACCAAATACTTAATACTGATATGACCTTCTGCAGTGATGAAATATGCCATCTTTGCCTGCTAATGAAAATAAATCTTCCTTTATTTCGGTAAACTATTTTTACTGTTCATTAGTGTGAGTTAATGAAGTTGTACTACATAATGCAACAAGGTCCTAGCTTAGCCATCTAACCTTAACCTTAAATCAGCGAATGACACCTATGTTTATCCCACAGCTAACATAACTGGTATAGGTGTTTATCACACAGGCCTCAGATCAAACCAGCCCTGAGCTAAAATCAGTGGTCTTGCTTTTTACACCAAAACATGGACTTCAAAAATGATCCATGTTGTTCTTTTGCTTGTGAAGTTACAAAGACACCAATGTTAATGCACCACTCCAGTAACCACTTTATTCCATATTCTTCTTTTAGAATGTCTATTTGTGTTTATTTGCAATATGTACAAGAAAAATATTGTCAAAATATATTGCATTGTTTTAATTATGATCTTAACACAGTTTAAATGTGTTTAGATGTAATAATACATGCATTGAACACTATTTTCTCAGTTTCCCAAGCACAAATCCCAGGCTAACTCTTTGTCTGTGTGGATTTTGTACTTTCCTCCCTCAAGTCTAAATAAATGTAAATTGGTATGATGTGAGTTACTTTACTTCTCAAAATTATGTTTCTTAGTGGCCAAACCATTGTTCTCCAAGAACATTCACAAGTTTATTTTAAGCAGAGTATATATTTTAAGTACCACATTATTACTGTTAGGGTGGCAGCGGTAGCAATGTTGCCTCACAGTAAGGGGACTGGGATTTGTGTCCTGAGGGCTTCTTGCATGCAGTTTGCATGTTCACCATGTGGGTCTCCTCCGGGTGCTCTAGAGTCCTCGCACAGTTAAAAGATATTAATATTAAATGAACTGGCCATATTAGATTTGCCCTAGTGTGTGTGAGTTTATGTATATTAGACTGGCCAGGGATTTTACGTGCCTTGAACCCATCACCTGCTGGGACAGGCTCCATCTTCTCCATAACCCTTCTCAGGATAAGCAGGTTTGTAAATGGTAGGATGGATCATTACTGCTGTACTGACACATTGGTATTATGCAGATTCTCACGATTCTTTTCTTTTTCATATAAAGTCTCCAATTGTTCCAGCCCCCTTTGCTATGACACAGTTTGGGGTCCTAGCAAGAAAACCAATTTTAGACATATTATCTGATGAACTCTTTTCAACCACTTAGCCTCAATTTCAATGTTAAAATTACTGTAGTGGGTGGCACTGTTGCACAGTGGAAGTGCTGCTGCCTCGCAGTAAGGAGATCTGGGTTAGTGTCCCTGTGTAGAGTTTGCACTCTTGGCTCCAGCACCCACCATGACCCTGTGCAGGAATAAGCAGGTTAGAAAATGACTGACTGAATTATTTTAACCTTTCTTAGTATAAGAGTTACACAATTAAAAACATTTACATAATAGTATAGAAAGGTTTTGTGGTATCAAGAAGACCATCATCAGGAGGTCTTTGTTGTCCTACAAGAATATATAAGATAAGTAAAAAAGGCACTAGGTTGCTAGAACAAACAACAATCAATTATATCTAATCTGGATTTAGATGAAAGAATTTCATTCATCTAAGTGCTGATATTATTTTGATAGGCTGTGATCTTGGTGTCATCAATATCAACATTAAAGGAATGCATAAATTCATGTTGAGAGATTTCTTAGCTGAATATATCGATACTGAACATTAGGGGACCAAACCCTTAATGCTGAGGAATATCACCAGTCACTGACAATGGAGAAGTGTATTCACTATTACAAAAGAATGTTTGTAACTAGAGCAAGTGATTCCAGTTAATTCAGGCATGGCTTTTGAGATGGTCCATAGGGTTTGGTTGCCAAACTGTATAAAAATTATAATTTGCTTGAAAAATAAACCATTATGAAGACTTGCAAAATAAATAGCTTATAATAAAAAAACCCATAGCTGCAAATAACTTCACTAGTTAGTAGATAAGAACATAACGTGTTTGACAATGGAGAAGAATCATTCTGTTGGTCATGCTCATTTAGTTTAATTATTAGAGTTATTAATTCAGCCCAGATTCACAGGAGCCTGATCCCCACATAACCTTATGAGACCAAGTTCAGTAGACAATCAGTCTATCACATCCAGGAATACATATCTTTGGGATGATGGAGCAGAAACCAGAGTAGATGGACAAACCCCACAGAGACATGGGGAGAATGTTAAAACTGCACACAGACTATAACCAGGTATAGGCGTAAAACCCAAGGTGCTTGGTTTATGAGGCAGCAGCACAAACCCTTTATAATGCCACCCAATAATTCATTTAGACATGCTTCAAAGCTTTTAGTTGTTTACATTAATTTACATTAAACATAAAAGACCTGAAAGGAAAGAATGAGACAGATTATGAAACATCAAAGTGCATGTGGACTTCTGAAAGAAATTTCAAAATCAACTGACTATCTGTGTTAACAACATATAAGACTTTTATCTTATTTGTTTCCCTATGTTCAAAAAACCATACAGAAATCTAAAGGCAAAATAAAACTGACAATATTTAACTAAGAGCAGTTGCTATATTAAATTCTGTAGATGTATCCAGATGCAGTGCTGCAATTTGCATGAAAACTAACTTGTGAGGTTGCCATCATCATGTATGTAAAGGATTAGTTTTACATGTCTATTATTCTCACACACAGCACTAGAGGGCAGTAAATTAGACTCTCCACGGCAAGCCATAATCAGAATGAATCAAATTTGGGTGGTCTAGGGAGGCCTAAATTTCTGCTACCTGATAACAAGAGTTCCTTTGTGATACACTCATCAATTTTATAAATAAATAAGTGTATCTGATAGGAGCCATATAGTTTATCTTTGTGGAGTCAGGTGGTTAGCTGTGTTCCCTATAAGGATGTGACACACTTGAATGATGCAGGCAAAACTAGTTTCAGGAATACTGTTATACCTGTTGGGAAGGACCTGGAAGGACCAAAGGAATTATTCATTAAGTCATCACAGTACCTGTATGAAAACATTCATGAATAAGCTGCAAATGCCTTAGCCCATGGGTTAATGCCCTGCAGAATTTGGACTGAATTTGAGACAATCATTATGATATATGCATTTGAATTCTTCCTTATGCTGACTGCTTCCGGATTTTCATAAACCAGTGTCACATTATCTTCAACTGTGACTGTCACTTCTTTCTCTTGAATGGTAAACCAAGCAGAACAGCAGATGTCATCAAATAAGATAGCCTGGTTCCTGTATTGCTATCTATTGGAAATTATACACAGGAAATCCTGGCATTTGTTGTCCAGTCTCTCATAGCAGGCTTGCATAGTGCCATTTTCTAACTATATTTGTTTCATAGGTATTCCTGAATGCCATTGGCATTGTTTCCTATCTTCCTCTGCCCCTGTCTCCAATAGATTATAGGTGGGACTATAACTGAGGTGCCAGCTATAGTTTTCTGCATACCTCCATCTTGGCAAAGGGACATTATGTATTCATTACAATATAAAATAAAGAAGAGCTAGTTAGTTGATTCAAGGTATTGCAAAACCAAAGCAAATATAAAGTGTTATAACTTTATTCATTAAATTTGCATTATTAACAGCTAAAGATTCATATATCCATCTATCAGTCAGGAAATAGGGTGTAAGCATGATCAACTTGAACAATACAACAGTAATACAAAAGAGTATTAACTATCTCAAGATGTACATGTTTTTTTTAGGCTTGACAAGAAAGGGGGTGGTATATGGTTAGTATATACTGGTCTTGTGATTTCTAGGGTCCCAAGTAGGGCCACAATATATTGTTCTTTATTTCAGTAAATTCCACCTTTGACTGGTGCTAAACCCAACGGGAGATATTGTTTGATTATTATATTATGCAAAAATCTTTTCCCTGGTTCTGGTATTGGCTCTTGTCCCATATGTTTTTATGTAACCACACTCAGGATGCCATAAGTGTGGGCTTCAAGACCTAGGTGGAACTAGTAAAGAAGAACAGAACACCATATGCTTTTTGGATCAAAAGGAGTATACAAACGGATAGATAAAACTGAAATGTCAGCATAAAAGATATAGATAGCTCCATAGATAGATAGACTCCAAAACAATGGCTAACTTAAATTATTGATGTGGAACATGTGCAAAGATTATAATTAGGTGGATGACGAGGAAATCAAAGGTACATAAGAGAGGTAGATAATTTAAGATAAGGAACGCCAATTCCAAGCAAAGATAAGCTGTGTATAAGATAGCTTACTTAATTATGATAATTTGCTGACAAAGCTAAAGGTTTAGAATGTGAAACTGCACAAATTTATTTTTTCATTTCACTGTTATAAATCTTAAATTAGGTAATGAGACATTTCTAACTCATAGAATGAAGTGGTCAGGCTCACTTTTTCAAAAAAATGCTGTAAATAAAACAACATCCAATGAAACATAAACAAGAAGTATATTTTGATCTGTGAAACTTTTGATTTTTCCCTATCTTTTCATTCATAAGTAAACAGGTCTATTTTTATAAGAATCTGAATAATTCTACAAATGAGAGGAGACTGTTCAGTCCATTAAATTTGTTTAGCTAATAGCTAAGCTATCAAGATATCCCATCCAGACAATTCTTAAAAGTTGCCGAGGTTTCTGCTTTAACTACATGACTCAGTTTTTTCCAGATGTCACACATTTTATGCAAAGAAGTACTTTCTAGCTTCAGTGCTAATTACACTGTCCCTTAATTTTGACTGGTGTCCTTGAGTACATAATTAATCATTTCTTTCAAAGAATTCTGCTAAATTTATTTTATTAACATATTTGAGATTTTCCTGATTTTCCTGTTAATAGTAGTAATAAAAAACATACCAAATGATTTAAAATGATAAAATATTGTATACAGATAATTTACTTACAAACATGCAAAGGCAAATATGAATTAAAGAAATTAAAAAACCTTGGATATCTGAGAAATTAGCAATGGTACAAGCAGATAATTTCATTTAAGGGTGCAGCACATGTATTTTTCAACATAGGCCAAATGAATGAGGCCTCACTGTAAATTTTCAGATGAAGTGGGTGTGTTATGGGAGGAGAGTGAGATGGGGATATGTTCTTTATGAAATTGGGTCAGCACCAGTTTGAGTGTATAGAGGCTTCTCTCAACAGAGTATGTGAACACTATGCTAGATTTTTTTTGCATTACAACCAGACTGTACAGTATTGCAGTGATAGTCAGTCCAGGGGCCTCATGCATAACGCTGTGCATAGAATTCACACTATAACATGGCGCAAGCACAAAAGCGTAAATGTTTGTACGCACAAAAAATCCAAATGCATAAATCTGTGTGAATGCCAGCTTCCATGTTCTTCTGCGCCATAAATCCTGGTCAGTGTGAAAACTAACGCACGTGGACACAGCTGCTGTCCTGCCCCAACTCCTCCCAGAATTACGCCTCTTTGAATATGCAAATCAATATAAATAGCCCTTAAGCTCAGCCTTCTGTGAAAAGACAATGGCAAAGAGAAAACAGAAGAATTTCAGTGAATACCAAGTGGAGGAAAAGAAGAAATGTACTATTTGTTGGTGTAAAAAGTGGTATAAACAACAAAAGGAAGCTGATCAAGTGACATAGAATGTCGGAGAAACTCGAAAGCTCAAGTTCACAAAGTCGTACAGTGCCCGCAATAAAAAAGAAGTTGTCAGATATCAAAGTCACTTTGAAAAGTTGAGTCGTAGCCCACTGTCTGAGTGTCATATGAAAGTTTATTAGGGTACAGAGAAAAAAAAAATAGGCACACAGTGGGAAAAAAAGCATGAAATGTCAACTTTAATCTCTAGATTTCCACTTTAATCACATAGTTTATTTTGTCATTAAAGTAGAACATCATAAACTTCATCTTAAAATCATTTAATTCACTAGTTTCTCAAATCCCATATTAACTAAAGTAGTACATTAAATGCTTTGTTTTGTATTTGATCTTCTATGTGCTCTATGTGTGTGAATTACTATGTGCTTCTTAAACAAGCTTTCTCTTCCTCCGACAGGACACAGAATACATTACATTCAGAATATTACAGCTCTCTGAATAATTAAAATACTGAGATCTATATATAATATCATTTTCATACTGATTGGAGTTAAAGCATGTTATTAAACATGGGAAGACGGTGGTGCAGTGATTGTTCCTGCCTCACGCAAGATGCTTGCTTTGCCGTGCATGACCTTCGATGAAATAATTTATTGCAGAAGTACTTTCAAATGTACTAACCCCCAATTCTTTTCCTTCCTTTTCTTTCTCCAAATAACCAATCGCCAAACAATCAGCTCTGCAATAGACATTAAGCCATCTGTAAGCTTAGAACGCTGATTCTTCAAAACTTTTAAGGAACATTGAAATATCTTCCTAGTACATGTTTAGAAGAATACAGTGCGAGGCAGGAACAATCCGCGAACAAAGCGCCAGCCCCTCACTAGTGCTGCAGCAACGTGCCCTCACATGTTTAGTTATTAACAATATAGATTATTTAAATGAAGTTAAAGTTTTATCTGTATAATATAATAAGCATATTTTGCTGCATTTCATCTTAAAAATGATATCGTCATCATATGTAAATACACGCTTTATAAAGTGGCTAAGGTTGTGCAATATTATAACTGTATCGCAAGTTAGGTGATTGTATTAATAAGTATAAACAGTTCTACAAGGAGCACTTGATGGACTGATTGAGTGCGTTTATAGTTCTTGGGATGAAACTGTTTCTGAACCGTGAGGTCCATACAGGAAAGGCTCTGAAGCTTTTGCCGTATGAGAGCAGTTCAATAGGCAGCATGGCTGAGGCAGTGTGTGCTTGATGCTGCTGCTGTAGAGATGTAATTCACACTCAAATACAATGATATAAATACTCCGAGTGGTGCAGTGAGAGTAATATGGAAAAAGATGATCCGCTGTGGCAACCCCTAACGGGAGCAGCTGAAAGAAGAAAAAGAAGGTGCAGTGAGAGTAACAATGCTAAAGCAGCTATGGTATTTAGAATAGTTTGACCATTCTGTGGACTATTATATTGTTACAGGTTAATTACAATCAGATGAATTAAACTAATAAATAATATGCGGTTAATGTCAGTGTATTTATAAAGCCGTGTCAGGGATGTGGATCTAAAAAAGAAAGGGAAACCACACTACAACAGTAGCACTGCTTTGATGCTGGATGCCGCCAGTCTGCAAAACCGAGCGCGGAACTTGCATACACCAGGGTATGAGCTACCGTGGAAATATGCATGGCTTTACGGCAAGTTTAGGTTTTATACATCGCGATTTTTAACGTAGAAACAGGCTTACGCAACATTTTTGTGCGTACGCACCGTTTATACATGAGGCCCCAGGATAGGTCTCTTGTGTGTCATCTGAAAACAGGAAGGTTCAGTACCAGGAAGGTGATGCAAATAAAAACCTGATTTCAGCTACAGTATTTAGAATATTTTTTGCATCAACGTGTTTTCCAAGTTTCTTTATGGTCCTAATATGTCAGGGCTACTTAATTTGTATAAGTAAATTGTAATTCATGTATTTGCTGAACACATTAAGAGACTGCAGGGTTTTGGAGGCTATCCTGGCAGCACATGATGCCAGGCAGGAGCTAACCATGGATGGGATACCTGTTTATCGCCGGGTCCATTCACTCATTCAATTCTATCATCAATCATTTAAAACCCATGCAGTCACAGGGAATAAAGGCTAACTCCTATGACATATGGTGTTAGTTGCAGTGTGTTATGAGCTCTCGATGATCCCACACTGATCTAGTCTTAGTATGTATTACAGTAACAAGACTAATTTTCAGGTAAGGCACTTTGTGCATTGTGCCTCAGAGCTGCAGACTAGCAGCAGACTAAGACTAAGTGCAGTTGCAGTGTGATACATCAAGTTGGAAAAGAAGAAGAAAACTGATAACTTAGACCACCTTGTGAGCAGGTTTAACAGACCTAGTACAGTCAGTAATGTTGCAGAATTAATTCTGCATGCATCAGTTTGACTGTTACACACATGGAAAAGCACAAATACTCAATATGGAAACCAAATTTTATATTTATATTTAGAATAAAATATAGCATGATACTGAATCAAAAATATTTAACTCAATGCCACAGAAAATGATAAGCGATGCACGGAAATCTTACATAATATAAGAAACAGAAAAATACAAATCCATATGCATTTAACCAATGAATTAGTCTTTATTTAAAAAACACAGACTCATTGTGCCTAAACATGAAGCAACTTAGCTACTTGTTTGGAAAGAGAGCATTTAAAGATGCTTCAAGTGTAAAGGAAGTATCTTTGCAGGAATCCCCCAGATCTGATATGAGATCTCTCACAATTGTTATTATATAGTAGAACTTGTGCTGTAATGTGAAGTTTGCACTGCAGCGAGACATTCTTTACAAATATTGTCCAGCATCTGATTAGGTATCTTATATGCTTTGGTGACTGTTGGTTTAATTTGGTTATTAGGAGAAGCTGGGTGTATATTTAATGACATGTATCAACTGTTCTGTATTATCAATTTAATTGGGAAATCAGTTACCGCAAGACCAGGTTAAGACCCCTATAAGCATGAACATCACATCAATAAAATGCATGGGCATCTGTAAGGGCACAAGGTAAAAACAGACTTTTTTTCTCACTTATGCCAATGCTGCTTGGCAACAAGGGCCCCAGAGCACAGGCCACCAAGGTTACCCTGATGGTAGATTTGCCCATAAGTTAAAGAGAGACAATTATGCTTAAGATATGATTTTACTAATGTTTATATCTTATTGTCATTACTTTCTGTATTGGGATTTCTGGGCTTTTTCATATGCTTAATGTGACTAGCAATTACAATAATAAGAGCTCATCTAATGCAGCTTTATGATTGCAATAATTTTTATTAAGTTTACAAAATGTCAGAATTGAGAGAGGGTAAAATATTAATTGCTACAAACAAAGGTGAAATGTGACATCAAAACAAGACTAAATGTGGATTAGTTAAAATTGGTATTGCACTTAAATACGGCCGCTGCTGCCTCGCAGTTAGGAGACCTGGGTTCGCTTCCCAGGTCCTCCCTGCATGGAGTCTGCATGTTTTCCCTGTGTCTGCGTGGGTTTCCTCCAGGTGCTCTGGTTTCCTCCCACAGTCCAAAGACATGCAGGTTAGGTGGATTGGAGATTCTAAATTGGCCCTAGTTTGTGTGTCCTGTGGAGGGTTGGCACCCTGCCCAGGATTGGTTCCTGTGTTGGCTGGGATTGGCTCCCCCGTGACCCTGTGTTTAGATTCAGCAGGTTCGAAAATGGATGGATGTTCACTGAGACAGCACTTAGACCGGAGGATTGTCTGCTCTTTGTACCTCACAACGTAGTTTGGACACATTTATTTATTTATGCTCACATTTCACAGTTCTTTTATTTATTTACGCATTTATTTATTTAATTTTGTCCAAAATATTCCTCCATACAGGACTATCTAAGATGCACTGCATCTGACCAACTGACATAAAACATTTGTTTTTTGCCTTAATATTATTTTCCATTAAAAATGAAAAAAATATTTCTTTACAAAATAATATCATTGAAATTACATTTAAAAATATTTTAAATTGGCAAGAATCAAAAAAGCAAACTCAAATCAAAGCAGAATTCTCGGCCTCGGCTCCCAATATGCAATTCGGTTGCTGGAAAAGGAAATGACGTCAAAACCTCGCAACATGGCGCATACGTTAAGTGATCCTGCATGGAAATAATAAACAGCAAAGAAAACGTAGTAGTTAGCTGCAATATAAGTGTTTGGGTGGTTTTCGGTAAGTATATGAGAGCCAATATAATTGACTGAGATATTAGGGATGCACTGACATGAACTGAAAGTACTGAGAGCGTTCCAACAGAGTTTACTGCAGGATAGTTCGTGGGTAAAGTCTGGCGGTAACACATTACTCGTGGTCTCATTTACTTACATAATGAAAAAAAGTTGTAAATTTGCAGATTTTCAATCTGAACGTTCCTGGCGCGTTTGTTGGGGGTAATAACTACTGCTATGAATACAGCTGAAGCCACTTTCACGTGCATTACATTTTTCATCTTTCTACCGACGTTATTATATTTAATTTCATTAGGAGTCGTGGCTGTTCTTACTGATTGGAAGGTCGTCTGCTGTAACATCATAAGTCTGTCTTCTTCACGACTCTGATTTACGAATTCACGCAGCTCGATGACAGTGACAAAAAGAGGTAATGCTTTAAAACGCACCCTGTTTTTTGTCATTATTAATACTTCACAGACATCATTATCAAAGTCGACTTAGAAAGCACGTTTTTAATGCATATAAAACTGAAGATTGAAGGTTCAAAAGCAAAAGAGAATAAGATATAAACAAACATCTAGCAAAATGAAGTAAAGCTACTATATGATTATATCTGCAGCTGGAATAAGACAAACCCTTTTAATCCGTTAGATGTTAAAAAAACCCAGCTGCTGTTCCACATTTTGCCTGCGAGTTTATCGTCGAAAATGGCACACACATCTATCGGACGTCACTTGAGGAAGTGTGTGGTACATCCTTCAGTGTTAAAACGTTGTAGGGCGCTTTGTTTTGATTAGCACAAAGGATTCTTGTGATTTTTATCCAGGCCAATGAGGGAACAGTACTGTAGTCAGATCCTAAGACCTGTCAGTAACATATCGAAAAATAATGCACACAGGCTTTTCACAAGGTTAAGTCGCTTTGGATCAACCACATATTCATGTGTGTTCATGGAAGACATTTTTATGTTAAACGCATTGTGTAATTAAAGGTGGCTTTAAGAGGATTTGGGTTTTCCACTCTTTGCTGTGCAGCATATGCCAGAGTGTGCTAAGCATACCAGCAAATTTAGTATGTGCACTTTTGTTGGCCCAGATAAAACTCACTGTCAAAATGACTTAATAGTTTTAATGGCACAAATCCTCATGACACTAACATTTATATAGATATTGCTGTGCTATATGAATAAGTGTCTGTTAACGTAATGTTAATGACTGCTTTTGTAGAATTGGTTTCATGCGGCAATAGTACAAACTTTTATGTATTGTGCATTTTTATATTTTGTTTTATGTATTGGTTAAGAATATTAAACTGAGGACTACAAGTTCGTTGAAATGCCTGAACCTTAAACCAGTTCCCACAACATTTCAAGCTTCCGATGTAAAAATATCAAAACACTGTTGTCATGACTTGTTTGTAAAGTATTTTTAGATAATCTTAGTTATGGAAAGTCATCATATGCAGCACCAGTCAAAAGTCTGGATAAACTCAGAAATGTTCATATATTTCATAAAATTGGATAACTCTTTTAATCAAGATGCTGTTAAATTGTTTTAACAATACAGCCAAGATATTATTATTATTGCTAATGGTTATTAGTGCTTGAAATTACTGTTTTTTAATACATTATTTTTATATGTTGTTAACATTTGAGTTATCCTAACAAACTTTTCTGAATAATAATTAAAACTAATTTTAACAAAGTCAGTACAGTTCTCCAGCTAAAACATGTAAATATGTTTTTAGTACTTCATGAAGTATTACCTAAGGATATGTTAAGTCTTTGTAGTAGTAAAGTATATTTTGAGTTTCACACCCTTTCCTTGTGAATACCCTGTTTCGTGAGAGTTGACTGTAACTGAAATTAAATCGGTATAAGAGCTTTCTTGTTGGTTTTTGAAGGTTACCTGCAGTGTACTTGAGCAAAAAAAAGTGTTAGATTTCTTTGAAATTGCTAGCTTCTGTTGTCAAGACATTTGAAATGTAAACCAAGCTGGGTTCTGTCAGATCTGTATCTTTCTTATCCTTTAATATCACTGCAAATTGTGGAACCACTCTTAAGGTCTTCAGCATCTAAAAGCTAATAATTTTGTTTTGTTACTTATAGTATACTGTGATGTGCTGTTGCAAACGTATTGGTTATTACTCCCTGTCTGGTCAAAATAGACCTCTTGACCTTAGTGCTAAAGGTAGGCATCTCCATCTCATCGAGCACCAAACATGATTGAAATCATACTATTGGTATGTTTGGGCCTAGAGTACTTGTCTCAGCCTCCAGCCTCAGCATTCAGATAGACTACATGATTAAGACTGAATATCAAAGAAATTTTAATATTTTCAATTTGGGGAAGTTGTCTGCAATGTCTTTTAGGGAGTTACCTTACAACATACTGAATATTCCATTTACAGAGATTAGAGGAAGTATCTTTTTTTTTTAAGTATTTGTTGTTAAGTTTTGAAACTTCTTTTTTGAGAGCTAGCAGCGTATGTACATTAGAAATTTCTCTTAACTAGCATAGTCAAGAATAAATGTTCATGAAAATGATTAGCAAACTGATGCCACTAATTGTTCATACTGCTTTAAATGAAATTAAGGTTTGAATATGGTCAGCGAACACATGATTTTGTTGTGCATGTAGAGCTTCTCAAAAAAGCAGAAGGAGTAAACTGATGATAGTTGATGCTACCTGCCATTTTTACTGTTTAGTATTCAAAAAATTCAGAGAGTGACATCATTCAGGGCCCAATATTAATTAGAATCATCTCTTATTATTCCAGCTTTTCAAACCAATGAACTAAACATATTTGAATTCAGGAAATAGAAAAGCCAATACTAAGTTCCCCATTGAGCACCAGAGGTTTTAATAGGTGGAGTGCTGCTGACTCTGGCTATAAAAATTGAATAACAGCCTAAATGTTTGTGTTGCTTGGTGCTATTAATTACTGTATGTGATTTTCATCTCTCGCTACTTTGTACTTGCTAGAAGTCATCAATTTGTTATGTTTACATGTATTTGCTTAGCTGATGTCCGTATCCAAAGCGACTTACAAAAAAGGTCAACATTATCAAGTGAAAATCAGTCTGTTAGACTGTTTGGAAACAAGTGCTATAGGACAAGTGTACAAAATTGATCACCACAAGTGAACATCTCAGAATAAAATGCAGGGAATACAAGCATTTCTAAGTAAATTAATATTCCATTTCGTAATCTTCTTGTTAAATATTGGTTCTTATAGGATTGTCCTTTAGTTCTTTATACCTTTTATCCCATAGGACAGTTGCAATCAAAGCTTCTTTTTTGTCATATACAAAATGTTGACATTGTCTAAACCTACCTATCCTTTTCAGACACTGAAGTAGTTTATGCTTTTGAAATTTCCCAGGTAGGCTACTGCAGTCCTTTTATAAGGGTGTGTGATGGTGCGGGTCCTGCTCTATGCTCCCACTTCTCTTCTGGGAGCTTCTTGAACCCAGCACCGTCACAAATGGCCACAGCAGTGGGATGAGCTGGCAATGGGGACCAAAAAGGAGACCGAGCAGCAAGCTGGATAGGTGTCCGACTGTTTAAAAGAACCTACAGACCGAAGCCGGAGAAGGACATTTTAGAGACTAAGCTTTTTAATGGACATTATTGATTGGTTTTACAGCACTGTAATTTTTAAAGTTCTTATTCTTTTAATGTCCTGGTTTTAAGGCTTGGGCTTTGGTTGGTTGGTTTTAGTGTGGGGTTGTTTTAGTGCTTTTATTGTGCTTTTAGTGCAGTGTCAGGGCCAAGCCTGTGGACCTGGGCCACCAGTTGCACTGGGTTGGTTGAGGCATGGAGCTTTCCTGTGCAATTGCTGGCTTAAGTAGGCTGGAGTATGACATAGCGGGTCTGTGGCTCTGAAAGAATGGCGTTTTAGTTTTAAATAATCCATTGGTTGTGTCAGTCTGTGTGTGCAAGCTCACCATCGCGGGGAGTTGATGAGGTAATTGGGTCGAGACGTGCCTACATGTGAAGGTGTGATTGTTCTCAGTTGCTTCATTGGCTTCCTACAGTGCACGATTGAAACGCTGCGCCCACGGAGCCGAATAAGTATGGGCCGGCACAGAGAGTTGGGGGGAAAAAAAAAAGAGAAAACCCAGAACGGAGGTTGGTAGAGAGAAGCTTGGGAGGTTGAGCCCCAGTGTGAGGGCCCTGTTCGTTAGGGGAACCCAAGCCTTGGTCCGAGGAGTGAGCTGTACGTAGCCAGATGATGGAAGGCAACTGCACCTGCTGACAAGGCGATTCCCCTAGTGCAAGGCCCATATGGGGTAAGCAGGGAAGCCGCCAGTTAAAAGAATGCCCCTGGTTTTTATAAAGGACTGCTTCCAGCCACGGTTAAAACCTTGTTTTAAAGGCTTTTATCACCTCTTTTTATGGATTATTTATTTATTAACTTTGAATCACTGCATTTCATTTGAACGTTGTTTATTTTTAATTTATTTATTTATTTATTTATTTTTTTTTATAAAAAGCACTTTTTCACCTTCCCCTTGCTCCAAGAGTGTTCTTTCCCCATTTGCACAGCTCATCCGGTTACATTATTGACGGAGTTGGGTTCAAGAGAATCCCAAAACAAGAAGAGGGAGCTTGGAGCAGGACCCGCACCATCACATTCAGACATTCAGAATTCAGAATTCTGCTACTTCAGTCTTGAGTTGAACAAAGTACTATAATCGTATTATCTTTCATTTATATTGGAGGGGTTTGAAATTCTGCTTCTAATTTATTAATAGTTCTCCTCTAAATATCTTCTCTGTTCACACAATAAAAGACATAAGCTGGTCCTGGTTTCCTGCTGTTTCAAAACTCTGATGCACAGCTATTTGTAAACCATCATTGAACTTTGTGACTCCTGCCTCGCACTATTTATGAGGGTCGTAACTGAAGAATCACATTTTCTGTTTGCATTTAATGCACAAAACACATATTGCGAAAGTCCATGTCCATCTGATTTTCTCTGTCTGTATGAAACAACTCGGTTTCCTGTGTACCAGTTTTGTTGAGATGTGGCATGCAAACTCAGCCATCTTAAAATGAAGAAGCATTCTCTGCAGCTCGAGCAACAAATTAGTTTACTGTATTAATTTTATCTTGAGAATGGTTGCTTGAACATATATATTTTATATTTATTCTACTTTCACTCGTGTGCCCAATGCAACTGAGTCAAACCCTATGCATTGTGTGTGCGGCAATAGCTCACACAGCAGCACCTTCTCCTGTTGTTTTATGTAAGTTAAGTAAAAGAATACAAAAAAGTAATCTCTATAAAAATAAATGGAATGGAAAAGGAATTATGGAAACATAAATAAGAATGCATTGATTAATTAAAAACCTTCCAATTATTATTGTAAAGAACTAACATTATCAACCTCCAGCTAAATTGTGTTTGAATTAATTAATAACGCAAGAAATGTGAGGCTGCCCCAACTAATATATACATAAAACTGGTTTAGAAATGGAAAGTGGCAGCAGATTGTTGGGGGCTTCAGTGGCTTAAACCACTGATCTCTGGCACCCAAGCCCTGATCTTTTAGTTTCAGATAAACGCAAACAATTGAGACACAACCCTGATGTTCTTTAATCGAGTCTACTAACACTTGGAGTTGAATTCTATTAATATTACTTTTTAATATAATTCATTGTTACAAATCTATTTAATAAAGAAAAATATGATAACTGACTTTTGGATGAAGTATGTAAAGATGTGAAATGCTCCAACTTTCATATGCATGCATTTAGTCATTATACCACCTGAATGTTACGCCATGCGTACAATGTCTAATTTTTTTTTTTTTTTTTAGTTTGTGAGGTTCAGTAGTCCTTACTTGGATTAAGATATATACACACACACACACACACACACACACACACACGGGCTCTGCTTGCTTTGGTTGCTAGCCACTTTACATCTCTGTTGCTCATGTATTGGAAGCGGATGTATAATTTAAACAGATTGTTGTTTTCATGTGAATAGTTACATATGCATAATAGACCTAACTATTTTACATTACGAGTAATTAACCATAGTAAAAACTAATAAAACATAATTAACGTTGCTTTATACGTTTTTGTTCTGTTTGGCTTTGAAATTAACACACAAATACTTTTTAAACTTACACTTTTACTGTAAAACTTAAGTAAAAACAATATTTGGAATTAACTTTTTGTCAATATCGCTTTGAATTTTGATTCAATGTTTGGAGTAACATCATGACAACGCAACGTATAACTGCCTGTGAGTGAATATCGTTTCTTTCTATAGTAAATAAACCAACTTTATTGAATGTTTGTCCCTGTGATTTGTTAGTTGTCATAGCAAAAGCTATTCTAATGGGAAACTGTAAACGTTTTAATATGAATGGCATTTCACAACCTCCTTTGGTGTCTAATGTTTTCTGCTCTAGATGTACTACATTACCTTTCTTGTCGCCTGTTTATATTTTACATGCCAGAATTTTTCGACCAATTTTGAATACAACTAATCTTGTCTTGTTGCATAGCCCATCACTCATACATAAATTATGCAATAACGTCATGGTACATCCTTCTTTCAACAGTAATTTGGCCAGTGGAAGACCGGACGGTGTTAACGGTTGTAGATATTCTACAGCAGGGGTGCCCCTTGCATAACTGAATAACCTGTATGGCACAAAAACAATTCAATACATTTATGGTCACTACAGTATTTGGATTTAATAATGCTCATGTGGAAAAGGCTGACTCGCATAAATAAGTAGAGCCGAATAATGCAGTCAAGGAGGTAGCACATTTCCTCATGTTTGGGTACTTTTCCTCTGTGAGTAAGTTCCAAAACTGCCCAAGAGCCCCAGACTTCAGCTGAATGTCATCCTGTAGTGTCAAAATCTCATATTCCACTGTAGAGGAGTTTTAGGTGAAACAGTGTTGCAATTTCTGATGCGCATAAATCACCCTCAACATCATTACTAAATGGATAGCACTTAAAAATGTATCGATTGGCTCAAGTTAAGTAGAGTTATGTTTTCCTTGCAGCTGTAAATTAAGCTCATTCAACATGTTGGTCAGATCAGAAAAAAAAATGCCAAGTCTAGCGGCCATTGATCGTTAAGTTGCTTGTATTCTGCATGTTTAATGACAGGGAGAAACTCCTTTTCCTCCGGCCAGGCGTCTTGAAATCTCAGCAGGAATTTCTTCCTAGCCATCTGTCTCAACAAAGGCCTGTTTTTATCATCTCTACATATTGGAAGGACTTCTTATGCTTAATGATCGAGTGACTCACCCGGAACAATGCTTCGGTGTGTCTGCCTTTGCTTTTGAATTCAGCTGAGTGAAAAATGACGGCTGTCCGATTAACTGCAATTTTAGTTCCCTCTCCTTTCTCTTTCTCAGATCGCTTTTCGGAAGGAAGTCAGTTTCGTAGTTTTTATGAACAGTTCGAAAGTGCCTTTCCACATTTTCCTTCTTTGGAATAGCAATGATAGATTGACAGATCAAACACACTTCGATTGTGACATTGTGAGAGAAAAAATCCTCTTCCAATTCCACATCCAGCCCATACTCTCCCCAAACAAATTTTTTTTTTAAATCTCTTCTTTAGTCGATATAAATTGGAAGACTAACTAGATCACATCCAGAGTTTTGCAGAAGCTCGCACGTTTGATCGTGCGTGCGGGATGACCAGTGTGTTAGAAGAAAAGAGATCTCAGACTGGCCGCTCTGTATGTAATCAAGTGGCAAATGGCATAGGGAGGATATATGATAGACTAACGTTTAAAAAAAATTTTTTTTGAATGCATCTCGATTTACCTGCACAACCTTTGTGATCTACTAGTCAATCATGATCGATGCATTGGGCACTCCTGTTCTACAGGGTATTGTAAGCTAATGTTTTAATCTTCCGCACAGTCACCACCAACTGTTTCAGCATAGTCTATTGATACACATTTAACCAATTAGCTCTGTAACTGATCCACAATTTTCACGTTAATTCATTTGACTTCCTCATTTCTCTGTGCTAAGATTGCCCGTGTACTCATTTCTTCTGTTGATAACCCTCTGAGGAGAAATTCTTCAATAAGATTTGGACATAATACGTCTTTGTTTATTGGGAACTAAAAGTGAGGAAAACATAAAAATTTATAAGAGCTGAGAGTGCAGGAACTGTGTCTGACAAAAGCAATCGCACAAATGAGAGGTGAGAGGACCATGAGCGTGATTGTAAATGGTTGAGAGGAGGGTGGGACTTGGAAAAAATCTCTTAGCAATAGTCTTGTCTCAAGATTTTCTTTTATAATAGACATATATATATATATATATTTTGTGGTGAAGAGCATCCTTGAGGGCTTCAAGATTTTGAGGTCAGTGTACATACCTTCGACTTGAGATAGCCTCACAAGAAGAAATTGCATGGAGTGAGATCCGGCAAATGTGAAGGCCACCCGACATCACTGTGTAGGGAGATGGGCTTCCCCGGAAACATCTCCCACAAAAACTTGCATGGATCTCTACCTGTATGAACTGTTGCTCCATCCTGTTGAAGTCAGGCATCCACCACATCCATTTCTTCCAGTTGGGGCCACAAAGTCCTCCAGCATTTCAATCTAATGTTCTGAAGTGACGGTGACCATTGCTCTCCCCTCCTCAAAAAAAAAAAAATAAGGGCCTACAATGCCAAATTCTGCAACGGCTCATCAAACTGTTACACGCTCACTATGCAGAAGTCTCTGATGAAGTACACGAGGGTTGGTTTCAGCCGAATAGCGAAAGCTTTGCTTATTTATGCAACCATTTAAATGGAAATGTGTCTCGTCACTGTACATGACGATGGCATCTCGGTGAACGGTTTACAGAATGTTTGCACACAATTCTCTATGGCTCTCCCAGTCTCCCTCAGCGAGTTCCTGCAATACTATCATTTTGTATGGATGGAAATTAAGGTCCTCATGCAAAATCCTCCTCAAAGAAGTGATGGAAATGCCTAAGGCAGAAGTATGTCTAGCAGACTGCTAAATTGATTCCCTTACAGCATGGATGGTTTCAGGCCTTTGTACAGTCCGAGGATGGCCTGGAGATTTTGTGTTCCATGTTGTACCAGTCTGTTTAAATTTAGCCACCCACTGAAGAACTGTTTTCCGATTTGGGACATCACTGTTGGGAGTAAGGCTGAAGTGCATTCGGTAGGTGATGGATTCATTGTTTTTGAAGAACGCTTTGACAGCAAAAGCACAGTGCACACCTAACCATGGCATGTTCCCGACTGAAAAATACAAGGGATCACCTATCAAAGGACCCTTACCCCAACCCACTCGACTTCCTCTACCTTGCGCAGTGACCTTGAGGAATGTGATACTTCATTTTGTCTCAGTGTGTGTGTGTATATAGAATTTTTTTTTTTGGCAAGGCATGCTATGTGTACATTTTTTGTGTGTTTGACAATGAACTTGACAGTGTTAACTTGATGTCTTTCTTTTAAACTCTTGCAAGTTCACTTTACTTTTGCACTAAATTTATGAATTCCCATCAGAGTAAATTGCACCATTATCTTAAAAAATAAAAATAAAATGATTAATAACCTACATGAAGTAGTGCTATTTATACTTCTTTTATTACTGTGTTAGTAGGTTGGTCACTGACAGAATTCAGACAATTCCCTCATCTGTCTTTGTTCTTAAAATAGCCTGTCCATCAGCTGTTTGAGAGCATAACTTGGAAGAAAGCTATAGGAGGGCCACTGGGTAGAGTTGTGACTTGGGGAACACTGCTGTCCTCCAGTGTTGTAGAGTCATCCATAAAAGACTGCAAGACTGAGAATGGTATACTGTTCAGCATATTGCATTTCTAGCACTACTTTAGCATTCTGTTTTCTTCTGTCAGCCAAATCAATTTATTTATTTCAAGAGGCTATGATTTGGTGAAAATATGAGATTGTATAATACCTTTTAATGAATATGCTACAATTAGTACTTTAGTTTATAAAGGATTATAAACAAGTGAGATAATAAAAATTGATATTGGCCGTTAACAATACCCCATTTACAATTTAAACATCCTTTGCCAAAATAACAAGTCAGATCCCCCCTCCCCTCCAGGGAAAAATGTATACACTACTGGTCAAAAGTATTAGAAAACCTCAGTTTTTATGGAAATGCATGTAGAGTCTTAATGTTTCATGAAATCAAGGCATTGAACAAGTAAACAATAGTAAATATAAAAATAAGTAAAGAAATTAAGGGTACAAAATTTTTTTCAAATTTTTGATTCATCAAAGTAACCAAATTTTGCTGCTCTTACCGCAAACTATGGTAACCCTTTTGATTCAGAATGCCAGTCACCAACTCTGCCTTCAACAGAAGAACCCAAGACCATCATGCCGGGGCCAGTCATGTATAGCTGACACGAAGTGTTCAGCCAATCACAATGCAGCAAGATATATATACTTTTTATCTCTGAGATTTATGTCAAAAAATAAATGAAAAATACTACAGCCTGTTAATCAACAGATGCTGCAGGTGGGCAAGCAGGCAGTGAGAGTACATTTAGATGTGAAACACACTAGATAGACAGATAGGGAAACACTGTATAATAGATATAAAACTAAAAAAAAATGGAATGACAGTGTATAATATACAGACAGAGAAGCCATTAGATAGATAGATGTGAAACACACTATATAATATACATAGGAAAGGCACTATATAATAGGCAGACAGGGAAGACACTACATAGACAAATAACTCGACTGGGAATTCATTGTATAATAGGGAGACAGAGAATGCACTGGGTGGATAACAGTTTCAGCTGTATATTATTTTTATATGTTCTGTATAATATGACGCAAGCTGGTGATCCTCAGAAATTTGTCTTCTGATTGGATTGTGATTATGGGCCTGCCAGATCTCTTCCTGTCAGAGTTTCTTCCAGTTAGGCCACCATACTTCCTGACACTTTAATTATTTTATTATTTTTTATTTTTTTTTTGCAGTTTCTCTAAATGAAAGGCCTACACTTCAAAGAGTAATAATAATCATTTGTTAATTGCCATTATCAGTAGAATTTACAACTTTCTAAAGTAGTACTTTAGAGGGTGTAGTAACACAATCTGTTGCAACTCTGCTTTAAGACAGACAGTTTTCTGTAATCAAGTGAAGTTGGGACACCTGTACAAATTGTTTGCTTCAACTTCCATCCATCCATCCATCCAACCATTTTCCAACCCGCTGAATCCGAATAGGGTCACGGGGGTCTGCTGGAGCCAATCCCAGCCAACACAGGGCACAAGGCAGGAGCCAATCCTGGGCAGGGTGCCAACCCACCGCAGGACACACACAAACACACCCACACACCAAGCACACACTAGGGCCAATTTAGAATCGCCAATCCACCTAACCTGCATGTCTTTGGATTGTGGGAGGAAACCGGAGTGCCCGGAGGAAACCCACGCAGACACGGGGAGAACATGCAAACTCCACGCAGGGAGGACCTGGGAAGCGAACCCGGGTCTCCTAACTGCGAGGCAGCAGCGCTACCACTGCGCCACCGTGCCGCCCTGTTTGCTTCAACTTTCAAGGTTTAATTTACTTTTAATTGCTACAGAACATCTGTAAGTTGTAACCTTTTGTTGTTCCCTGAAGAAGGCCTATTTGTAATATCTAAAATGTCCTTTTTTCAGTTTTTGCTAACCTAAACTTTAAATTTAAATTTAGAAAGGTGTTCTAAAACTTTTGATTGGTAAAGTATACTCTAGCAACATAAAGCATAGTGCTAAACAGTAACAAAAACTGTGTGAAAACTATTAGTCAATTGGCATTAAATGAATCATATATTTATTTATTTGGCCAACCTTCTCATTCCAATATAGGGAAGTGTGGATAATAGTCTACTCCTTCTATATTGGACAGAAATCCGGAACCTACTCTGCACAAGAAGACACCACATTGCAGAGCATGCTCACTCATTCTCTGAGCTATATTCAGTCAAACTTTTCAGTTTAGTACCATCAGTCACTCTGTATATGCAAACTCCTCACAGTAAGTTCCAATGCCAGTATTTGTATTAAGCTCTCCCAACCAAACTTCATCCTATCCTATTATTATTATCATTTTTCTTTGCATTTTTTTCCTTATGTTATGAGATTTTTTTCAATACATAGAGTATAAAGCCTTTATTAAGTTGTATAATAGGTTTTGCCTTTAAAGGATAAATTTAGTGTTTTTAAGTCAGTTTTTTCTTCACAGTCAGGGTGTATATTAATTTGCCACATACAATTATGTTCTGAAGTTAAGCACCTTTTAGAAATTAAAAAAAATCCCTAGCATATTTTTACATTTTAAACTGGAAATGAATAGGGCCAGGGTCCAAAACATGAAAACCAGAGCCTGTCAAAATGCATAAATTATCCTTTAAAAAGGAAAATAAGCTAAGCAGACATTTGTGGTATTTCATATTCTATATATTTAATTTAATACTGTATGCTGTGCTCGTCTTATAATATGGACAAAATTGTGTGCTGGCCATATCAGATTTGTTTATTAGACACCTTGCTGCAACTTGCATCACAACTATGTAGAGTAGCAGTTGTGAATATTTGTACATGTAGCTCATTCAGGATCAAATAATATGGAGACATGAAAATAAAGCTAATTCCTCAGCCAATAGTTTTATGGCTTGGAAGTGAAGCACTCCTTCAAATTAAAATTGCTGCAAACATTTAGAAATGCTTTTGTTGGAAGGAACATTCTGATTTATTAGTTGTGGAAGACACTGGTCTGTGACAACGATGTGCGTGCATGCGTGTGCTGTGTTTTTTAATTATGATGCTCATTATACAGTATTTCTGTCCAGTACTGCTTGGTAACATTACATCAAAACGATGATTGCTTACAAATGCGTGTTACATTCCAGCTAGGTGTTTTAGAGTACTTATTGACAAAAGATATGCAGTCTGTTTTAATTGCCTTTCTTTGTGTTTATGTCCCTCTATGCCATAGTGAATAATCATGTGAAAGTCTTGAATGACTTTGGAAATTTTAAATTACATGTCCTTTATCAGCCAACACTAAATAAAACTGGACTTCAGCTGTGGAAACAAATATTGTTTTGTTTCTTAGCTGGAATCTTGTCTAATCTTGTTATTGAAGCAAATCAATCTTTTCTGTTTTCTAATTCAAGATGGATTTCTATGTTCACTTTCAGTGTAAAAACAAATTATGTACATAGTTGTGTATATAAATAGGAAATGTACTCCCAGTACTTGGTATTAGATTGGTTCCTTTTCTAATATGTGATTGACACAAATATAGTCATGCAAGTCAGTTTGCAAATGGTATATAAGAACTAGCTTAGTAATTCATCCACAGACTAATTTATATTTTTTTCCGTCCTCAGATATGACGTAAAGCACAAAAATGGGAAAAGAAATGAAGTGCATCCTTTGTGAAACTGTTTACAGTTCAAAACAGGTATGATGATGAATATGTTTATTGTATTAATAGTTGAGGGATCTAGTCATCTGATTCCTACATGTAAACCTGGAAAAAATGAGAGTTGTGGTGATATGTGGAAAATGAATTTGAATGTAGAAGATAATTGTTCAAATAGGATAAAATATACGTTTGTGTTGTGGTTGGAGATATATACATGTAAAGTATGCCTGATTTAAAAAAAAAAAAAAAATCTTAAGCTGACTTCACAATACTGTATAACCTCTTTAGGAGTGTGTGGTAAAACTAGTTGAACAGACATGCTTTGAAAATATCCTTACTAGACCTGGCAGGCTTAAGCCTCATATAAGGTTGGACGGTATCCAAATTTTTATACCATCAAACCTCCTCCCTATTTTACTTTTTTTTTTATTATTACTGTGAATAATAAAAAAAATTGTCATGTAAGGCTCAGACAGCGTCACCAAACTGTTGGCTTGTGCCTAAACCGTTCAGAAAGTGAATATCAAACACTAATACTGAAACAATAACAAAATAACATGCAGAACAATATTAACAACTTTTATTAGCAACAAATAGCAGTTTATAAAAAAGTGCAAATACAACAGTCAAACAGAATTAAATTAACATAAACATCCAGAACAGTTTTCGCACTGAGACGTGCACACAAATCAATTAAATTAAATCACACCTCCTGAACAACTTTTAATAACAAAGAAGAGCAGCTTATAAAAAAGTGCAAATAGACCCACAACAGTCAACCAGAGTTGAATTAACATAAACATCATCCATATTATAAAAAGTATTGCAAAGCAATAGTCCTAAACAAAAACTTCTTTCCAGTCTTCTTTCCAATATTGTTTTTAACGTAAACCAAATAAAAATACCTGAATCAATTAAATAAATAAAAATAAACACAGTGCGAATAGGAACGAATGGCAAGTGGCATCAATCTAGTCAAGATTTTTCGCTAGAAAAACCAGCATGTTTACTTTGTCCGGCTTTAACAGGGCACGTTGTGGACCGGCAACTTTACCTGCGGTGCTGAAAACTCACTCCGATGGTGTGATTGTGGCCCAGACGCACAGGTACTTTTGTGCCACTCGCGACATCTGGGGAAAATGCCCGGCAGCATTTTTCCACCAGAGAAGTGGGTCCTCGTCTCCTTGAGTAACTGGCTTCAAACAGTAGGCTGTTATTTCAGCTCCGACTCAGTCCTCTATGGTGCCGATGCCAACGGGACCTGCCATTGCATCAGATTTTTTTTTTCAGCATACTTCATCTTTTTTCGTGAGGGTGCAGGTTGCGCCTCTCCCTCTTCCACTCTGATGGCCACTGGACCTGCTGCCTCTAAGCTCACGATCTCAGCCTGTGATTCAGCCTTGGTCTCAGCCAATGCGTTGTCATCCGTCTCATATCCTCCACGGTAACGAGGGTCGAGGAAAGTGCATTTTCGCAATATTTTGCGCACTGAATTGGATTCATACTTGGCCTCCATCTTTGTTAGAATTTCAGTTTTGATTGACTTTGTTAGCTGGAGGTCATTTTCTGACGCAGCCAACACATTGTCCCTGCAGAGCAGTAGTATGGGGAGGATACAGGAACTGGTCACACAATTTTCTCCTGACAAAATATCAGTGAAGTCACCGACTGGTTTCAGTGCTTCGTGAACAGCTTTCAAGACGTCCATGTCCTGCCAGGTCAGGGACAGGCTGCTCCTTCTGTCATCAGACAGGACGTGTCTGATTGCTTGGGCCTGCTCGAGGATGCGCTCCACCATTGCCAGTTTGGAGCCCCAGCGAGTTGTGCAGTCCTGCCGAAGGATGGATGGATGGATGAATTAATTAATGAATGATGAATAAACGATTAAATGAATGAATAGGCCTAAATAAACAAATTTCGTTTATTTAGGCCTATTCATTCATTCGTTTATTTATGCCTATTTATTCATTCATTCATTTATGCCTGTTTAAATAGGCCTAAATAAACGAAATTCGTTTATTTAGGCCTATTTATTCATTCATTCGTTGAATGAATTGGCCTAAATAAACGAATGAATGAATAAATAGGCCTAAATAAACGAATGAATGCATAAATAAATAAGTCCATTAATGTATATTATTCCATTTGGTCAAATTTGCATGCACATTTATTTTAGGCTAAATAAGTCCCTTATGTGCATCAAGCCTGCATTTATTTGATAAAAAATACAGGAAAAAATTACAATTTAAAAAATGGTTTTCTATTTTAATATAGCCTACTTTTCAATATAATTTATGTGATGCAAAGTGTATATATATATATATATATATATATATATATATATGCCCCTTTTTATATTTGAGCCCCTGAGGAACTCCCTGCACGTTTTATGCTTACCGTTATGAGACTGTTTTGGGAGTCCCAAGTCCACTTGCTTCTTGTGGAGTTCATGCTTACGTTGCCAGCTGTGTGAAAAGGCCCCGACAATATTACGGCATAGTCCGAGGGCGTGCTCGGTTTTTTGCCTCTGGTCATGCAATCCATTGGTGACAGCCAAGTTTAGATTGTGACCGAAGCAGTATAGCCACGGCCAATGCAGGGACCTGATTGCGGCATGAATGTTGGCAGCGTTGTCAGTGGTTATGGCTGAAAGTTTTTTCTCGTCAAGTTGCCATTCCTGAAGTGCAGCTCTGAGCGCAGCAGCAAGATTGTCCGCTGTATGACTCTCAGGAAAATACGTAGTTTGGAGGCATTTGGATTAAAGTTTCCAGTCAGGTGTAATAGTATGGACAGTCGGAGACATATATGGTGTCATGTTAACTGACGACCACATATCAGTTGTTAAGGAATAACTGTCTGCCGCTGACAGCAGCACTTGAACATTGTCTCTAACTTTACTATATAAATGTGGGACGGCTGTTTGTGAGAAATATTTCCGTCCAGGCAGCTCGTACTGGGCATCTAGGACCTTTACGATGTCCGTAAAGGACTTTTTTTCCACTGTGTGGAAAGAGACCATTTCCTTCACCAAGTATTTTGTCACTGCATCAGTACTGGTTTTCCAACGGACACTGTCCCTTTTGTACTTTGTTGCTTTCCCGAAGGCCCCCATTATCGTCGACTGCGTACTGGCAGTGGACCTAGATGTTGTTGGTACTGCATCGGGAGGCGTTGAAACTGTTGCACTGAGTGAACTCGGGTCCATCCTCGCAGCAGTGAGTGGATGGTGGTTTTGTATATGTGACCTTAGGTTCGAGGTATTTCCATCTCTCGCGGTCACCTTTTTGTTGCACAATTTGTAAATTGCCTCGTCCGTATTTACCGCTTCTCCCTTCTCGTTCGGTCGGAATGCGAAATACTGCCAAACTGTAGAATTTGTGTTCTTTTTCGAGACCAGGTCACTTGGTGCGCGACTCGCCATCTTTCCCCACCTCTCTCTTTCTCTTCCACGCTGTCACGTGATGACAACCACGCATATGCATTTTTAGGCATTAAATAAATTATATTTAATATTTAATCCTTGTCTCCTATATAAGTGCATTATTATGACGGTATAACGGTATTGAAACTTGATACTGTTGCTATTTTTAGATCCTGCGAGGGATACCATATTACCGTATTACCGCCCAAGCCTAGCCTCATAGTCTTTTGCTAAGAGATTACTATAAAGAGATGCCTTAAGGTGTCTGTTCCACCTTATCAGTCAGAATTGGGTAAGTATAGGTAGGACTGCAACTAATGATTATTTTGTTAATCAATTAATCTGACAGCTATTTTGTCGATTAATTGATTATTTGAATTGCAAAAAGATTCATTTGAAATTAAAATTCATGAAATTGAACTTATCACCAAATTAGCAGATTTGTGTAAAATTTTCAAAAATATATTTTTTTAAGTGAACTACTTGTAGATATTCTAAACCAAACATATTTTTTACACAGCATTTATATAATAATACATTGAAAATAAATACTAATAAATAAAAATAAAACAGTGCTTTTCCCACGCTCTCTCATACTTTTCTTAAAAACAGCAGTTTTCAATACATTAATTAAACTCGCATTTTGGCAAATGTATTCAAAATCACACTAAACACACACTTCAAAAATATATAATTTGTTAAGTTTTATTTTTTTCAGTGTCTGTGAAAGAGAAGATTTCTAGGCAATGAAAGCATTATGTAAATATCTGACCAGCACAATTTTCCACCACAGAAGAATATGAAGAATCTGTTGCACCATCATGACTTTATTAGGTGTTTTTTGTGTGTTATAGATGATTATTATAGTGTTGATTATTTGTTGCAGCTCTAAATGCAAGCTTGAATTGAAAAATGTACACCTCATTTCAAAAGGTGGGAATGGGTTCTTAACCCGATAGATAGATAGATACTTTATTAATCCCAATATGCACAGGGCATTTCATCTTAAGTAATTATCAGGTTAAACCCATAAAATAATAAGATACATAGCATTTCGAAATAGCCAAAAGTCGTATATTACAGTTATGAATGGGCAGAATGTCAAAAGCACAATACCAAATTAACGTGTTAACTTGAGCACTCGCTTTTACAATGGAATACATTAACTAAATGATTTTAAAAAGCATTTTTTTATTTTAACAGCTAAATCTATACTAATAAAAGGCAAAGCCCTCACTCACTCACTCACTCACTCACTCACTCACCACTAATTCTCCAACTTCCCGTGTGGGTGGAAGGCTGAAATTTGGCAGGTTCATTCCTTACAGCTTCCTTACAAAAGTTGGGCAGGTTTTATATCGAAATTCTACGCGTAATGGTCATAACTGGAAGCAGTTTTTCTCCATTTACTGTAATGGAGATGAGCTTCAACGGGGGACATCCTCCCACGTAATCACGCAGTACATAGAAAACCAGGAGGACCTGAAAAAAGCGCTGAAGAAAACATGCATTATATAATTGAGAAGGCAGCGAAACAATAAGAAGCGAGCGAGTGACATATACAACCATATTCATGAGTTCTGCTACTTCGGAAACAAAGCACGATGTAAACCTACACTTTAAAGTAAGTTCATAGACAGGCTGCCGCTGGCGTTTGTAATTTAGTGCCTGCCCATATAAGGCCGTCCGTCAGCGGCAATCCAATAGCAAACTGCCACGGGTAAATATTCACGGGTCAAGGACTGTGCTTATGGAGAGGAAGATGAGATGGCCAGGGTGGTGTTTGACACAAACTCGGCGAAACTGCGAGAGAAAGTTTTAAGTGCCAGGACTAAGGTAACATTAAATAAAGCCATGGACATAGCACGAGATGGCACCAGCACAGCTGGGAACCTTCGATGCATGTACACCGAGTGGTTCACGTGAACTGACGCAGTGCACAGATAAAAGGCAACAGTTCCAAAAAGCGCTGAACAAAAACCGAATTACACAATTGAAAAGGCAGCAAAAAATATGAAGCGTCTCATACATACAAGCATATTCATAAATCCAACTACTGCGGAAACAAAGCACACGTTGGAAAAAGTCAATGTCCCGCTAAAGGAAGACAGTGTAAAAAAAACCCGTGCATTCAGTGTGTCAGGTCTCAGATGAAGAAGAAGACGAGCTGTTTATTGATGCAGTAAGAAACGAATCGATGAATGAAACCTGTCATCTTTACAACGATTGACAAACACGGAATTTAACATGAACACAACACATCCTACAAATACGAACCTGATTGAAAGAAATAATGATAATCAAATCCTTGATGACAGCAACACTCAGTAACACTCACAGAACAAATACTGTATATTGACAGTCATGTTACGTTATTTTTAAAATGTTCCCTTTTCTTTTTCTAGCTTTTTTAACACACTACTTCTCCTGCGATACGCGGCACCACCTTAGTTTGAGAAGAAGTCTGAAAAATATGAGGTTAACACAGAAAAACATCACCAATTCAAGCTTTATGAATAATCGATTCGCCATCAATAATTGTTTTGGTAAAGCCATCCTCCTTCCATTGTATAATTTTTCCGCCAATAGCCATGATTAAATGAACGGTAATAAAGAAAGAGCAAAGAGAGGGTGACTTATTTAGGCAGGCATATATATGACAGCAACACTCATGACAATGTCAATCATGTTACGTTATTATTAAAATGTTTCCTTTTCTTTTTCATTACTTCTTTAACACACTACTTCTCCTGCGTAGGCGCGGGATTTTGCTATATATATAATATATGAATGACCTCCAAAGAGCTGAGACTTTTGATATCATGAACGTGTCTGCAAAACTGTGGTCTCCTGCTCAGCAAAAGTCGAGCAGCCAGCGCGCGTGCATAGCTGTGCCGGCCTTTGAGACACTGACTGCGCTTCTGCCTTAAGTCAAAGTGAGCACTTTGAATTTTTTTCATCCTCCCCCTGCGCTATAGCCCAGACAAGTGCAAACACGGGACCCCTTTTCTACACCACGGAAAAATAATATTAAGGCGATTCACACTTTCTTTTGCACGTATACGATTATGAGATCCTCACCTCGGATTATGAAGACACGCACACGAGTGGAGGACTGACAGTGTCATCACAGCTGATTAATGGCAGGGACGTTTCACCAGTCTACACAAGACCCAACGCAACTGTCCCCAAAAGGCGATCATAACGTCAGCGAACACATCTCTATACTATATAAAAGAAAAAGGCAACTTTCCTTTCTTTACACCTTTTATCCCAAACCAAAGCCTTTCTCTCTTAACAGTGCAGAGGACACAAAACTAATTTTCTTTAAATGCCGGTAAGGCACATTACCAGAGGCACAAATTTGAACGTTCACATAGAAAATGTCATTTCTATACCACAGCCGTCGTGTAGCGCCTTTCAAAAGGGATCAACTACCGAGAGATGATCCATATACATTTTAGCTGCTGTTAGTTACTTCCCTGTTGTGTTACACGTCTTTAAAATGTAGTTTACCAAACCACTCCAGTAGTGCTCAATGTACCTGTACTTCTTAAAACGTTAATGTTTTACTGTTTAATAACTTATAGACTATATTTTATTATTTTTCCCTTGCACACAGTGACCAAAGCTATACACACACATATAGACACATACAAACATACACACAAGTATATGTATGTGTATATATATGTATGTATGTGTGTATATATATATATATATATATATATACACACACACACACACATGCATACATACATACATACACACATATATATAATTTGTGCGTATGTATGTATGTGTGTGTATATATGATGTAGAAGGGTATGTATATATATATATGTGTATATGTAGATATGTATATAGATATGTAGATATGAAGATATGTATGTGTATATATATGTATGTATGTATGTATGTATGTGTGTATATATATGACAGCAGCAATCCAAGCTGTGAGAAAACACTAAAAAGGAGGCGTGTCAGACGTTGTCTATCTATCTATCTATCTCTATATCTATCTATCTATCTCTATAGATAGATAGATAGATATGAGAACAACATATATATAGATAGATAGATAGATAGATATGAGAACAACACTCATATCAATGACAAAACAATTACATTAACAATCAAGTTACGTTATTTTTCAAATTTTTCCTTTTCTTTTTCGTACCTTCTTTAACGCACTACTTCTCCGCTGCGAAGCGCGGGTATTCTGCTAGTTATTGAGATAAATGCCAAGTTTAATTAACATAACTATAAACATTTAAATCTTGTTTTACAAAATAAATAAGAAGTATATTTCAGTGTTTATGCATCAGAACTGTTTCTGTTCTAATACATGAGTAACACTTGTGCTTCTGCTGAAATCAATAGGGGAACAAAACGGAAAGTGAAGTGATGTGCAGTTCATTAACACTAGAATTACCAAAGCTTATGAAAAAAGCTCGGGGGCGACTGGGATCTTTTCCTGGATAAGATCAAACACCGTTGCGTAGGTGCGACAGAGTACACTTGTACTTTGTGAGCATGCCTGTGTCGATCAAACAGAGGAGGCTCTGCAGTTTACTTGTGACTTTACGCTGTAGGAAGATAATTAAACAATTAAGGTAAATAACATTCGATCTGTTTATATACAAAGTACAGTGACTGTAAAAGTGCAACAGCAGCTTCCACCTGCAGCTATAGACTCTCCAGTACGCGAGTTACTCTCCACACTAGTGTTTAGATCTGGATGGTGCATGTGCCCAAAAAAGAAGTCTAACTGCATTCTTGTACGGTTGCTCGCGTACTGAAGTGTCAGCAGGCATTTTTTCATAGCATTACACATGTAATTTGTGAGCATGTCCTTGTTGATCAAGCACAGGAAGCTCAGCAGTTTACTTGTGACTTTACACTGTAGGAAAATAAGTAAATAAATCTAGGTAAATAACATTAGAACTGGCTTTTATATAAGTAACATATACGTTTTACTTATGTACAGACCATCACAAAACATAATCACAAACAGGATTTTGCACGATACGTTGGCATGCTCTATAAGCCGTGCTGCTTTGTTGGAGGACAAGGTGTGGGGTAGACTGACTGGCAGGACGATGCCGACCTCTTGCTGCATCCAAACGGTGCCATCTTATGCCTTTACGTCTGGTATAGCTGAGTTGTTCTTATGTGTGAGTGGATGTTTCTTGTTAATAGGGTTTGGGCTTCTGTTCTCATTCTCCGATGTAAAACCTTCGTCCTCATCTGAGTTCACCTCAGTTATAGCACATCTTTATTTGAAAACTAACAGTGTCCGATCGGGGCAAGCGTGAACGCGATGGAGAGAATAAAAATGAATTAAAAAAACCAAAAACAAAAAACACTAACCTCGACAAGTACCGTACATTTACACAGGCTGTTACAGACTCAAATCAAATGTATGTTTTTATTGTATAATAGTAACAATAAGAGCAGCTCACTACTGAAAACATTTATTTTGAGATCTGGGAAGGCTCGAACCGGCCACCTTTTGAATAGGAGTCAGCAGTTCTTACCGCTGTACTACCACAGAAGTTGCGACAATAAGCCACACTAACCCGATTTCTTTTTCTTCGATTATAGTCTTGAATAAAAGTGTACTTGTTCTGTTCTACTTGTACCTTTTGTGAAAGTGCTTATTTTATATTTAGACTTCAGTCTTCACACATTCTACACTTCATGTCTACATTTTGTCATTAGTACTAAAACATGGTAAAAGTGTATCTTTTAGGCATGTGTTCAACATTTCTTGCATTTCCTGTCATCTTACACTTACATAAATCTTTGTAGATACGGAACACACAAGAAATGCATGTGTTCAAAATAACATATTTTTTTTAGCCTATAAAGCTCTAGGTACTACCTTACTCCCTGATAAACAAGACTTGAGCTGGGAAAGGTTTTTGCACTTTCTGCGGCGGTGGGAGGATGGGGTATCAGGTACCTTGGGATTATGGACACGTTTACAAGACAAAAGATGCTGACGGAGAGGTGCGAGTAGATTTAAGGTGGGCCGGGTTTAAGAGTTTTTTCGTAAACTTTGGTAATCCTATTGTTAATAGGTGAACTGGAGGGCTGAACTTAATCCTGATTCAATGTGCCTCTGTCCTATAAATTGAATTGAATGAATTTTTAAATAGACTGCTGAATTAAAGTGTTGGTTGTGGTGACAAGTGCCAAGTGTGTGAAAAAATAGTATTTAGAAACAGCAGAATTAACTATAAAGTTCTTTTGTACAGGTTGGATTAAAGCATTTGGAACATGCATATTGTGATAAAATGAACATTTTCACTAAAGACACCTATTTATAAAACACAGACAATATGCCAAAAACAAACTGGGCGTTTTTCTTTTGCCCTTAATCAGCTATTGTTTTAGTTGTTTGTTTTGTTATGTAAATATTTTTTAGCTTCAAATTTAAAATGGGGATATTAGATTTTAATATTAGGTCAGAGTTCTCATTTGTATTCAAATTGTTGTTCTAAAAATGATTGCTGAGCTGCTATATATGTTCCTACACGTCACAACCATGTTGCATCTGCTGTATAAGACAACATGTGAGAAGGGGAGGAATGGAACGTGTGCTTCTTGACAATCTAGTAGGCTGAAATTTAACATGGATGTTTATGAACCATCTAAACTAGTAACAAATGTCATGGAAACATTTTTACAGAATGAATGTGTTTCCCTTTTTAATTGAATATTCTTTTTCAAATCTGAGAAAATGGGTGCAAGTGGGATGGGGTGGTAATCTGGAATCTGTTCACAGCTATTTATAAAACAATTTACAATGAAATTGTGATTTCCACTAGGAGATTGAAGAGCACATGAGAAGTATGTTGCATCACAGGGAGCTGGAGAATCTCAAAGGAAGGTAGGAGGGTTCATAACTTAGTGTATGATAAAGTAGATTAATTTTTATGAGGAGTGTTCAATAATACATATACCTGACTATGAAAATAAAATTTGGTAGTTTAAATTCACCTCATTACTTTTCAATGTAATCCCCCTTGACTTCAACACTCTTGTTCCTCTGTGACTCCACTGACTTAATAACTTTGGCATAGAAGGATTCTTCTTGCTTCTGAAACCAGCCCGTTAATGTCTCTTTAATGTAATTATTAGCAGGTAGTCACCATCCCCATAGGAATTTTTTTCAGCTTGATGATCAGCACAATGATCTTCCATAATCATGGCCTCCACTTTTTGGCATATTTCCTTTGGCAGTGTATCCACAGGACACCCCAAGTGGGGCTTGTCCTTAATTGACCCCGACCCCATTTATATTGTTTGACTAAAACCTGATCTTATAGCGTAAAGGTAAATTACCACCGTATATAGCATTTAATCTCTCATCGTTTTCCTTTGGCTTCTTCCCTTCATTTGTCAGAAATTTAATGATGGAAAAATGCTACCAATCTGTCAATTTCTTTGTAGAACATTAGGTTTGCCATTCTCATTCTTAGTGTGCGTGCTATGAAATGACCTCAAATTGCTTGGTTGGCAGTCTGCACCTTAGTGTCTGTATAGATTGATTGATTCTGAATTTACGAACCACCTCCCCATCATACTTGAAGACCAAGTAAGGAGACAACTGAAGAAGCAATACAGTGGAAATGCTGTGGGACCAGATGGAGTCAGGCCTTGAGTTCTTAAGGAATGTGCTGACCAGCTTTGTGGTGTGTCTGTCACCTGTTCAGTTTGTACCTAAAGCTTCTGAAAGTGCCACTGTTGTGGAAAACATCCTGCATTTTTCAGTTCCAAGTAAGGCAGGTGTCTGTTCACCTAATGACACAGACCAGTGGCACTTGTCTTGCATCCTGAAGACCTTGGAGAATCTGGTCCTGGACTATATGAATCCTCTTGTGGCAGACCAACTGGACACACTGCAGTTTGCCTATCAGACAAAGACTCGAGTGGAGGATTAAATTGTCTAGCTATAACCAGGGCTTATTCTCACCTGGGCAAAGCTGGCAGCACTCTAAGGATTTTTTTTTTTAATTTCTCCAGCATCTTCAGTACCATCCAGCCATCCCTCTTAAGGGGTAAACTCAGAGATATGTAAGTGGATGAGCCTATTATGTTGTGGATAATGGACTATTTGTTGGGTAGACTGCTGTTTGTGAGACTTAAGGACTGTGTTTCTCATATGGATGTGAAGAACACTGGAGCACGACAAGGAACAGTTCTGTCTCCCCTTTTCTTTACTCTGTACACCTCTGACTAAAATACAACACCTGGTCATGTCTCTTGCAGAAATTCTAAGATGATTCTGCACTTACAGGGTATATTGATAAAAAGGATGATATAGTATAGGATTCAGCTGAGAGGTTTGTTTCATGGTGCAAAGAGAATTGTCTGGATCTTAAAATCAGCAAAATCAAGGAACTGGTTATTGACTATTGACACACCAAAGAGCTTCTATGTCTGGTCATGTGGATGTAAAGGTGGTCCACTTCTACCTGTATTTGGGGGTCCACATTAATGACAGTTTGGACTGGTCTTGGGAAAACTGAGGAACTATATAAGAAAGGGCAGAGCAGGTTCTTTTTCCTTAGAAGACTTTGTTCCTTTAATGTGGGAAGTGACATGTTTAACATCTTCTATAACTCTGCTATGATCATTGTGATTTTTTGTATGTTGTGGTATGCTGGACTGGTAATATCACTTCAGGAGAGGCCCACCGAATCAACAAGCTAATTAAAAGGGCAAGCGTAGTTATAGGACACACTCTGGATTCTCTTGAAATAGTAGTATAGGAGATTAAAACAAAACAGAGCAACATTATAAACAATGCTGCAAATCCTCTCCCTGACACACCAACACAGAGTACTTTCAGCCAATTAATGAATCCGCAGAAGTTTGTCAAAAAACACTACTGGGACTCTTTTATACCAACAGTAATATGTCTGCATAATACCTCACTTTGACTGTGACAGCGAAGTCAGAAGTTTTCTTTCTTTTAAATTTTCTTTCTTTATAGTCATTCTAGTGTGTATTCAGACCAAAGTGTGTTTGTATATTTATTCATGTATTTATTTACTTGGTTATCTACCTATTTATGTATTTATGTATATAAAGAGCTTCTATAAAAAAAAAAACAAATTTTCCCTTGGGGACAAATAAAATTTTATCTATCCATCTGTCCAATTTGATATTTGTCAATGCAGTGTCACATTCCAGTTACTCATTTCTTAATTTCTGTTAGAGAATAATGCTGCGAAGTTGCAAGTACATGCTGTTACATTTCCAAAAGTGCATTATTAGACAAGACAGCGGGAAAATGATGGAAATCTGTAACCTCTGTGGCAAATGTTCTTGAGCCTTTTTTGGTGCATTTGCATATAATGTGAGAAGCACCTATTGCAATAGCCATGTCTGTCTCTGTCTTGAAACAGCTCTGCCCCCAGTGAACATTTTTGAAATGTGGTACACTTATTCTTCTAGGAAATTTACTGAGACAGTTCAATTTTTGTTGAGATTTCTTGAACAGATCATTCTAAACAAAATTGAAATTTGAAAATCTCCCTTTGAAAAAGCATTGACGGATTTGAGAAATTTTAATTTAAGAGTTGTTACATCATCTTGTACGTTTTATATATCAAAAATTCTTGGGGACCTCTTTCACTCGCCTGACAGCTTCTTGGATCCCCAGCACAAGTTAGTTATGCAAGTCACTCGATTACATGGTGAAGATGCCACAAATTGATATAAAATATATCATTAGGTTAGAAAGACCAGAGATGGGTAATTTACTTAAGGTGCTTTTCTTCTGTCATGGAGTAAGTTTAATTAAGGTGTATCAGTGCATGCTCAACCTCATGCTAGCATTGTTCATTTCCATAGTTATTTTTCTTTTTGTAATTTCACTTTATTGTTGACTAGTTAAATACCAGCTTCAGATGGAGAAGTAGTGTGTTAAAGAAGTTATGAAAAAGAAAAGGAAACATTTTAAAAATAATGTAAGATGATTGTTAATGTAATTGTTTTGACACTGATATGAGTGTTGCTGTCATATATATATAGACACAGACACACACACAAAAAATACACACATATATATATACATATACATATATAGCAAAATATCTGCACTTTGCAGCGGAGAAGTAGTGTGTTAAAGAAGTAATGAAAAAGAAAAGGAAACATTTTAATAATAACGTAACATGATTGACAATGTAATTGTTTTGTCATTGTCATGAGTGTTGCTGGCATATATATATATATATATATATATATATATTATGACAAACACCAGCGGCAGCCTGTCTATGAACTTAATTTAAACTTTTAAGTTTACACCGTGCTTTGTTTCCGAAGTAGCAGCACTCCTGAATATGGCTGTAAATGTCAGTCGCTCGCTTCTTATTGTTTTGCTGCCTTCTCAATTATATAATGCATGTTTTCTTTTGCGCTTTTTGAAGCTCTTCCTGGTTTTCTACGTACTGCGTTGATAGTCAGTTCACGTGATTATGTGGGAGGTATGATGATGTCACACGAAACTCCGCCCCCCACGGCCATCCAGCTCAACTCCATTACAGTATATGGAGAAAAATAGCTTCCAGTTATGACCATTACACGTAGAATTTCGAAATGAAACCTGTTGGCCGTAAGTCTGCATCCCTATTACTTGCCCAGAGAGTTTGGACACATCATTGTTGTTATTGTTTACATCCCTCCTCGGGCGGACATGGAGATAGCGGGTGTCATCATCCATTCCGCTGTTGCTAAATTACAAACACAGCACCCTGAGGCGTTTGTGCTAATCACTGGAGACTTTAACCATGTGACGCTGGACAAAACATTACCTGCCTTCTCCCAGTATGTGGATTGTATCACCCGGGGAAATAGGACTATTGACCTACTGTATACAAACGTTAAGGACGCATACAGCGCCACCCCACTGCCTGCGCTTGGGAAAGCAGATCATAACCTGGTTCTGCTTAATTCTCACTACAAACCAAGAGTGAGGGAGCTACCTACAACCACACGCTCATTCAGGAAGTGGTCCCCTGAGGCAGAGCAGGCTCTGAGAGACTGCTTTGGAACTACGGACTGGGATATCCTGCAGGGAACATTGAGGAGGTTGTTGACTGTACTACTGACTACATCAACTTCTGTATGGACATTGTAGTTCCAGTAAGAACAGCACGCTGCTATGCTAACAAGAAGCCATGGATTACAAGTGACATCAAGTGCATTTTGAACCAGAAGAAATGGGCTTTTAAAGGTGGTGATCAACATGAGCTCAAGCGCATGCAGAATGAACTCCGAGTCCAGCTCAGGGAGGCGAAGGAGCAGTACAGGAATATTAGAGAGAGAGAGAGAGAGAGATAAGATTATATATATATATATATATATATATATATATATAAAAAGAGATATACAGTCATGTGAAAACATTAGGACACCCTTTGAAAGCATGTGGTTTTTTGTAACATTTTTAATAAATGGTTATTTCATCTCCGTTTCAACAATACAGAGAGATTAAAGTAATCCAACTAAACAAAGAAAACTGAAGAAAAGTCTTTTCAAGATCTTCTGTAAATGTCATTCTACAAAAATGCCTATTCTAACTGAGGAAAAGATAGGACACCCTCACATGTATTCCCTCTTAAATTGGCTCAGATCTCACACAGGTATATCACACCAGGTGCACATAATTAGTAGATCGTTACTCTGCATGTTGAATGAGGCTTGCCCTATTTAAACCTCAGACATTTAGTTTGGTGTGCTCCTGACTGTTGAAGTGAGAGTGAGCACCATGGTGAGAACAAAAGAGCTGTCAGAGGACTTCAGAAAAAAGATTGTAGCAGCCTATGAGTCTGGGAAGGGATTTAAAAAGATCTCAAAAGATTTTGAAATCAGCCATTCCACTGTCCGGAAGATAGTCTACAAGTGGAGGGCTTTCAAAACAACTGCCAACATGCCCAGGACTGGTCGCCCCAGCAAGTTCACCCCAAGAGCAGACCGCAAGATGCTAAAAGAGGTCTCCAAAAACCCTAAAGTGTCATCTCGAGAACTACAGCAGGCTCTGGCTACTGTTGATGTAGAAGTACATGCCTCTACAATCAGAAAGAGACTGTACAAGTTTAACTTGCATGGGAGGTGTGCAAGGAGGAAACCTTTGCTTTCCAAGAGAAACATCGAGGCCAGACTGACATTTGCCAGAGATAAAGTTGACAAAGACCAGGACTTCTGGAATAATGTTCTTTGGACAGATGAGTCCAAAATTGAATTATTTGGACACAACAGCAGAGGACATGTTTGGCGTAAACCAAACACAGCATTCCAAGAAAAGAACCTCATACCAACTGTGAAGCATGGAGGTGGAAGTGTCATGGTTTGGGGCTGCTTTGCTGCAGCAGGACCTGGTCAGCTCACCATCATAGAATCCACGATGAATTCTACTGTGTATCAGAAGGTGCTTGAAGAACATGTGAGACCATCAGTTAGAAAATTAAAGCTGAAGCGGAACTGGACCATGCAACATGACAATGACCCAAAACATACTAGTAAATCAACCAAAGATTGGCTGAAAAAGAAGAAATGGAGAGTCCTGGAATGGCCAAGTCAAAGTCCAGATTTGAATCCCATTGAGATGCTGTGGGGTGACTTGAAAAGGGCTGTACGTGCAAGAAACCCCTCAAACATCTCACAGCTGAAAAAGTTCTGCATTGAGGAGTGGGGTAAAATTTCCTCAGACCGATGTCGAAGACTGGTAGATGGCTACAAGAACCGTCTCACTGCAGTTATTTCAGCCAAAGGAGGTAACACTCGCTATTAGGGGCAAGGGTGTCCTATCTTTTTCCTCAGTTAGAATAGGCATTTTTGTAGAATGACATTTACAGAAGATCTTGAAAAGACTTTTCTTCAGTTTTCTTTGTTTAGTTGGATTACTTTAATCTCTCTGTATTGTTGAAACGGAGATGAAATAACCATTTATTAAAAATGTTACAAAAAACCACATGCTTTCAAAGGGTGTCCTAATGTTTTCACATGACTGTACAGTGGCTTGCAAAAGTATTCGGCCCCCTTGAACTTTTCCACATTTTGTCACATTACAGCCACAAACATGAATCAATTTCATTGGAATTCCACGTGAAAGACCAATACAAAGTGGTGTACACTTGAGAAGTGGAACGAAAATCATACATGATTCCAAACATTTTTTTACAAATAAATAACTGCAAAGTGGGGTGTGTGTAATTATTCAGCCCTCTTTGGTCTGAGTGCAGTCAGTTGCCCATAGACATTGCCTGATGAGTGCTAATGACTAAATAGAGTGCACCTGTGTGTAATCTAATGTCAGTACAAATACAGCTGCTCTGTGACGGCCTCAGAGGTTTTCTAAGAGAATATTGGGAGCAGCAACACCATGAAGTCCAAAGAACACATCAGACAGGTCAGGGATAAAGTTATTGAGAAATTTAAAGCAGGCTTAGGCTACAAAAAGATTTCCAAAGCTCTGAACATCCCATGGAGCACTGTTCAAGTGATCATTCAGAAATGGAACGAGTATGGCACAACTGTAAACCTACCAAGACAAGGCCGTCCACCTAAACTCACAGGCCGAACGAGGAGAGCGCTGATCAGAAATGCAGCCAAGAGGCCCATGGTGACTCTGGACGAGCTGCAGAGATCTACAGCTCAGGTGAGGAATCTGTCCATAGGACAACTATTAGTCATGCACTGCACAAAGTTGGCCTTTATGGAAGAGTGGCAAGAAGAAAGCCATTGTTAACAGAAAACCGTAAGAAGTCCCGTTTGCAGTTTGCCACAAGCCATGTGGGGGACACAGCAAACATGTGGAAGAAGATGCTCTGGTCAGATGAGACCAAAATGTAACTTTTTGGCCAAAATGCAAAACGCTGTGTATGGTGGAAAACTAACACTGCACATCACTCTGAACACACCATCCCCACTGTCAAATATGGTGGTGGCAGCATCATGCTCTGGGGTGCTTCTCTTCAGCAGGGACAGGGAAGCTAGTCAGAGTTGATGGGAAGATGGATGGAGCCAAATACAGGGCAATCTTGGAAGAAAACCTCTTGGAGTCTGCAAAAGACTTGAGACTGGGGCGGAGGTTCACCTTCCAGTAGGACAACGACCCTAAACATAAAGCAAGGGCAACAATGGAATGGTTTAAAACAAAACATATCCATGTGTTAGAATGGCCCAGTCAAAGTGCAGATCTAAATCCAATCGAGAATTTGTGGCAAGATCTGAAAACTGCTGTTCACAAACGCTGTCCATCTAATCTGACTGAGCTGGAGCTGTTTTGCAAAGAAGAATGGGCAAGGATTTCAGTCTCTAGATGTGCAAAGCTGGTAGAGACATACCGTAAAAGACTGGCAGCTGTAATTGCAGCAAAAGGTGGTTCTACAAAGTATTGACTCAGGGGGCTGAATAATTACTCACATCCCACTTTTCAGTTATTTATTTGTAAAAATTGTTTGGAATCATGTATGATTTTCGTTCCACTTCTCACATGTACACCACTTTGTATTGGTCTTTCACGTGGAATTCCAATAAAATTGATTCATGTTTGTGGCTGTAATGGGACAAAATGTGGAAAAGTTCAAGAGGGCCAAATACTTTTGCAAGCCATATATATATATATATATATTTTTTTTATATATATATATATATTTTATATATATATATATTTTATATATATTTTATATATATATATATATATATTTTATATATATTTTATATATATATATATATATATATTTATATATATATATATATATATATATATATATTTTATATATATATATATAGAGAGAGAGAGAGATATCTCTATCAAGCATGCTTTATTTATTTGTCCCTGCTGGAATTCCACTCAGTGAAGAGGGGAGGGGGTTGGTGCCTGCAGCTGCTGCAGCTCTGATTACAGAAAGGTTTGGATTGGTCTCTGTGCTGCTTACTCTGCTTTTTGCTTCATATGGGTTGGTCAAATGTTGCTGCTGTCTCTGTGCGACTTTCAGAGCACTGGAGACATGGAGGAGATCTAGACTGAATCAGTGCGTGTGTGTGTGTGTGCATGATGGGGGGGTGGCTGAATGTGTGAGTGTACAAGAGAGAGTAATTTTTTTTTATCAGTCTGACTGGGTTTTCTCCACCCTGATTATTTTTTTGAATGCAACTTTTCAGGAAGATTATTTTCAAACATAAAGAAGACTAAAAGAAGAAATGGTCTTTAGCCTCCTGTCTGTTGCAGATCAGATTTTTTTTTTTTTTGTCATTCCCTCGATTCTAACTACTTAGGGTAAATGCTCTGTGGCTTAATGTCCTTAGAGAGGCCCACACAACTATAAAATCTGAATTTCGGCCAATTTTACGTTTCAAGTCATGCCAGTTGGGAGTATTGAACAACCTTTATCACCTTCCTTTCCCAGGGACTGTGATCATGAATGCCGTGTCTGCAGGGTGACTGTTGTAGGACTTACAGCCTATGCCAGTCATATCTCCAGTGAGCTCCACAAGGAGAAGGTGGAATTGCAAGAAAGAGAAGGCATAGCAGTTGGAGAAAAATATGTAGAAAGAGAATATTTTGACAAGGAACTTGTCAAGCTGATTGAGAAGCGAAGGCATGAACTTCGGTAAGAGTTGCTTTCATTTTGATTTTTAACTTTTATCAATTAATTTATTTTGTATTTGCTTTATTCTTTATTGTGTTTTGCAGATACCAGGTGATCTAGTAAAGATCATTTTTGTATTTTCATTTATTTGCTTTAGTGTTTATCTTTAACTTATTTAGACTGTTAATTGTTACTAGCCTTGGCTTTGATTTTATATTATATAGTTTGACAAGCCATGTCTTTTTATTTCCAAAAGTAAATATGGGAAATTATTGCATTAAGCTTCAAAAAAAAAGTTGCTTCTCATTAACTGTTTTAAAATGCATTGCTTATGCTAATTAAAGTAGAGGGTAAGGCTTAGAAGAGTATCTGTGTCATTTGTAAAACGGAAGCAAGTAATGCAGGCATGATACTTAGTCATAACCTTGAACTCCCGAAACTTCCACAGAAATGCTTTACATGCAATACAATAACCTTCCATGGATAATTTGAATATTTATATTCCAGTTGCTTCGGTATATTTAGAAATTTATATTGTGGTGAATTGGGTGTCATTTTGCCCTTCACTGTCAAGGACACAACCTAAATCTGAGTAATCAGCAAATCAGTAGCTAATTTAATATGCCTCTTGAGTTTTTTCTTGCCTATATTGTGTGTTTATAATTTCCAGTTTAGGCAATTTAGTTGTTACTTTATTAACAAGATTTGACTCTGGCTAGCTAATAAATTTATTTGGATTTGGTTTACATTATATTGTATGTGAAATCACATAATTTAATTTAAGAATAATCGCTTTATGTTCAAACTATACCAAATGCAGTGCATATCATTAAATATGAAAGGTAGTATAGGAATGTGATTTGAGCATTTGGTCATTATGTATTTATTAAGCACTATATCATAAAGGTAATCAATGAATATGTTTAGGTGTATTAAATATCAACTCTCTATTAGTGTGAAACATACACTAAACTATTTGCCATTTATGCTCCTAAATCCTTTCTAAAGTGCTTATATTAAAGTAACAGTTGGTGCCATTCTTTCTTATCCTCCACAGTTTTAGGTATTTCCATCATGTGTCTCTGTCTAGCTCACAGCAAGTGCAGTTTGAAATACAACTTTCTTTTCTGTGCATAAAATTTTATTTGCGTTAAATCTGTTTTGGAATATTTATGACCATGACTGGATTCTGATTCAGTTCTGGTTGACTTTTAATGATTAGTTTGGCTTAAAGGTATGTTTAACCCCCTAATTTAGTATTTGTAATATTTTTATTTACTGTACATAATGTATTTACATTCAGAACAGCAGTGGTCCTACTATTGATCCATGTGATTTTCAGCCCCAGTGTCGCCAAGTTCATGGACATATTTCAAACACCAAAGCTCTCTTGTTTTGCGAACTTTAGCGTGTCCTGTACTGCTGCCTTGCAGTAAGGAGACCAGAGTTTATGTCCCTGGTCCTCCCTGCGTGGAGTTTACATGTTCTCCCCATGTCTGCCTGGGTTTCCTCCAGGTATTCTGGTCCCCCTAAAAATAGTCCAAAGACTTGCAGATTAGGTGGCTTGGTGAAACTGGCCCTAGTGTGTGTGAGTATGTGTGTGTGTGTTTTTGCCCTGTGATGGACTGGCACTCTGTCTAGGGTTTGTTCCTGCCTTGCACCCTATGGTGTCTGGGATGGGCTCCAGCATCCCATGACTCTCTGTTCAGGATTAAGTAGATTTGAGTTTGAAGGTGCAAAATTTATAAAGTAGCATTTTTCTTCTTAAATTATAACAAATGGAAGATTCTCAATTGAAAATGCTGATTATTGAAGTTTAAACTAAATGTAGTAATTCTATTTTAAAAAATATTTTTTGGTTAAAATCTTTTTTGAAGTCGGAGCATTTGTTTTACAAATAAATTATATTATAAGTCTAATGCTAAAGATTGCTTGACAATTTTCTGTATAAAAGGTACAGTGTTAATTTAGTAATTCGTTACAACAGTTTTCTAAATTACATTTTTTTAGTCAAGAAAATTTCATTTGTCGGGGTGGTGGTTATTAGGTATGCACTGATTCAGAATTTTTGCTAGTGTCACACCTCAGATCATGTGGTTGTCTTCAGAGCATAATATAACATGGAAGTGTTATATTGAGCATTGAAATCAGGATAGCAAAGTTCATTATTTTAATCCATGAAACATACCTTAACTAATTGTCTACGTTTTAATAGACAGATTTGTTTTTTTCCTAAATACTTGGGTCATTTACTAGATGGTTGTTACTATTCTTGGCATTCCTTATCTAAATCTTCCTTTCATCCAGTACAAGGTTGTTGCTTTTCTGAATTCAACTCTACCCATTTGCTTGAAAATTGCCAAAAAGAGGAAAGAAAGCAGTCTTCTATAGCTAGAGTTGATTGCCTCCCTCAGTCTGTAAACCACACTTTAATATAACATTTAAAATTTGCCTAATACATTTTTTTTTGTTTGTTTACATTATGGTAGGTCTGAGCCTATCTTGACAGAATTGGGTGAGAGGTAGAAAATATTTCTGTTTATTATTGGGCACAATATGGAAACACAAGTCAACCTAACAGCATGTCTTTGGGTATTTAGAAGGGACACCAGTGCTTACACAGGGTGAACATGCTAACCCCATGAATAACAACAAATCATAGCGGCACCAACACTACCCACTTCACTGCCATTCTGCTATAAAACCTCATTTTTCTACAGAAATAAATTTGCTTATAAAGGAAGTGGTGCTGTGACTGAAATTCCCTGGTACCTGGCATTTACTTGTGATCCTTTATGGAATCCTACATCTGAAAATACTGACAGCATCCATATTTGTTCATGGGAGAAATGGACTAGTGCTATTACTTTCATTTGTGTTATCTTGTTAGTATATTTGTGAAGAGCTATCTGGCAGTCACAACAAGTCGCTGCATTTACCATTTAGTGTTGTATTAAAAGAGAAGTGAAAGAAAGCTGAAACCATTTATTAATATGAATACATAGGTGATTTAGACAGCCACTGAAAATGGGCCTTGGAGGAGCTGTAAATCTTGAGTTCTACAGATTCAGGTAAGCTGTGAAATTGAAACTAAATAGCACCTTCTATATGTATTAGGCTGGTAGGTGTTTAACACTAGAATTACCAGAGCCTACGAAAAAACTCATAGATCCAGCCCACATTAAATCTGTTCACACCTCTCTGCCAGCATCTTTTGTCATCTAAATGTGCTGATAAAGACAAGCTTCAAGCAGCCAGCTATTCCATCCCCCCATTGACTTAGAACGTGCACAGACTTCTCCCAGCTCATGCCTTCATTGATTATCTGGGAGTGAAGTGGAGTTTTAGAGTGGAAATAATAGATCGTTATTTGGAACACACGTATTTCATGTGTGTTCCGTTTCTACAGTAATCTGTGTAAACACATTGTTAAAACAGAAACTTGTTCATATTTTAGTAATAAATGTTACAAAATGTAGGCATAAACTATAGAATGTGTCAAGCCTGAAGTCCAAAGATCAAATAAACACTTTCACAAAAGGTTCAAGAACGATACAACAGCTTCTGTGGCGTACCAGTAAGATTTGCTGACTCAGAGTGCGGCAGGCTTGCTGTGCTTCAGAGACCCAAGTTCGATTCCCCGCTGGGGAGAAAATGTTATTTTTTTTTTCCTTTTAACCTTTGCTGCTCTGCCTGCCTGAACTCCCTGTCTGTCTATATAGTAATAACAGTAATTTTATTATTATATAGCAGCTTCCCTGTCTGCCTATCATATAGTGCCTTTCCTTCCTATCTACGGTATATATCTATTATACAGTGCCTATGGGGTGCCAAACAGGCAATTACAATGATTTTCGGAATATATAAAGTCATTCCTGAATATATAAAGTCAAAACCTGAATATATAAAGTCAGCGTCAGAATAGCTGGTGAGTAGCTAGCGCAGGCCAGGAGGGTTGGTGAGCGAAGCGTCCTAGTGTGTATATGTATATGTGTGTGTATATATATTGGTGAAGCTTGCAAAAAAAAGTACCTGTTGTAGCCCTGTCTCAAGCAGCTTCTTCTGAGAGGGCTTTCAGCAGCTGAGGAAATGTTATAACATATAACTCTGCTGCTCTGAAGCCAGATGCTGGGGACGGACTGGTGTTTCTGTCACACAACCTGAAGTTTCCTCAGTAGTATTTTATAATTGTGTTATTTTTTCTGATATCTTTGTGTTAAAATATATATATATATATATATATATATATATATATATATATATATATATATATATATATATATATATATATATATGATCAAACTTGTTTACAAATGGTGTAGTTTTTTTCCTGTGCAGTGTTTGACACAATTTTACACAATAGCATACAGAATGTTAGATTTTTGTTCTTGCTTGTATGCTTCCCAATTCATCTTAAAAGCAGAGTAGTTTATGTTTATCTACACTGAAATGCTCATGCCCTGTTGTTCAATTATGATTAGTATTCCCTTTGGATTCATATCTTGTTTACATTACGGGAAAGTGTCTGTTTAAAATGCTGACATTATAATAGATTTGTTGTTTTTTTGTGAAAATTCTGTAGTCCACTTAGTAATGTTTTACTCATACTTGCACTGTTTGATCTCAGTAATAGTTTGACTGGTGATTTTAATTTTTTTTTTATTTTTTATTTTACTCAGTTTCCTTTAAAGTATCTATCTATCTAATCTCATTAGGAAGCTGCAATTATTATCCTATTAACAGAAACAACCTAGATCAATAAGGCTTTTTCAAACATGTTTTTAAAGGATGCAAAATGCCATGAAATGATTGTTATCATGAAAGCCTGACTCAGGAAATATTGAGAGAGAATTTTTTTTTTAGCCAATATTTTACAGCCCCTACGTGTTGGCCTATAATATTATTTGAATTTGTTTCAGATAAATATTTGAATACCATTATGACGGTGCTTTAAAAGGATGAATGTGAAATAATTTCAGAACAGCATAAGAATGAAGCATTAGGTTTAAGGAAATTTCTTTTTTTTATGATATGTGATAACGCAAGTTTTATTCTAGTGTTTCCTCCAATTTAGAGGGATGGGTTTTCAAAACAAATTTCATGTAAAATGACATCTGCTATCATTTCTTTTGACACTGCTATGTAATCCTCACAATCTTTAGACCTCCAAATAACTGAACATTTTGACTTTCAAAAGGCTTAATTATACTTTTAAGTGAAAATGTGAAGTACATAAAGTCAAAACGTTTGTATGTGCGTCAGTTTTTGTTTTGGCATCATGTCTCTCTTGTTTCTATTTGTCTCAACACCTGCATCATCTTTCTTGTTTTAAAGGCAGTAATAACCCTTTGTCTCAAATTCTTTTTCTAATCTAATCTGCAGGAAAGAAGAAGAACTTCGTAGAAGGAATGCCGGGCAAGAGGCAAAAAACCTCCAAAACAGGCCAGCAGAGAGGTTTAATTATAATCAAACTAGAAGGGCAGATTTTCATCAGATACAGCCCAGAGATTGGGCATGGGAAAGAAATTCCTATCCATCAGATCATCAAGGCAATCGCCCACATTCTTCTTTCAGTCACAATACAAAAACTCACAATGGAGGAAGCAGGAGTTCTTCAAGGTGGAACCAAGATGGAGCTTCTTCGAATTGGAAGTTTCAGAATTCTGATTGCTATGGACACTGGCATACCAATTCAAAACAATCTAGCTGGTCCAATGGAAGAAACTCTGGTTGGCCGCAAAAAGGATCAGGCAACTTGCATAGCTGGATTTCCAGTGATGTTTCTGGAACATGGGGATCAGACAACTGGAATTACTCTGGCTTTCCTCATCAAAGAGAACACACAAAAAAGAATACAAATTATCAGAGAGGGCAATATTCTTGGGGTTGGAGAGATGGCTGTCAGGGGCCTAATCAAGAAAATGAAAGTGACTTTTTTGATTTCACTCATGACAATATTCCAAATGCTGCAAGTTTCCATTTCAGCAGCAATGGCAAAAGCAATGTGAGGAGCTCCAGTAATACTACTAGGGATAAAATGCATCGGTGGGCACCATATCCTCCAGCTAAAGCACAGGAAACATCAGTTGAAGTGAATCATAGTAAAAAAAATGATGAATTCTGTGCAAGCACACAGACACCCCCTTTGCCGTCAGATTCCTCATTAAAACGAGATTCTAGTGACTTGAGACAAACTCCTTCAGCCGCAGCTTGTGAGGAGCCTTCAGTGAATCTGGACTGCAATGCCTTTCCATTGTCAAATGTTTATGAACAAAAAAGTCCTCATAAACAGCAAATATCTTCAAGCAAAAATGAAATCAGTACCAAAGTTCAGGCATCACAGAGTCCGTTTATGAAAGATCTTCAATCAAAGGATACATCAAACAAAGCTAATTCAGAATGGGAAAAATCTTCAAATTTTAACTTTAAAGAGCGTATCCTTAGCCTTAAAGCTGTAAATCAGGAAGCAAACCAGGGAAATTTCAACATACAAAGTACACTAAACTATAAATCACTGCTAAATGGATCACAAGATCAAGACAACAGCTTAAAGGAAATGCTTCTAAAAGCAAAAGAGATTCTTTCATCTGGTAAAGTGAGGAATATATTGGCTGCACCTTCAGTAGAAGTACCAGCAACTGCATCCACACCATTACCCCCTGAAACAAGCATAGACAACACCACTGAAACAAGCATATATGCAACTAAAAATAAAAATGAAGAAATATTTACAGATTCTTTGAAAGAATCTTTAATTACAAATAATAAAATCCCTGGCATGCATTTTGTGTTTTCCCCAGAATGTGCTAATTCAAAGGCGGTATCCCCTTCCCCATTTGTGCCTTCTTTGAGTTCTGCCACCACAAATGAAGCACCTGAGAATTCTGGAATTTCAGACATGACTTCACTGGAAGACAAAAATAGTGAAATGAGGAATACCAATGCCTCCAGTGAAAGCTCCATTCAAGAACTGGACCATGTAGCTGACAGAGATTTCCAGCAAGCTGCTTCCCTGCACCCTGTTGGTCCTATTGTGTCAGATTTGAATAAGCTGGAGCTGCCTGCCTCACTAAGGAGAGATTTAACGCGCCACATCACAAGTAAAAACAAAGCTGGCACTCATGAACCCAATTTAAACATTGCACGGCGCATTCGTAACATAAGTGGCCACAGAAAAAGTGAATCGGAGAAAGAGTCTGTGCTAAAGCCAACACTTCGTCAACTTATCAGCTCATCTGGAGCTCGCCGTAATGTGGACTGGGATCAGGTTTACCAGCAAGTAAGCAGGAAGAAGCAAGAGCAAGGCAAAGGACTGCCAAGGTCAGTTATCTCCCTCCCCACCCCTTCCCGTTTCTCTAGGTTTTGCATACACTTTGTAAAAATAACTATTATAGCTAAAGACAGATTGAGAGGTATACAGTGAGGCCATACACACATTTTAATACTGAAAAGAGAAGAAAAGCATCCTCAAGGTTGAAAAATAATGGCTGTAAGCAAATAGAGGAGAGGACGACATCTTGAATATGGTTCAAGAAACAGAAAAAATAGCTTAAAGTACATTAAGGTTGCTGTACAAAAAGAAGGAAAAAACTTACTGCAGACAGACACAAGTGCAAGAAACTTGCCTAACTTGCTTTATACTGCACTAAAGGATAATTAGTAAATAAAACTTATACTTTTGTTAGTTTTTAATCTTGGATTTGCCTGCTAGACATTTTTAAAGTATACCTTGAAATTAGTCAATCTATCGGCAAGATGCTGTTGAGGTAGTGTTTTACTTGGTGTCTGCCTGCCGTACAGTGCATCCGGAAAGTATTCACAGCGCATCACTTTTTCCACATTTTTTGTTATGTTACAGCCTTTTTCCAAAATGGGTTAAATTCATTTTTTCCCTTGTTTTATGATTATAGCACAAGAAAAGTTAACATGTTCAAGATTTGTGCTGTAATTTACCTGATTATTTTTTATCTCTTCCTTTTTAAGATTTGGTATTGAAATGGTGCCACCTGTTCAACAAGATCCCAATGATCTGTGTTCAGAAGAACCTGAACTTGAATTGTCATCTTTGGAAGGCTTCCAATGGGAAGGGATCTCCGACACAGCTCCAGCATCTTCACGAAAGCGAAGTTTATCAGAAAGCAGTATGGCAACAGATAGAGCTGGCAGCATTTATAACCTTTTTAGTGACCGTCAAACCAGTGATCATAAGAATGATGGTAATGAACCTTCTATTCGAAAACACACTCTGCTTTTGATTTATAATAGTATTGTAACAAATAAATAATTTGAGAAAAAAAAAAAAAACTCTGATTTAGTCCACAGTGAAAATGCACCCACGAGGAGTCCTGTACAGTTGACCGAAAGAGAGAGTTCCAGTCCTGGACTGCAGGATTTGCCTTTCATCAAAAAGGAACTGAACAACATGCCAGCTGAGCAGTATCAACCTGGACAGGTCTCTGCTGTTGAAGAGGATCGCAACAATGCAACACAAGGCCAAGACTCAATGGAGGGAGATAGTAGCTGCACTTCTGGGGCTGAACAGAATGATAACCAAGGACTGGGGAAAAAGCGTAGAGCCGGCACTGTAAGTCTGAAGAAGTCTGTCATAATTTTAAATCACATTTTATTTGTGTATGCTGAAAAAGCTAATGGTGCTAATAACTGTATCCAATATAGTTTCAGTATATTCCTTGCTATTTATGCGAAATCTGAATAATATCCTAAAATGAAAGTGTTTTACATACATTTTATTAAAACTAGGTCTGTTATGAGTATATCCTGACAGTATTTATCATGTTGGCTGCAGGTCTGTTACAGAGAAGTCCAACAAAATGCACAATAAGGTTATCATACTAAAAATAAAGATTTAATGTAGTTTTTGTGCTTCCTGATTATTCTAATTTAAACAGTATATTTACTGGATTAGGCTCTGTGTACTTTATTTTCCTTTTGCTAAAATTGTAAAAATCACTTTTAGGATGCTCCAACACCTGAAATTCCAAATTTGGAAATAACTTCCAAGAGGAGAAAAATCAAGTTAAAAAAAGGTAATCATTCACTGTGTCTAATTGTGAAAGCATTCATGTTTTTGATTGAGCAGGCTTTATGACAAATTTATTTTAGAATAAAGTGCTTTAAATTATGATTGTAAACTTTGATACTTAATTAGCAATTGACTGTTTTTATTGATCATTAACTTAAAATACCATAATTTAACCTTGGCAGAAATTGATACTGTTCTGTTATTTATGGTGTTGATCAGTTCTTTGGTGCTGTTTAGCTTTTTCAGGATATTTTCATAAAGTCAAAAAACTTACAGATAATTTATTGTATATAGACAGGACAGAGTAAAATGCATACTCCATATAAAAAATCTTTATATAAATTTCATGAGTGAAACATGAAAAGAAATTGGAGACCCCTGCATCAGTAAAACTGGTTAATTTCATTCTTGTGAGAAAACTAAAACATTTTTCACCTCTTGCCTTCATTTATTCATTATAGTTACATATTAAATTCTGTTCTTGTAGCCTTTTTCCTGGTGTTGGATGAATCTCAGAAACAATTACTGACTTGCTTTTAGCCTTTAGTTAGTATCCAGGTTAACTCAGGTTCTGTTTTGCAGGCATATACACTTGTATTATCAGTATCATTCATTCCAACATGAACTACAAACAGTCATTATCTGCCTTCTCCAGCAGCCAATCAGCTGTTTAGGTTACGTATGTGAGAAACTTGCTCCAGGTGGGCAGCACATGGTTCTTCCTTCATAACCCTGATGCACATTAAACTGGCTATGTTCTGGTGCATGGAGTCACTAATAAAATATGCTATGTTTTCATTGTCCTCGTAGAGGCTTAGTAATTACTTTCTGTGTGTTTTGTCTGGTTTGAAATCCTGGACCATGTAGCTTTTAGATTAACAATTGTGCTGAAGTTCCCATCGTGTATAAACTTAATAGAAATAACTGGAAAGAGTATACTGTACATAGAAACATCGGTGCAGATTTAATTCTTAAATGCCATACTTACAATTTGAAAAATGCTGTTATTTTGTAGGCTTAAAAAATCTGCGGTATGAGAGATTAGCACTTAGAATGTATAGCAGAGATCCCTTAATTAAAACCATGCACTGTGCTGCCATAGGTTGTTTAAATTCATCAACAACAATTCCATTGTGGCTTGTTGGAAAAAAAAATTGTAACCCAATTACATTCTTAATCATTCATCACTGGTGAGTAATTCCTTACCAAATTTGCAATCAGTGGTAATAACTGATCTTATTTAATTAGATGACCTTTTTTCTTTTCTCTTATTCTGCATTTGGAAAAGCACAGCAGTATCATTATTAAATTTATAAGACATTCCGAAATTTTCTATTTTTGTTATAGCTTTTTCGTGTTTTCTTGTTATTTTGCTCTTTTTCTGTGTAGTTTGCTGCTCTCATTGTATCCCAGTAATTACAATTAAAACAAGCAGAGTAGACACCTAAGCAAACAACAATAAAATGATGAAAGACAAAAATTACTTCAGTGTTAGATGCACAGATTAGTCAGCAATGGATTAAATTACCAGAACACCTGGAAAAGCAGAATGAAAATCCCAATTAATATATTTTTAATAGGTTAATAAAACATTATTCCCACAAATCTACTGACTGTATTTTATTAAAAATATACTAAAATAAGTTTTTGAAATTTCTGTATTGACCAAAAACACAGACACTGGAAAGTAGGAGTCCAATTCGGAACAAAAACCTGCTGTTACAGTGGGTCCTTGGGACCAAGATTGGGAACCAATGATGGAAAGAATTGGCATGATCTTTTTAGTCACAGCTACAGTCATACAAGAACTGTAAGAACTAATCTCATAGTCATTTAGAAAATGAGGTGTGGCTTAGCTGTTAGCCTACTGAGACAATTTGTTTTATTCATAAATAAAACTGAATTAAAAAATCAAGTGACAACAAGATACCAAGAAGACTTGATTCACTAGCGTTTGGGTGTTTGCTTTGATCCCTTCAATGATATTTTTTGCAAGTAGAAAAAATTGACCCCGGTTGTTACAGACTCAGATCAAATTTATGTTTTTATTGTATAATAGTAATAGCAGCTCACGCCTCAAAATGGTAAACGCAGGGAATACCCAGGCTCGAACTCACAGCCTCTTGATTACAGCAGTTTTTAGCTCTGCACCAGTACACATGCACTTTGTGTCATTTGATATATTCTTTAAATAAAAGCACACTTGTTCTTTATAACTTTTGTGAAAGTGTTTGATATTTGGACTTCAGTCTTCACACATTATACACTTCATGTCAGCATTTTGTCATTATTACTATAACATGAAAAAAGTTTAGACACGGAACACACATGAAATGAATGCATGTATTCCAATTAACAATATATTATTTACCCTGTATAATTCCAGACACCTAACTGCCAGATAAAGAACTTAAGATCAGAATTTTGCATTCGACTTGACTTGAGCTGCCTCGGCAGGGGATGAGGGAGCAGGTTGCCTTTTGCCAGTGCTGATTGACACATTTGCATAATAAAGACACTGGTGATGAGGTGTGAGGGAATTTAAGGTTGGCCCCGCATTACATATTTTTTCATAGGCATCGGGGATTCTGCTGTTAATTGGAATCTGGTTCTTTGCTCTAATGTTATTACTTGGACATTTGTTCCTGCTTTCCCCTTATTTTCAAGGTGTACATCCTGAATCCAGTAGAATTCTGCTAAAATGACTTTGTTGATTGTTTTGAGAAATCTGTACATACTTTTCAAATACCTTTTTCTGTTTTGCTTGTGTGGGCATTTTGATTATATATTGCTGCAAATTAATATATGGTAGTATGGTATATGTGAAGCTAATGCTCATTTTCCTGGTTTAGTTTGCAGGATGTCATTATTCTTGGGTAAAAAATAATAGCTGATCCTTGAATGTGGTCTTTCTATTTCTTTATACAGTTTATGAAACAATATTTGTTGAAAACATTTATTATATGAACACCATTATTATTCAAATTTTTAATTATGTGTGTGAATTACCTGAAAGATGACTATTATTTGACCATGGCATCCTAAATGTTAATAAATTATAGGGTGTACTTATTTTTTCCTACATGATTTCCAAATATTTGTTTACTTTTTGAAAAAAAATAACAGCATATTGAAATCTGTTGTTTTGTCACCTTATGTTAGATTTTTCTGTTTATATAAGATAGTGATGACAACACAATTATGATATACACCCTGATTAATAAAATCACAAAATTGAAGAAGAGTGTAGTTTTTTCCAGAACTGTAGTCAGCCTGATGTCCAAGTACAAGTTAGATTTAGTTTTTCACTGTGTATGTCTGGTTTCAGAGCGGTCGCAAGTAGAGCAGTTGTTAAGTATCTCACTTAAGGAAGAGGAACTCACTAAATCACTTGAAGGAGTTGACAGCAATTTGCTTCAAGCTAGATCTGCCCTTCAGCACGCTTACATAGAAGTGCAACGTCTACTAATGCTGAAACAGCAGGTACCAGTTTAAAATTTGAATGTTTATTGAAATACTGCTTCTATACTATTTAACTAAAAATACTTATTTCTCTCAGTAAAAGATGTTTTGGAAAATGTATTAGTGTAATGCATTGTCTGTTAAAAGAATGCATCAAATTGGTTTAAATCAAAGACTTCTGAAAAGTGTTTTAGTTACATTATCATTTTTTTTTTTTTAATATTGCCTATACAGAGTGTGGCTTACTGTATGGCACAAATGTGGCCTCATCAGAGCGTTTGACTAGCATTTTGGAATGTTTCAGTTTGACATTTTGGTGAAAAAATAGGAATGCAGCTAATTTTACAACACAATGAACACTGTGACATGATGGAAAAAATAATTTTACATAATTATAAGTTAACTAATTAGAATCCCAGAAGGAAGATTCATTCATCTATAGGGAAATGTTGCATTTTTCAGTGAATCTATTTTTCCAGTTTAAATTCAGAATCATTGTTTAGCATGCATTGTGTTCTTTCATAGTTATGTTAAACATACTAAAAAAGTAGAAGAGAATACTGTATAAATTAACATAAAATGAAAAAGGTGAAAGAAACATATTTAGCATTTTTATATAATATAATCTTATTAAAGAATGACTAATCTCACAAGTATAAAGCTATATACTGTAGGAAGCACATCATAACTGATTTGATTCTTTCAATATGTATATTAAGCTTTTCTTTAAATTTTTATTCATTTATAATCAAGTGTCAGTTTTCATTTAGCTTAATATATATATATATATATATATATATATATATATATATATATATATACACAGTGGTGTGAAAAACTATTTGACCCCTTCCTGATTTCTTATTCTTTTGCATGTTTGTCACACAAAATGTTTCTGATCATCAAACGCATTTAAGCATTAGTCAAATATAACACAAGTAAACACAAAATGCAGTTTTTAAATGATGGTTTTATTATTTAGGAGAAAAAATCCAAACCTACATGGCCCTGTGTGAAAAGTAATTGCCCCTTGTTAAAAATAACCTAACTGTGGTGTATCACACCTGAGTTCAATTTCGTAGCCACCCCCAGGCCTGATTACTGCCACACCTGTTTCAATCAAGAAATCACTTAAATAGGAGCTGCCTGACACAGAGAAGCAGACCAAAAGCACCTCAAAAGCTAGACATCATGCCAAGATCCAAAGAAATTCAGGAACAAATGAGAACAGAAGTAATTGAGATCTATCAGTCTGGTAAAGGTTATAAAGCCATTTCTAAAGCTTTGGGACTCCAGCGAACCACAGTGAGAGCCATTATCCACAAATGGCAAAAACATGGAACAGTGGTGAACCTTCCCAGGAGTGGCCGGCCGACCAAAATTACCCCAAGAGCGCAGAGACGACTCATCCGAGAGGTCACAAAAGACCCCAGGACAACGTTAAAGAACTGCAGGCCTCACTTGCCTCAATTAAGGTCAGTGTTCACGACTCCACCATAAGAAAGAGACTGGGCAAAAACGGCCTGCATGGCAGATTTCCAAGACGCAAACTACTGTTAAGCAAAAAGAACATTAGGGCTCGTCTCAATTTTGCTAAGAAACATCTCAATGATTGCCAAGACTTTTGGGAAAATACCTTGTGGACTGATGAGACAAAAGTGAAACTTTATGGAATGCAAATGTCCCGTTACATCTGGCGTAAAAGGAACACAGCATTTCAGAAAAGAACATCATACCAACAGTAAAATATGGTGGTGGTAGTGTGATGGTCTGGGGTTGTTTTGCTGCTTCAGGACCTGGAAGCCTTGCTGTGATAGATGGAACCATGAATTCTACTGTCTACCAAAAAATCCTGAAGGAGAATGTCCGGCCATCTGTTCAACTCAAGCTGAAGCGATCTTGGGTGCTGCAACAGGAAAATGACCCAAAACACACCAGCAAATCCACCTCTGAATAGCTGAAGAAAAACAAAATGAAGACTTTGGAGTGGCCTAGTCAAAGTCCTGACCTGAATCCAATTGAGATGCTATGGCATGACCTTAAAAAGGCGGTTCATGCTAGAAAACCCTCAAATAAAACTAAATTACAACAATTCTGCAAAGATGAGTGGGCGAAAATTCCTCCAGAGCTGTAAAGACTCATTGAAAGTTATCGCAAACGCTTGATTGCAGTTATTGCTGCTAAGGGTGGCCCAACCAGTTATTAGGTTCAGGGGGCAATTACTTTTTCACACAGGGCCATGTAGATTTGGATTTTTTTTTCTCCCTAAATGATAAAAACCATCATTTAAAAACTGCATTTTGTGTTTACTTGTGTTATATTTGACTAATGGTTACATGTGTTTGATGATCAGAAACATTTTTTATGTGACAAACATGCAAAAGAATAAAAAATCAGGAATGGGGCAAATAGTTTTTCACACCACTGTATATATATATTTTTTTTTTCTGTTATTGGTTTGAATGGTTTATGCGTCTGTTATACTTGTGGGGTCGCTTTTACTAAAGTTTTAATACTGTTTACTCTGTAAAAATTTAATTTTTTTTGTGTTTTTGTTCTGTTTATTTTCTTATGCATATTACTTATTCATCATTAATCTTAAATCAGTATTCAAGTATATTAAATATTTGTAAATTACAGACGCGACCAGGCCTACGCACGTACTCATGTTTATTTTAGTTTTTCCTTGTTCACTTGAGATATTTGTAAAAAAAAACTTAATGTTGGCTTTTTATCTTCAGATGACGGTGGAAATGGGGACGTTAAGAAGTAAAAGGATAGCAGTCCTTCAAGGATTACAAGGCAAGGAGAGCATGCAATCATTTAAAATATTTTTAGGGATTTATTCATTGTAAACGGTTATTTAATCCTATTTTGAATTCCTGCTTTTTTCTTTTGTATCTTTTTGCTAGTTCAGTTCCTACATTATCATTTTTAATGTTGACACTCGGCAGCAGCAGCAGCATTTGTTAACGCTTCAGGTGTTGAATCTGGGTATATCAGCCAGATATACTACAATGTAAAGTAATAAAATAGGTTAGGATACCGTACAATTGTTTGCATACATTTTTTTCATTTGAAGCACAGGAAGATTTGAAGACATGCTTTTGGTCATATAGTTTACTGGACGTAGGATTTAAACCGACCACAGTGCACCAAATTTCAGTGCCACTTAACCCAGCTACACTCACTCTTGTGATACCATCTAGCTGTATGAACCCACTGCCAAATATCCCAGATTGTCTCCAACAGTTGAACAGTGTAAGAGCACAATTCAGGTTGTTCAAATTATGTTATAAAGAGAAATAGTGGAAAATATAACAGTTTAACATATAAGAGATGCACATTAAAAAGGTTTTTGTTTTTTAATTGTCAGAGGCAGGCGATCTGTGGTATAGAATAGATTAAGATGGAAAAAATGTTTTTGCCTTGAAAAAAAATAAGCTTGGAAGCTATCAGGACTGGGTAATATCATAAAAATGTACTGATAGTGCTCTGAAAGAGCAGATAAAAATCTCTGTATCCCAACAATAACATTGGTGCTATCTTTCTTAATAAACGTCTTCTCTGGTGTTAACATTCTTAGACCTACTTTATCCAATGTAGAGTTATAAGATGCTGAAATCTTTCCTTTCTGAAGACTTTATCCAACTCTGGGCAAAGTGGTTATATAGTATATCACAAGTCCCATTATTACACATGCACACATTTATACGTGGAATTGCCAGTCATCCTTTAATGTACAGCCCTGGAATATCATAGGATAACTGATGATACTGGTATAATGTGAGCACTGACTAATGTAGCTTCATAGTAGCCTAGCAGTTCAGTAATAGCCCTAAGTAGAGCTTGCTTCACACATGAAACTCTTCACTGACAGTAAGAGAGGGTAACTCCTCCAATGGGTACAAATGCCACAGTTGTGAAAATAAAGAAAAAGATTGGCAAAACAGACAAGAACAAAAGGCACAGACAGAATCACAAAACCAGAAAGTGCTCAAAATAACTAAGCTGATAAAAGTAAAAGCAAAATAGCAAATATTTCTAACAATAGATCAATGCAGTTGACATTCATGCCAGTCATGGCCCTACAAGAGTGATATTGCACATTGTCCTCATGACCCTGCCTCATCATCTTTTGTGGCCATGGCACTGTGTCTCTTTAAAGCAATAATCTTGGATCCATGCAGTAATGGGTAGTAACAAGCTATCAATAAAAACACAAATGACAGCACAAATTTTTCATCAATTGCCCTTAGCAAACTGTAAAACCTGATTGCATGTGTGTCCTCTTTTTGCATTTAATATAATTTAATTTTGCATTGCAGAAAACTATGATGGTCCAGAACCATTTTTAGAATGTAGAAATCAATTGGATGCTCCATTGGCAACTACACTACCATCCATGTTTTTGAGTCCTACAATTATGGATACCATTCCCACCTCCACAGAACATCTCCAGCAAAACCCCTGTGCATCATTGCTTTCCCCAGGTGCCACTCCTTCCTCCCTATGCAGTGATATATCTGGCGCTGCCTCAACTTCCCAACAACGTTATTTTAAGCAAGAGCCAGGCATAGAATCAAACAGTAATCTTCAAAACACAGCCGAGGTTCTGTCTGCTGTTTCCCTGCCAGTGAAAGGTACTGTATGCCATAAATTAACTTGTTAAAACAGAGCAATATTATAATCATTGTTGTTAAATACAACAGTTTATTTTCCCATTGAAGGTATTCCATTTATTTACATGTTCTGGTGGCATTTTGAGCAAACTCTAACTGACCATTCTGGAATTACCACCTACCTTAACACAAATGTCTTTGGTAATGTTCGAGGAAATTTCCCATAGACAACAAGCAGCCCTGGGATTTGAGCATAGGATCCATAAGGCAGCAGTGTTCATCACTGTGCCTCCATACTTAAATTTTTTAACAATTTATAATGTATTCTTCAATGTTTTGCAGAGTAATGTAATGCTACTGTGGACTGTTTGTTTTGTTTTCCTGACACACAATAAAAAAGCTGCATTTAAAATGTCAAGCTTCTTGTCCAGGTGTTAAATTAAGCATTTGCTGAAGCTGATTGACAGGTCCAGTGATCAGTACAGCTAAAATAAATGGACACATCTGCTCATTCACATTTGAGTTACCATGATCGACTTTTATTCCAATTCACAAATGTTTTGTATGTGTTTCTCTCTCTCTCACTCTCTATAGATAGTCCAGAAGTAAAAATCTCAGTATATCCAAAGATAGTTCATACTATGTCACTTGCTGGAAATGAAGTTGAATCTTTAGCATTGAACTTAGATTGGAACAAAAGGAGCCCAGTATCTACAAGTCCAGGTTGGGGTAAACCAAAAGATAATGTGGAGAAAATGCAGGATATACCTCTTCCAGTTAACACCAGTCCTTTTGCCAACCAAGAAAAAAACAACATCCAGCAGAAAAAAGATTTAAAGGATCTACCTAGGAAAAACTCTGATTTACAACTAGTACATACTGAATTTCCTTTGACTATAGAAAGCAAATCTGGAAAACGGATCAAGAAATTAAAAAAGAAAAAAGACCTTCATAAAGCCAATGAAAGACAAAATAACAGTGACACTGAACAGGATAGTGATATAAGTCGGCCCAAACGGAAAACTAAAGGAAAGAAAAATGTCAAAGACTCAAAAGTGAGTACATCCAGCTGCTTTGCTCAACTTCAGGAGGAGCCCAAGGTGACTCCTGGTTCAGAAATTGAACAACAGGGAAGCAGTGATAGTGATTCCTCCCTTGAAATGATAGAGCTCCCACCTGCAAAGCTTGAAGTAGTCGATTTGAACTCCTCTGGCTCTGGAGAGGACAACCCCAATAGTACGTTAAATAGCAACAAAGCATCTATTTCAGCTTCTGACAGCAGGGATGAAAACCAGAAGTTAGGCTGTGATGAAGTGAGTTCTACCAGCGAGCTAATGACCCCTAGTGTGGGCCTCACCAAAGCAGTGTAAGTAGAGATTAAAGCAATTATTTTTTTTATTGTGCAGATGGATAATTTTGGTATGCCCCTATTATTAATTAAGGAGTGTGGAAAGTATTTAAAAGCCCTTTTTCCCAACCAGCGTATATTTATTTCACTTTTAGGTTAAGTTGACTACGCAAACTTGCTTAATTAGGTCTCTTACGTATAGGTTTTGTTTTCAATATTCAAATATGAGAATTGGCTTAAAAATACAGCAACACTGAAATATAAAAAGATGGAAATTTAATAAACATGACTCATCTGGTTTTAGATTAGAAATATTAGATGTAGTTTAGCTATAAACCCGAAAAGGATTAGTCAGATTGTATCTTTTAATAATTTTAAGTTTGTAGGTTGTTGAAATTTTTTTCCAAATTTTAACATTTTGTTTTTGATGAGCATAACCTAGTTGTTTGTCTTTGTAATAGGGGAACTTATGAATCCTGAGTATTCATCACTTGACTGTAATTACTGATTTCATTTACATTTTGTCCTTTGTTTTGCTAAACCTCTCAATTTCTGGTACATATTTTATGTGGATGATGCCAAAACCCAAATGGCATGAAACATAACTTTATTTTAAGCCATCCTTAAATGAGTTAACATTAATTTCCTAGTTTGGCTACTTAAAGTTTCCAATGCAAGCTTTTGAGGCAGCGACGACCCCTTCATCAGGCAAGGTGTAACAAAGAAATTGAAAAATACTCTCGCTTATATTGGGACAGCAAAGTGATTTTTTTCTTCAGATAAAGAAAATCTGTTTAGTTAGCCAATAAAAGGTGTCATTTCACCCTACTTTCTCCTGTATCAATCTATGGCTTACACAGTACAACACTACTGCTACTTAAACTTTCATAATTGCTTTGTGCTGTCTTTGTCAAACAACATTGAGTTTTTTGTTTTTTGGTCGAGAATTCCATTTCTATGTTTAACAATCTGTATTATAGTTACATCCTTTAATTATCAGGCTTCATTTTCATGTAATTTTGGCAATTTAGTTAGAACTAATTAAAGTTGTTACACTCATCCTTACCAGTTTCCAAGAACTGCATTTAATGAGGTTTCCTTTGTACATATTCCAGAACATGAAAACTTTTGCTGGTATTGCAGTAGTCTCAATTAGAAGGTAATATTCTATATCAGGTTTTAAAAGATGTATTTCCCAAATTTTCCAGGGAAACGCAGAGCTCTGTGTCATCAGCTAAAGGATCAAAAAACTCATCTGGTGAGCATTTTTTTTCCCCTCTTCTCTAGTCAGTCTGAAATTGTTTAGTGTTTTAACTGAAGTTAATAAAATGGTATTTGCCCTGTCACTGTGCCTGCTTGTATATGTTTACAGCAAAATTGCCAGTGTTAAATAAATGTTTATGATATTATATTAAATCCTTATAAGTGTATATATGAATAGAAGTGTAAGCGTTAATTTACCACTTGATATTTGGTTATGCAGATTTACATTACTAGCTTTATTCCAGATGTCAAAGGAAAAAAAGAAATGGCCAAAAATAGTTCTGACTTAGTGCATCCCCTGTTCTTAGGTATAGTGTTAGCAGCTCCACCACAGCAGGCTGGCATTCGGTACTTAAATGGGTTTGAAAGTGTTTGAGTTCTAAATGTGTCCTGTAAGCTATTTGTGTATAAGCATTAACTTATAGAGCACTCAGTTCAAAAGTACCTCTGCCTTATTTTTCTTTGTAGCTCATATTGGTGTGCCTTAAATGCAGTTATTAGGATTTTTTTTTATAAATAAATATCTTCTGTTAGAAATTTAAAGGACCATTATATAATGTACTAAATGTTGTCCTTTTATTTCCAGAGGTTTCTTCTGAGCCTGGAGACGAAGATGAACCAACTGAAGGTTCATTTGAAGGGCACCAAGGTGCTGTGAATGCCATGCAGATACATAGTGGACTTCTTTACACCTGCTCCGGTGACAAAACTGCCCGTGTCTTTAACCTAATTGTGAGTGCCGTATACAACCTCTTATCAAAAATAGACAGAACTATTAGTTAACTGTGAAGTTTTTAAAAACTGGCCGGCTTAGGAGATGTTTTGTATCTGTCTAACACACCTTTCTCATTGAATGACTTCAGATGTCCTCATTTCAAACCATTCCTGTGTTAGGCATCATCAAAACAATTTTTTTTCTAACTTTAATAGAATAACTAATTTAGAAATCAAATTTTTAGCATTTTTTTCAATTATCTGCCCATTAGGATGGAGGACAAGTAATTCACAATTTTCAGTGTTTTTAGTATTTCTGTTTTTTTTTTTTTTTTGCTTTAGTATTTAAGAATAACAATTTTATAATTGAGGCCCACTGACCTTGAATCTATACTGTCACCAAAAGACTAAATGTCTATGCTGCAATTTCAAAAACAGCTTCAGTAATGTTACACTCTTGAAATGTTGTGTACAGTATACCTATATGGACCTTTTTGGTATGGGCAGAAGCTGCATCATACTTCTAAAACCAATGAGAAAAAAGTGAGTTGGTGCTCGACAAAGATTACTCTTTTATGATCACAGGATTAGATTGTGATGGCCTCTATCTGTCTATCTGCATGAAATAATTCCCAGTAAATTCCTTGTTTCCTTGTTACTACTCCCAAGTATCCACAAGCCCTTACTATAAAACCTATAGGTCTCTAATGAAAATGATTTTTTTTTTTTTTCTTCATCTGTCGTGCTTTTAGACTCGCAAGTGCATTGCTGTCTTTGAGGGACACAGCAGTAAAGTGAATTGTCTGTGTGTGGTACAAATATCACAAAGGCCTGTACAACTCTACACTGGCTCCAGTGACCACACGGTTCGCTGTTACAATGTTAAGGTAATGCTTGATTAATTTGTTTAGTTTCTGTAAAAGTATATATAATTGATAAGTGCATTTAATTATTTTGAGCATTAATGTAAAGAGTAGCATTTCTTTTAAAAGTGTTAGTAGTTTAATAAAAAAGATCACATGTATTTTTCCAAGTTTTGCTCATGCAAGAATATTGAAAACAGAACCTTTTCCTCCAGTACCTTTACAGGTTACTGCTGGTGGTCTAAGAGGGGCCCAGATGATGTTTTCAACATTGTGAGGTGGGAGAGATGAGCAGATTAAGGAAGACCATACTAAATGCAGGCTTTTGTTACTGCTACACTGATAGACTCTCCACTAGTTTGAGTTTCTGATAGTGCTTTCTGCCTAATCCTTGCTTTTCAGATAATCGGATGTATGTATGTTTGAGAAACAGATTCCTTACAGGTCCTTAGTTGGCTGTTTCCTTAAATGGTATATCCTAAATACCAATGTCATCTGCAACAGTGAAATGTAGAGGTTGAGATAGACAACAAATAAATAAACAAACAGAAATTAGATGTTTCTGGATGATTCTGGACTTTTGCTGATTTTTAATCTTTTCTTTTTATTTCCCAGTTTCAGATCAGTGCCTTTATGTCAACATCCCCGAGTCACTGTTGTAGAAAACTACATCCACTAGTGTACTTTTATCCTTTGTTGAAGTTTGGTGCCTGGATTTTCCACTTCTTTTTCTGTCGTGGTTAAATCCAGCTTGCTCTGTCAAGACAGTAATGGACAACCTCTATATGGAATTTACTGTTTTTGGCAATCTGTTACATTGGATTGTCTTAATTTCGCAAAACAACAATAGACTACATGTTTCTTGGGTAAACTGTTTTATTCTGGACATTTTTGGACACAGAATTGAACTTGAGGAATGCCAGTAACTTCCACATATATGAAAAATAAACTGTAGATCAGTCATTTTTTGCAGAAGCAGCAATTTTAAAATTAAATTAATGGTACCCTGATTAAAGAATATACATTTCTATCAAAAACATGAAAATGTCTGAGTGATTTCAAACTTTTGAACACTAGTGTATCTTTTTTGAAATTGCAGCACAATAGTCCACGCAATAGTATACTTAATTGCCAGAAAGCAGTGCCGTTCTGATAAGCAGCTGCTATTGTAATTGACACATATTGGCCAGTACTATTTTTTTCTTATCGCCAGATTCAACTGCTGTGATCTTGTCCATTGCTCACTTTTCTACATGAAACTTGTTAGAAAAAAGTAGTGGTAATTTAAAGTGAAGAGACTTCAAACATATGACTGGTCTCGGATGTAGTTCAATCTATGGTTCACTCTGCATTTAAGTGTTAGGTTGTCTCAAGTGAAAACCTGCAGCATTTGGGTGGCCCAGCCTTGTGCTAGAAGCTGTCTTGTAGGAAGCATGGTCGAATTATTTATGTACCTTTAGCATTAAGGCTCAACCCGTAGAGGTGAAGTTTTAATATTGCCACCAAAGTAGAGTTGGAATGGTAGCATTCAGTCATTAGTAACAATTGAGCACTTTCATCATAAATAAAAAAAATGCTTTATTAGAATAAACTTTTTTTTTTTTATATAACTGTTTTTAGACCAAGAAGTTCAGAGATGAATTTTGTCTGTTGGACAGAGTGCTATGCTTGCATAGTCGGTGGCGGATGCTTTTTGCAGGTCTGGCCAATGGAACCGTAGTAGCTTTCAATTTAAAGGTAATAATAATTTAAATGTGTTTAATATTATGCTTAATATTATTCTCTGTTGTAGTGCTTCTTTTTAATATAGTTAATATTACATAATTTTAACTGGCTGAAAAAAAAATGTACAATGAATTCAACTTAATGATGGTTGGTGGCAAAAGTGCAAAAAGTTCAATTGGTATGATAAAGAGTGACTATTGTATTTTTTTTTTTAAATATTGTGCAGTATTGGCCTATCTCCCATTCCATGTGTTTCAGTCACTGTAGCTTGGATGTTTCAAACTCTTGCACTCCACAGTACTCTCATTCCCTCTCATTCACACTACTGTGAAATAAATCAAACGTATTCTTGCTATGTATTATTCACAGTAGCATGCAGTGACATGGGAAAAACTAGACACATACTCTGCTACACTCTGTCTCTAATATTTACCAATGCACACAAATGAGAAAGAGTAATAGGTGTATTTTCTTAACACTCACTCAGTGTGGAGAAGCAGGTTACGGCTCTTATAGCAGTGCATGAGTTTTTAAGTAAAACAATATGGCTCAGGCCCCACTAGTGTGGGTGCATGTGGCTGCAAACCTGCGCTGCGTCAGGAGGTGCAAAGAGGTAATTGGCTAATCGTATGTGCATGTGAACACACAATCTGTTCAGTTGGTTTCCTCACCCATATTTGTGTGCTGATTTACTTATACGGACATGCAGGAAGTCATGCTCATGCATCTTCTTTAATCTCAGTCTCAGTTAAAGGCAGCCCATATCTGACCCTGAATTGGATTGAGTGGATTTTAAAATGCTATGTTATCTCAAAAAGTTGATCATCTGTGAGTGTAGGAATTCAGAGGATACATTTCTTTGTAAAGTACAAGAGTAATTTGCTAGCTTAGGAAGCTTTTATTAAGGTTTATTTTAAGCAAGTCCGGAATATGATTACAGAGAAGCTCAAATATAAAGGGTTATAAAAATCTACTTCAGAGCCCTTAACCCTGTTTCCATTAACCTTCTTGATGTGTATTTCGAAACTGCAAAACAGAAAAATGGTAATTGAAACATGTGAATTTTGAAAAAAAATCACAAAACTGCAATGGAAATACATTTTTCACACTTAGATCACATGACGTAAATTTTCAAATAACACGTTTAAATGTGATGTGGCGAATACAGCAGTATCATGAGCACTACCGGATGACCCAACACAAATGTACTTGATCATTAATCTGTCGTCAACAACTGCTGGAGAAAAATAGATGTCAAGCCTTTCCTGTTAAAATAATCCCAATACCCATCACTTGGTGCAGGAATAGGAATATGTGAGCCATCGATTGCACCATACAACTGAGGTATTTTGTGTACCTTGTAGTTGCCATGTGATAAATGCAGTGCCTCTTCCACATCAGGTAAAGTGATGTATTGCCTCAATAGTTTGGAGCATGTGGCCTGATACACCCCATATCCATACAGTACCTTTGAACAGTGGTTTTGCTGACATCAAAAGTTTCGGCAACAACCCTGTACTCTCCACAGGTAGCCCGTTTATGCGATGTGCGATGGCTATGTGCTTATCAGTCAGGACTAGTTTACTCATGTATGCCGCAGGGGCACAAGAGGGTCTATTGTACTGTATAATTCAATGATTGTTGAGCAGCTAATTCTAAAATTTTGTACCCACAACGCTTCAGTAAAACTACTTTGGTCGATTTCAGACGCATCCTTAATATGTGGCCTAGGCCAAGTATCAGGAGTTTACTTTCCTTTTACTTTCCTGTTTACTACCTTTATTGTATTCACTTGCTTTCATCACCTAAAATTAAAAACAGATACGGCAATTGCAGATGCAATTGAAATAACAGAACCAACATGCATCATGTTGATTGCCATTTTTAATTTCAGGTGATTAAACAAACTTTATTCGCATAAAACCACTCAGTGGAAACACGGACAATTCATATTTGTGTTTTGTTGACTTTTCAGAAGTATTGCGTCTATTTTACGCATAACTACAATAGAAACGTAGCTATTGAATAAAGCTGAAGTGTGATTGTGCGGGTTGGCTCCATGCTTCCAGGTCCTTCCGGGAGCCTTGTAAACCTGCCACTGCTGATAACATACCTAAGGGATGAGCCTAGCAAATGAGGACACTCACACAAAGGAAGGGCTAGGTGCACAAGTGTGTCATTGCTTTTATTAAAACAATCAAAACAGTGTTTAAAACAAAGTACAGTACTCAAGCTGTAATAAAGAATTCCATAAAAACAAGTTATCTGTGGAAGTTAAAATGCAAATAAATATGTCCATAAAAATGAGGTTAAAACCTTGCAGGAAATTTCTGTTTAAAGTCCCAGTCCTTGACTTCTGTTTAAAATCCCAGTCCATGTTGCAAACCTTTAAACATGTCTCCTTAGCTTAACCCTAAATGGGTCATTGAAGCCAAGGAGGTGCCTAATTGGCAGTTCAGCCGACCTACTGCACTCTGCTCCTAGGCTCAAGCCCCTGATGCCGTCTGTGGCCCCAGCAGTGCACCATGCCGAGCCTCTGACTCCTATTGCCAGGCTCGCGACCCCGCAGTCTATGGCTTCACCTGCAGGAAACCTACCCCTGCAGCTCCCACTGCCTTTCTTCCCGGCCTTACATGGAGTCTTTCCAACCGAGCAGAACCTCATTCACTCCAGCTCCTGAATCACACAACTGAAGTGGCCTCCTTCAGCCCCTGAGTGTCAGCTGCATGCTCTCCCTAGGGACTTTCTCCTGGCTGCCTGCCTTCTCGCTCTCATTCACACACCCTGGCTCACTCTACCTCCTGCCTTCACTGTCCTTCTTTTAACCTCCTTTATTTTCTTTTCCTTCCGATCAGTATTTGCGTAGGTACAACAGAGTACATGTGTACTTTGTGAGCATGCCCATGTCGATCAAACGGAGGAAGCTCTGCAGTTTACTTGTGACTATGCTGTAGGAAGATAAGTAAATAAATCAAGGTAAATAACATTCGATCTGGCTTTTATATAAGTAACACACATGGTTTTCATATAAAGACCATCACAAAACATAACCACAAACAGAACTTTGCACGATACCTTGGTGAACAGTGTAAGCCGTGCTGTTTCGTTGAAGGACAGGTGTGGGGAAGACTGACTGGCAGGATGATGCCTGACCTGTTGCTGCATCCAAACGGTGCCATCTTTCACCTTTACGCCTGGTGCAGAGTTGTTCTTATATGTGAGTGGACATTTCTTGCGGGGAGAGCTTCTGTTCTGTTACTCTGATTTAGAACCCTCGTCTGAGTTCACCTCAGTTATAGCACGTCTTTATTTGAAAATTTGGGTGAGCATGAATGTGACTGAGAGAATAAAACCGAATAAAAATAAATAAACGCTAACCTTTACAAGTACCTTACATTTACACCAGCTGTTACAGACTCAAATCAAATGTATGTTTTTATTCTATAATAGTAAGAATAAGAGCAGTTCACTTCTGAAAACGGAGATCGAATTGATTACCAGTGAGCAGTTCTTACCGTTGCGCCACCAAAGCGTTTGTGTTAAGGGCATGTCAATGTCGCACCCTAACACAAGTTCTTTTTCTGCAGTTATATTCCTGAATAAAAGTACACTTGTTTTGTTATACTTGTACCTTTTGTAAAGTGTTTCTTTGATATTTGGACTTCAGGCTTCACACATTATACACTTCATGTCTACATTTTGTCAATTATTTTTAAAACATGAAAATCGTTTTCGTTTTAACAATGCGTTTACATAGATAGCTGTAGACACAGAACAGACATGAAATGCATGTATTCCAAATAATGATATATTATTTACCCGATATAACTTCCGGCAACTCGCACTCCGGTAAACAGACTTGAGCTGAGAGAACTTTCTGCGTTGGTGGGGTGATGGGATATTTACAACACAAAAGGCGCTGATGGAGAGGTGCGAACGGATTTAAGGTGGGCTGGGATTACAAGTTTTTTCATAGGCTTTGGTAATTCTAGGGTTAAATGTTACCTAAAATTAACAAAATGGCTTGTGCATTCCAGAGAAGTATGATCTAGAAGAGGTGTAATAATTTAAGAACATGGTAAAATTAAAGTGTTTCTTTGAGTGGAGGTTTTGGTACTTCTTGCCAGTTAAATTATTGTGTGCCTTGATTATATTAAACTTGAACTCATTATTTAAACTGTTATTTTCATTTAGTCAAACAAGCAGATGGATGTATTTGAGTGCCACGCACCTCGGGCTGTGAGCTGCATATCCTCAGCTCAGGAAGGAGCTCGTAAACTTCTGCTAGTGGGATCTTATGACAGTACCATCAGTGTTCGAGACGCTAATAGTGGCTTACTGCTGCGTACCTTGGAGGGGCATACGAAGACTGTTCTCTGCATGAAGGTAATTTCATACTCTGAAAAAGAAGCCTGTAATGAAGAATATGAAACATATTCTTGGCCGTTGTGAGGATCTCTACACTTATGTAGTTTACCTTGTATGTTAACTCTCAAACAATAAACTATCAAAAGTTTGAGGTGGATGCTTTGCTTAGCTTTTGCTGAGTTTACATGGAAATTCTTTTCACAGCAGTGTCTTCTTGGTGAGAGGTAGTTTTCAATTCTTGATTATTAAAATATCATTGCTCAGAGAGGGATACATACACTTTAAAAAGTTTTTTCTTAATTCTGTAATTTTGTGCTTTTTTAACTATCTGTGACTTTCTTATTTAGTTGACAAAATTTTGCACCAGTGATTCTTACAGAGGTAATAACTTTTACCCAGCAGAAATACCTGTGATTTGTATTCTGCAGTCAGAGATTATAAGGAAAACAATTATAATCATTTAAAGAAACTTATTTTACTTATGAAAACTTAAGCTGCCAGTGCACAAGTATTTTTGAAAACCTCTGCAAACAGCATTTTACTTTTTAACTTTAAAACATCTACAAACAAATGTTCAGATTGTCTTAATTTTTATCAATTTTGATTATCCATCCATCCATTATCCAACCCGCTATATCCTAACACAGGGTCATGGGGGTCTGCTGGAGCCAATCCCAGCCAACACCAGGTGCAAGGCAGGAACAAACCCCGGGCAGGGCGTGCACACACCAAGCACACACTAGGGACAATTTAGAATCGGCAAAGCACCTAACCTGCATGTTTTTGGACTATGGGAGGAAACTGGAGTACCTGGAGGAAACCCATGCAGACACGGGGAGAACATGCAAACTCCACGAAAGGAGGACTCGGGAAGCGATCCCGGTTCTCCTAACTGAGAGGCAAATTTTGATTATGGTTTTTGCAATAAAGAATATAGGTTAAAGCAAGATTTTTTAGTATCAAGTTTGAATCTTTTAATACTTTTAAAGGATACCTGTTTATTCCACAAGGTTCACACAGCCCAAAGTAGTATATGAAACAGTGCTTAATTGTGCAATAAAGTGTGTTATTGTCTATGACAGTATATCAGCAGATTTTGAACAAACCTTGCAAAGCACTGCAAAACAAATTGTTGGAATCGGCATGTTTGAACATTATTGGCTATTACACTTCTTTCTATGATAAAAAAAGAAGAATGCCTTGGAAGGACAAACAGTATTAAAGCCTTCAGTTTCTCATACTGACAATGGAATGGGTGTTTCTTGGGTATAGTAATTCTGTGTGCCCCAACATGTTAGCATCAGTACAATCATGATACATTTTTCAACATGTTATTCATTAAAAATGGGTTTGAGATGTCAAAGTGCTGACATGTAAAAACAAAAAACTGGGGGTTTCCAAACATATATACCACTTCTCTGTTTGTGGCTTGCACCTTTTGAAATCTGCATGTTTAGAGCAAATCAGATTCACTTTTAGCCACCAGTCCTGAATGTGTAGGAATTTAACATGGTAGCTTTGGTGCTGCTTATAGCATTAAACAACATCACATACAAATTACATAAATTAAGCCACATACATTATAAACAGTTGAAGAATAGTACAGTTATAAAGGAGATCTACAAATGATGTGCAATACAATACAATTTATTTTTGTAAAGCCCAAAATCACACAAGAAGTGCTGCAATGGGCTTTAACAGGCCCTGCCTCTTGACAGCCCCCCAGCCTTGACTCTGTAAGAAGACAGGAAAAACTCCCAAAAAAACCCTTGTAAGGAAAAAATGGAAGAAACCTTGGGAAAGGCAGTTCAAAAAGAGGCTCTTTTCCAGGTAGGTTGGGCATGTCATGGGTGTCAAAAAGAAGGGGGGTCAATACAATACAAATGATTTGCAAGAGCGGGTATAATTGTATAGTGCATATGTACATTCTTGTACATATACTGTACATACACCCACCTTAATACAGTATTTTAGAGAACACACAGGTAAGTGAGGAAGACAAGTTAAATTACTGGTTTGCGAGGGCTATGGCCCTGGGAAATAACCTGTTTAGAAGTATATTAGTTGTTAGCTTTAAGTAACCTAAAGTGTTTACCAGAAGGGAGTTTTTGGAACAAGTGATTCTTAGTGATACGAGTCCTTGGTTTTGACACATTTAGTTACATTGGATGAATACAGGTATGCAATAGAAGGAAGAGCACAGCCAATTATTTTCTCAGGCGGACCACACAACACACTATAATTAATTTTTGGAGTGGACTGTTGCTGAGCCTAACTAGACAACAATGGATAATGTGAACACACTTTCAATTATGGCTTTTTGAAATCGTACTAGGATTGGCTAGGAACCTTCACAGTGATGGGAGTTTTGTTAATGTCCCAGTTTAGAGCGTTTGTGATTGTTGTGCACATACATTTGCAGGATTCTATAATAGTGTGACTGCATCATTCATTTCTAGTGGGAGAGGTTGTTACTGCTGTTTACCATTTCCACTGCCTTGGTAGTGTTAAACACCAAGCTGTTGGTAGCACACCAAGACATAAGACAAGTCCCCTCCTTTCTGTTAGCTGTTTCATTACCATTAGTAATAAGCCCAATAATGATGGTGTCATCAGCAAACTCATCCTACTTTTCTGGTCAACAAATTGCATCTTACTCCTGCAGTGTCAGTTGATGTTAATCTTTGCTATTCAGAGGACATGACTGCAAAGATTTATAACCAAGCAAAGGGTATATTACCAGATCTCTATAGCCAACCAGAAGATCATTTACAATCCAGTAAACCAAATATTGGCACTAGAAATTAATTTGTTGGCAGTGTTAAGATGTATAAATGATCAAAGTATTTGTTTCCTGAAAGCAAGTTCTTGTTTGTAGTAGATAAAATGTGTGTATAACTTATTGTAATCTTGCAATTTCTACCTTTTTTTTTTTTTTTTTACTAGCAAAGGCACTGGACTATGCAAATACATGCAGCAAAGAGACTCCTCTGTTTCTAACTCATGCTTTTCTCTTCACTTTAGTATAGTACCCTTCATTGAGTACAGGCTCAGAACATTTTAACAAGTTTACAGGTAAAATGCAGTTGCCAGTTTATAAATGATTACCTTGACAATTAAATTTTACTTTTTAGAGCTGAAGCACATCAGCAGAAATTTTTATCTTTAGTGAAATGTCACTTTATTTTATTGGTTTTTGTTTTTCTTTTATAGGCGATTTATATCAGTTATTCTTTTTCCGGAAACTCTATTTCACTTTACTTCCTTTTATTTTGGTTTTATTTATAAGGGAACACAATTTTATCTTTTTATTTTGCAATTATGAAAAGTTGGCAAAAGATAGTTCAGGTACACATCAGACCCTTGTAACGTTTGATTTTATTAAGGGGGATTTTTAACTTTACTTTTCCAATTAAAAAAAAAAAATGTTTTTGTATATTTTTCATTTTTCTTGATAATTTCATGTTATATTGTATAGTACTGTCATAACTGGCATGAATGGAAAACTAAATTTGTGCCTAATCAGATGAGATGAAGCATTTGGTGATAGGGGGAAACGCTACAAACAAACACCAGATGGTTAATTGATGTTGCTTTAATTGTATAATGCTGGATTCACTGTGTTTGTATTCATTGTCTGTTTCTGGTATCTTACCACTGTCAACTAGTCTTTGTGGAAATGTAAAAGTAAGAATTTCATTTTACTTTATAAACATGCAAGTTAATTTAAACATGAACATAATTTCCTTGCTTTTTTTCTTGTTAGCGTTTAGCCTTGCTCAGCATCAATTGCATATACTTCACTTTTTTAAATGAGCAAGGTCAAAACAGAGCTATTCTCCACTAGCTAATATCTGTCAGTCAGTCATCATCCAGCCCACCGCAGTAGCTAATATCATATTATTTTAAATTATTTTCTCTCAGGTATTAATCTTACTGCCAAACTTCATTTAATTTAAATAACTTCAATTGATGTATATAAGGCAAATAGTGTTAAGAACAAAACTTATCATTCCTGTTATCTTTCGTTTTGAGTACTCTAAAATACTTTGTCCTTTAGCAGAGATGTTGTCTTTAGTTTTGTAACCCTTAAGATCCTAGCATGTTGTAAGGGTCAGCTTCCCTTATTCTAGAAGTAATACTTATTTGCTCGTTTGTGTCAATCACATGCTTCCTAAGTTTTATTTTCATAGTCAAGTGACACTCATAACTTAAATAGCATGTGTCAACGTTTTAGCTTTGGTACATGAAAATAAGCCATCCCTGTCCCTTTGAAGTTAGCTGTTTGTATGTAAACGACATGGAAGACAGAAGCTGATCATCTGAGATAAGTGTTTAGCTCTTCTCTATGTTTATAGTATATTTTATCATTGCAAGTCGTCTTCTGCTTCCTGTCTTTTTATTGCTAGCTGACCTCCTGAACACTCACTTGAATGATTTTTGTTTCTAATACATCTACAACAGAAAAATCGAAGGCAAAGTTTACTTTTGAAAAATGTAAACTATTACTAATTAAATGTAATATTTTTTTTTTTTTTCCCCACAGGTGGTGAATGATCTGGTGTTCAGTGGCTCCAGTGATCAGTCTGTACACGCTCACAACATCCATGTAAGAAAAATAAAATTTAAACTGAGTTAAATAACTCCAACCTGGACCAGACTCTTGCAGGTTGCACATTTAATACTGTAGAAAAATAATTTGTTCAGGGTATTACGGGTAAATAAATTGTAGTGTATTTCTGCTTGAAATTGAAATATTGTCTTATGTCTGAAAATGGGGATAAATTGTTGAATTATGCATATAGAAAACTCTATATCCTGAGTAAGTGACGCGTACATTCGTGAAGTATGGTCTCCCACCAAGGCTTGCTTCTCCTAACATCTTCAGATCAACGTATTAGCTGCCAGTCTTTCTCACAATATAACAATACTAAGGATAGTTGTAGATGTTTGAGGAAGAAAAAGAATTGGGAACATTTTGACCAGTGGAAAGTCAACAGAACAAATTAGAGCTAACAGTGTGGGATAACAGGAAATTAAGAATTAGCTAGAAGAAGCAGAAGTAAAATACATATTATTTAAAAGGGGTTTCTTCACTGTAATAATACTGCCTCAGCACTGCACTGTTGTTTTCTTTGCAACAGACAGGTGAACTAGTGCGAATCTACAAGGGCCACAGCCATGCAGTCACGGTGGTCAATGTTCTTGGAAAGGTGATGGTAACTGCCTGCTTGGATAAACTAGTTCGTGTCTATGAACTACAGGTATGATATGCAGCATTCTATCAAAAGTAAACAGTGACATTGAAACAATTAGCTGATTGCCTTCTGCAATAAGTTAGTATTTAGTTCTCTGACTTAATTGTTTAATTCTTTTATTTCAGTCCCATGACCGCTTGCAGATTTATGGAGGACATAATGATATGGTCATGTGCATGACAGTTCATAAGAGCATGGTGAGTTTTACCAAAAATTTTGTTTCTCTCAGTTTTTTTGTTGTGTACATGTCTTTTCCAATTTAATATTCTGTTCTGTATAAAGAAGCTTCTATTTTCTGTGTTTATTACATGTTTAGTGTCTATTACAAGTATTCACCCTCATTTTGTTACATTTTATTGCAATTCAGTTGTTTTTCAGTTGTGGCCAAGGATAACTGCAAAAATAGCATAACATCAAGATTAAAAATGAAATTCAATGGGGCATCCTAATATACAGTAATTATACTTAAAATGAATAATGAAAACTGGTTAATGCCCTCTTTGAAGTTCTAGTGAGAACAGTGTTTTAAGCCAGCTTACCTTGTAGTGGTCGAGGTGCCGCTAAGATTTGCATGTTGAAGGGATGGGGATCCCTTGAATACACCCAGCCTTGGCCCAACTCGCACATATACACACACTCGCAGAGACACAGTTGAACTGCAGATCAAATCAATAATAATGAGGTATATTAAATGAAATAGATATATAAACAACGATTAAATGGTTAACCCTGCCTACTTCCCTATGGCGATGACCAAATATAATACAACAGTAAACACCAAACAATAAACAGTCATTACAGTGTCTAAAACACTGCCAAAATGTAGCAGCAACAGATGATGATAGATGGTAAGTGGAAAATCCTGTGAATGGTTCACTCAAAGTAATTTTTGATGCTGTGTGGAATGAGTTGATTGGGTACAGTTCCTTTGATGAAAACGTGTCCAATCCATACAACTTGCACAAACAGGCAGGCATGAGACAGACCGTATGCCCAGACAGGAACAGTAAAGCAAGACAATAAACTGATAATCTAAATGTGTGAAAAGACATTTTATCAGACAGGTGAACAGCCGCTAACCCCTGCTGCCTTGCCGTTTCCCTTTTTAAAAGTTAAAAGAGCAGCACTGCTGGGGCAGCTGAGATATGTAGAACTTTATTCCATAGCACTGCTATGGCATCACTATTTGATTTTTGGGAAACAAAGTGATCTTTCATACATTTAGCATCTTTGTTGTTTCTGCTCAGTGTGTGTGCGCATCTTTTAGGTGCTTGCATAAGGACTTCTAAGGAGCAAGAGTCATTTTTGCACTTGTCTTTAATACAGTATAGCTCTGTGCACAACCTTTTGATCTCATTTTCACAATTCTGCATGCACACACACTTTTTCCATGCAGGTTTAGAGCAGTTGGTTGACCTGTGGGAACATAATGACTTTTGAAGTCATCAGTTTGTTAGTGATAGAGCTTTGATTGTGCTAAAAAAAAAAAACCACTCATGGGTGACCGTTACTAAAAAACGCACCTAAACCTTGATTTGATCACTAAACGTTATCCTGCATTCACTGCAGTAAAGCATCCCAATAAAATTACATTTTCATCTTGCATGTGTTTTCAGGAAATATATGGTTTTATATTTGTAGCAAGCATTAACATCAAAATTGTTAGGTTTTTGTCACATTAGACTATAGAATTTTTTTAACTATGTTTCAGAGTCCACTCTTGCTCTTTAGTAAGCAGAGATTGAATTATAAAGCTTTTATTTTTTTCCTTGCAACATGGTTGTTTTTTTGTTTTACCACTCTCCCATAAAATCTAATTTTATTAGCCAATTAAGCACAAATTGTCATTTTTAAGCCATAAAGGGCTGTACTTTACTTTCAGCTGCCATAGTTCTCTTGTGCTGCCTTTTCATGGGCATCTGCATCTATACCTATTGTGTAGGTGTGTTGAAATAAAGCATTTCTTGGACATTGTTATTATCATCTGTGTGTGACACACGGGCACATTTGTTCATGTAGAAGATATTGAAGAAATCAGTTTTAGTTGTTGATTTTATTCTTCTCAATTGCTATGAAAATATTCAATTTTTTTAAACTCTATGATGATAACTTGCTGTTGTGCCTAAATTTGGGATTGTGTTCCTTTCTAGTTCTCTCAAGTATGTTTTTTTATAAGGTAAAATAATGATGTATTTTTGCAATAAAAATCATGATAAACATTCTTTATATTTTATTTATTTATGCATTTATTTTTATGGTTTCCACAGATATACACAGGATGCTATGATGGAAGCATTCAGGCTGTGAAACTTAATCTAATGCAAAACTACCGGTGTTGGGTAATGTACTATTTATTTTCTTGAAAGCTCTTTAAATTTTGGACAGTGTTCACCCCCTACATTCATATATTTTTAGTGCTTTTGTTCAGATTTCACTATGCCCTTATTCAGAACACATTTTGAGCTGCCATTTTTAGTCGTGATGCAGGTCTTGGATCAAAATTGTCTGTTTGTTTGTTGTTGTGAAATCAATAATCTGCTTAAAATTGGCCAATTGAGTTGCCTGTTATATGACATGGAATAAATTAAACTGAGTGCTTGTGCTGTACAGGCAGTACACAATAAGTGGAAACTGCTGAAGAAAGTGACTGCTGTTTGAAAGTATTTTTAAAGAGAAAGTCGTGGTGGATTTAAAGCAAAGGTGCCTGGCACGATAATTTGATTAGACATTTGCAGGAGGGAACAACACACTGACTTTCAAAAATGCAATTAAAGCAGTAAAGACACTAAAACCGATGTCACATTATATAACTTATTGTAGTAGGGCATATTATATTTACTGTCTGAAGTCAGTGATCACCTCACACCATCATGTCAAATTATACAACTAAAAATTGCTGCCCATGTCATATTTACCAACAAAGCGCTGATCTTACATTGCAATTATGCTCACCCCTTCAGGCAGTAGCATGCTGACTAATGGACATGGCAGTGTTGAAAAGGTTAAGAGCTGTTTTGCTTATCATGGGTTTTGTGCTGTGTTGTGTTTATGGGTGTGCAGCAAGGTGAATAAGTTAATGAGTTAATTTTTACCACTGATACATGTGGCTTTACAGATGGATTGTTGTAACTGCTTTAGGAATACAGGAGTGAATAATTTAGAGTGTCATGTTATGAGAAGCAGGCAAACTTTGTGCACGATGTACAAGCAGCATCAAAGTGAATGAATGGCAGGATGCATTCAGTAGAACTTCCATATCCATGCGTTATACCTTCCAAGACCTACTGCAGATTCCTGAAACCACAGAGAATAGCAAACCCTATATGTCAGTCATTTTTTGTTTACATGCATAACTTTGATAAAGTGTAATTGAAAAAATCATGTAAAATAACATAAGTGCCAACGTAACATTAGGCTTCATGGCAATAAATAAAACTGGTGTGTGTTTGGGACTGGAAATGAAGGTCAAAGCTGTCTTAAGACTACAAAATGACAACAAAAGTTCATTTTGTACTTTTTGTACAATTGAGCTCCATATGTACATAGCATACAATTAATTATTCAACTTAAAATTATATATCGAGCACGTCTGTCTCATTTAAAATTGTCCAAAATGTTTCCAGGTCAAGATCCAACCTGCGAACGCTGCAATCAAGTCCCACCCTCACTGGGTCACATGTTTTGGACCTGCACCAAATTAACATCATTCTACACAAAAATCTTTAAATGCCTTTCAGACAGCCTTGGTGTCACAATCCCTCCTAACCCACTAACAGGTGTGTTTGGTGTACTTCAGATGGGATTAAAGTGGAGAATGACAAACAAATTGTGATTGCCTTTACTTCACTATTGGCACGTAGACTTAGCATTCCTCCAGTTGAAAAAGATAACTCACCTCTTTTAGGCCAGTGGGTAACTGATGTTATGTATCATCTAAAATTGGAAAAAGTCAAATTCTCACTTAGAAGATCTGTGCAAAACTTTTTCAGAACTTGGCAGAATCTAATCAATACCATTTTAGAATAAGCACTTAAATTAAAGTGGTTTCTTTCCCCTCTATTTATTTTTAATAATTTATTTATTTACATATTTTTACTATTGTTAAAGTTTTTCTCTGCTGGCCTAGCTCTCTCATGGGTGGGGTTGATTAGTTTCAAGCATAATTTTGTTAAACTTGACTTGCTTGTATGGATTGTTGTTTGATTAAAACAAATCATGTAAAATAAGACATTGCCAGCATTAAGTAATAATAAAATACATTATTTTACCTGTGTGCTTTCTCTCTCTCAAAAAATATCTTAGCCTATTGAGGGTACTCACCAGCTCACCCGGTCTTTATTGTTTTCACTGAATGGAAGCACTTTTCAACTTCTCTTAGATTTTGAACAACTGCCAGCATCACTGTATGTACTTTGGCCTTTTAGGGGCCATTATTAAGGAAAATTAAGGGTTATTTGCACAATAACATTGCAATAACTTGGTAACGTATGTGGACAGCGAGAATGCTAGAAGATAAAGGCCGGTTTATGCTGTAGTCATGCATATTTTATTTACCATACAAGTTTGTGATTTGTGCTAGATTTATTTTAGCAAATTTTGACTACCAAACCCAGTGGTTATTCCTCCTAAACACTCAGGACATCTGGTTCTTTACAGGTATAATTTATCAGTTTTCAAGAATGAAGTTACTTATATCTATAAAATAGTTATCGTAGCTGATTGGACATTGAGTTAGAATATCATTAATGGGGCAAAATCATCACCTTGTTCTAGAATTACATCTTTGCCAAAACTTTACTTAATGAAACCCTACATTAAATGTATCAGGGTTGCTGAATTATGTAAGATATGGTGGTCTTTTGTCATTAACGTGCATATTTTGGGTAACTACTATCCAAGGATAACCACATTTTCTTCTGAAAAATTCGTATTTGTTAATATATTATATAATGCCCCTTTTTATAGGGCATTCTTAACAATAATTTAACTGTAGACATTTTTCTCCATGTACAACAGATAAAACTTCTTTGTAAAACAGATCTGGTGTAGTCAATTCTTGAATTTCTGTCTTTACCCCACACAAACGGAGAACCACACAAAGTACTTTAAAGTTTCAGCATAATAACTTGTGACAGATAACAAAACCTTAACATCTTCAAAACAAACACAACAGTAACAAATTTCTTTTAAAGTTGTGAATTTCAAAAAAAAAAAGGTAAGTGTTTGTATTGGGTTTGGTGGCAGTATGGCAGAGTAATGCTGCAGGTTGTATACTGAGCTCTGCCACATTACCCCTGAAGAGTCCTGGGTTTTCTAATTTTCTCCCACTTTCCAAAGACCTGCAAAATAGATAAATTGCCAACTTTGAACTGGCACAATGTCATGAGAGTATGTATATATTTGTGAACAGACTACTTCATGCAGTAGTCGGGCATCCTGCCTAGTTTTGTTGGGTTTGCTTCCTGCCTTGCATTTGATTTTATCTTTATGTGTCTTAGCTCTTTGCCTCCCAGTTATGTAACGAGCAGGTTGAAACAATGAATAAACAAATCTCTGGAATGACAAGATCTGTATGTAGATTATAGAGACCTTGGCCAGATATCTTTCTTGTTCCCTAGCCCACTGGTTTGTGTTCATAGACATTTTCAAAGCAGTCAGTTGTTTGTGTTCATTTTTTTTCACTGTTGTTATTATACTTCTTTGGCAGTGGCATGGTTGCTCCTTCATTTTTGGAGTGGTACAGCATCTGATTCATCATCTTCTAACGGACCACATCAGCCCAAACTTCCAGATGCTGAAATGCAGATGGAAGAACTGCGACGGTTTCTTTACTTCTAAGAATTGGTCAAAACAGGTCAGTGCCTTTCTCCAATATAGTAGTACAAAACATTAAGAAGTAAAGAAAATCTTTAGAAAATTGGAGTTGAGAAAGAATCTCATTACATGATTAAAAGTAGAAAATTAACCAAGCTTTTCTTCCTCAAATCATTTATGTGTTATGTGTTCAGCAGATTGAGCTGAGGCTTATTTCAATTTATAGATCCAACTTTTCTTCACTGGGATACACATTGTGCCGCTTTGATGTACTCCATATTACACTTTTACCATCTCAGTTTCTATTTCTTACTGTAATAGACCCGATTTATACAAATGTGTACAGTCAGTCCAGTTTGTCAAAATAAGTCCCAGTTCATCACAGTATAGCTCATGGAATGCCTTTTCACTTCTGACATTAATATTAGATCATTATGTCTCATCTTCACAGGATGTGCCAAAGCACATGAAGAAACATGCCGAAGAAGAAAGCAAGGTGGACCCATAAGCCATTATCATTCCTCTCATATTGGGAGCTTTGAAAGAGACATTTTCCAATTGCTGATCTTTCCTATTTCCTAGCAAGGAACAAAAAGAGAGAGGGGCCACCAAGTGCGAGCTGCAGCGCTCTTTGACAAGGGCGCAGCTGACCAGTATCCCTGATGGAACGGGACTGGGCTGCAGTTACTTCTGCAGCTGCCAAGGTCACCTGTGTTTTTGACACAAACGGATAAGACCATTTCTATGTGCTTTACATCAGAGTGAGAGCGCAGATGCACAAAAATACTGAAAGAAAAACGTTCATGGTTTAAGTGTGCAATCTCCAGTATGTTGTGGCAGTTTATAAATTCTCAACATGCCTAAGGCTAGCCCACATGTACTACTTTCTGTTAATGTTCTTGATACAGGATTTTGATGGAACTCCGTATACTTCTGTATCCATCGGTGTAGTTTTAAAAGTAAACAATATTACTAAGGATGGAATTAAGTGTATGCAGGGTGCCTATCATTTAAACCAGTGGCAGCCTTTAAGCTCCGTCATACTGGTATTGTATTGGTAACTACATTTGACAGTGAATTGGGCCTGCAGGTGATGTATAGAGTGGTTTTTAGCAAAGCGGTTTCACTGTTAAATGAATGTTCCTTATCTTCAGCTGTTATATCATTTTTTTTAACTGTTTTTAAGCTTGTTAGAAATTCAGCGGGTGTATTTTTATATATTTGAATATACACTTTCTAACGGCATATTTTTGCAGCAGTGCAGAATTAAGCTTACGTTTCCTAGTTTTGGGTTGTGGAGAAAGAAATGGTTTGTGTCACAGTAATGGTGCAGAGTAGGGTGACTGCATGCAGTGCTTGTGCCATTATAATCTCCCTTGTGTGACCTCTTTGTTTTAGCTCTTCATTATATCCCTTACATGTCATATTTAGAAAAACATTCATTTCATACTTGCTTTTATGTTTCTTTTATTGGGTTTTCTTGCTGTCTTCCTATTTTATTTTTTTGCCAAATCCATCACTGTCCAAGTCATCGCCCAGTAAGTGTTCAACACACCATCAGTGCCACTTGTTTCATTTCTAATTAGAACAGAAGAAGGTTCTGTGTACTATTTATCTTGTAACCTTTCATCTTCCTTGAAAATAGTTTTTGTTCTAAATCCCTTATTTTTAAATAAGTAATTCTTTTACCACAGGGGTAACAGTTTTTAAAACTTTCATTCTCAGTTTGGCAATGCAGTGCTTGGTATTCTGTGAATTTCTACACAACACTCTTCCCTTCCCTTTCATTTAAAGCTGCACTTTAATCTTTAAGTTTTTTATTAAATGTTATTTGGTTTTGAGATACTTCTCATATAGGCCTGGAGTGTTTGGGAAAGCCGAGTTTTGTCTGAAGTTTTGCAAAAGCAACAAGTTTTAAAATAAGTGGAAAATTGTGGTGTGTTTTAGGAATTGTTGGAAACGCATGACATCCTAAGAAGTGCTGCACAAAAGAAATTCATATTTCACAATATTATATTGTTTGGTTTTCTCTGTTGTACTTTCTTCAGTCTGATATAAGGCATTCACAAAAGAGTTTTAAATTGAGGATCATTTATTACCAACTCATCTGTTAAACTGTTAATATGGGTTACTGTTCAGCTGTCAGCTCTGAGCTCACTGCTTTCATTTTCTGGAAAATTACGTTTAAAATGTTCAGTCGCTGTGATTCACGCAGCAGTATTTTTAATGAAAATCTGTGAAAGCTGTTGCTGTTTTTGTAAGAAATATAATAATTAAGAAAAAAAAAAAAGCTTTTGTTGTGTTTTGTTATCCAGAAAATGCTCATTACCTCTGATTTCTTTTCCCAGGTCCTTTCCACTGAATTGTTGTTGAAGCAGTAATCTTCACGCATGCTGGACTGTCTTTACTTCAGTTTAAAGCAGCCTTACAAAGCCCTGACGGTCTCTCTCTGCCACTCATCCCAGCGTACACTAACTGCCCACTAGAGGAGAATCAAGCCAACCATAAAAACTATCAGACCTTGGCTATAAGCAGTGCATTCTCACAAAAATGTTGCCCACGGCCATTTCCACGATCTGATCGCACTGAGATATATAAACACTAAACTTGGGGTAAAGCCACACATTTTCACGGCAGCCTCTCACCTTGCGTACATACGTTTATGCTCCGTTTTGTCAAAGCAGTGCTGCTGTTTCTGTGTTGTTTTCATTTCTTCTACATATTCACATCCATTATATGTTTTTTATCAAATACACTGAAATGAATATTGCATATTGTTTAAAAATTGGAATTATTCTGTAACAATGTAATGGTGCACTGAATGGCCAAACTATTCAAGCTACAATGGCTGCTGTAGTGTTGTTAAGAAGACATTGCAAATGGAAGAACTAGAAGAGCAGGCGTATTTTTACAGATCCCACTGATTTCTTCCCCCATGATGACGACGACGACTGGCTTGTAAGTCAGTTTAGATTCCCAAGAGATGTCCTCGGGGAGTCGTGAGCTGTTAGAATACTAGGATGTATACTTGATATCATTTTTGTGATGAAATGCATTTAAAGTAAGTATTTCACATTTTGCAAATAAGTTGTTAACTTCATTTAAATAATGTTAATTAAACGGTGGTGCAGCAGAAGCACTACTGCCTCGTAGTAAGGGGGTCACATACTGGGTGTCCCCTGCATGGAGTTTGTTTTTCTGGTGGGTTTCCTTCCAAAGACATGCAGGTTAGAGGATTTGGTGATGCTAAATGGACACTACTAGTGTACGTGCGCTCGTGTTCCTCCTGCGATGAGCTGGCGCCATGGCCAGGGACTGTTCCTGCCTTGTGCTCCGCGCTTTCTGGGTCTGCTGTGACCTCGGTTGGATGCAATAATGAAGATTTTTAAGTGTTTCATAAAAGTGTGGAAGAATCTGTGTTCTAACCTTACCAGTGATTTTACATTTATTACAGACGCCTATAATATGGCGATTAGTTACATGGAGATAGAAAATGGAAGGACAGGAATTGGGGGTTGGTTTGTTTGACTGACAGCACTGCGTCGTGCCTGACCCAGCAAGTGTCGTGTGTGAGGCAGCTCATCGCTACCGCTGTGCCCTGCATGGTTAATACATTTCATCAAGAAAGTGATATCAAGTATACTGCTTAGTATTCAAAAATGTTGACAGATCTGTATTATTACGAATATAATGTGTTCTGTGCGGTTCAGTTGGCCTGTGTAAGAAGCACATAGCGATTATTGACTGGGTTGGGTGACACTTAGGTTATGAAGCATTGAACGCGTTACTTTAGTCAGACATTCTTCTTTAATGACAAACTATGTATGACTTTAAAGTTGACAGCCACTGTCTCCATGCGCTAATACTTTGTAGATGAACTTTGTGTAGAGTGACAAAGCCTTCTCAAGTGAAATAAGAGACCATTCATACTGTTCCCAGCTCTTGGATGATGTTGTCTTAATGGCTTGTGAATCAGAATCCCTTTTATTCACCTGTACTTAATGTGCAGGAATGTGACTTGGTGGCTTTGGAGCTGCTTATGATGGAACATCACATCACATACAAAGAACAAATAGCGTAAGTTAAGTTGTGGAATAGTACACTCGTGAAGGAGATGCGTACGTACGTGAATACACAGAGCCTGTCATAGGTATATCAAGAAGTCAGGCCACTGGTTACAAGTTACTGGTCTGAGAGGGCTGTGGCTCTGGGAAAGAAACCATTGAGGTGTCTGTTAGTTTTAGTTGACCTGTAGTGTTTACCAGAGGGCTTTGGAGTAAGTGATGAGCTGGGTGAGCGGAGTCCGTGCTGCTGCCTTTAACACGTCAGTCACATGAGATGTCTACACGTCTGCCACAGATGGAAGAGCACAGCCAATTATTTTCTCAGCAGACCTCACAACACATCGCAGTTTAGATTTGGAGTGAGTGGTTCCTGAACCAAACCAGACAACAATGGAGAATGTGATTATACACAATTATGGCTTTGTAAAATTGAACTAGGATTAGCTGGGAAATATTTAGCTGAGTCTTTTTACCAGATACTGTAAATCTATTTACAGATAGAAGGATTCAGTTTAGTCAATGACAGCTCGGGGGCAATGGTGTTAAAAAAGCTGAACTGAAGTCAGCAAACACACTGGCCAGAAGCTCCAGCACAAAATGAGGGCCCATGTTGATGGCATTGTCCACAGCTATGCAGTAACAGACTTGAGATGGGTTAGAACAAGTTGTTCAAATATTTTCATTAGAACTGAAGTAAGAACAATAGGCCTGTAATCCTTGAAACGGCTGCTTTTATCACCTTTGGGAACAGGAACAATACCAGAAGATTTAAAGTAATCTGGTATGATACACTGTGAAGAGACTGGCTAAAGATGACTGTGAAGAGGGCAGCGTTGGACTGTGGCAGGTGAGACAGAATTGGGTCCAGCTGACGTTTTGCAGTTCTGTGCTGTAAACGCGGTGGAAAAGTGGAAAAGGAAGGAGCGTGTTGAGGCATTTATGAACAAGTGGCTGGTGTTAAAGCCACTTCAGAGCTGACGGAGCAGAGGGGATGGAAGAACTCGGCACCTTGTTCAAATCTCCCATAAAACTTGTTTACATTTGAGTGAGCATTCGGTTGTTGTAAAAGAAAACTTGAAAGCCTATCTGTGGCAGACTAGTCATGGAGGAGGCATCAGTCTTAACTCGAAGGTGCAGGGAGATGTTTCTTCCTATGTGTCCTGCTTCTAATAAAAGCTACAAGATAAAATAAATTTCATTGTGAAACAAGAAAGGGTATAAAAAAATACATATTTTTCACTGCGTTCTAAAACTGATTTCTCTCTTCAAGAAGATTTCTGAATGCTCACATGACTCGTTCGCCCATTTCAAGGGGAGTAGTGCCACAAGAAGAATATGAAAGCCACTCAACATCACTGTGCAGGGAGAATGGCGTCCTCCTCAAAACTGTGTTGGAAATGCCCAAGGCAGAAGTATGTTTGTGCACTGAACGTCTCAGACACTGGTAAATTAATGCCCTTACTGCGTTCCCTACAGTCTGAGGGTAATCTAATGTCGAAGTCTGGGTTTGGTGATTGCCTGGAGAACGGTACTTGCCTGACTGCATTGTACCAAGTGTAAATTTGGATTATAGTGTGGGGTAGTTTTTTAGGAGTTTGGCTTGGCACGTTAGTTCCAGTGAAAGAAATTCTTAATGCTTCAGCATACGAAGCCATTTGGGACAATTTCATGCTCCCAACTTTGTGGGAACAGTTTGGGGATGGCCCCTTCCTGTTCCAACGTGACTCTGCACCAGTGCACAAATCAAGGTCTATAAAGAAATGGATGAGTGAGTCTGGTGTGGAGTAACTTGACTGGCCTGCACAGAGCCCTGACCTCAACCTGATAGAACACCTTTGGGATGAATTAGAGAGGGGACTGTGAGCCAGACTTTCTCGTCCAACATCAGTGCCTGACCTCTCAAATGCTCTCCTGGTCAAAAATTCCAATAAACACTCTCCTACACCTTGTGGAAAGCCTTTCCAGAAGAACTGAAGCTGTTATAGCTGCAAAGGGTACCCAACTCCATATTAAAGCCTATGTATTAAAAATGGGATGTCATTAAAATTGATGTGTGTAAAGGCAGGTGTCCCAATACATTTGGCAATATAGTGCATGTTATTCACCAGCACCTTTATCATTTGTGAAAACATAACTGCAACCGCCCCACCCCATCCCGGTTTGTAGCAGCAACCAAATGCTTCCAGTAACAGGAGAACATTGTTTGGCATCACTGGGGAGAGATTTTTGGCCCACTCATCTGTACAGGATTGTTTTAATTCAACCATACTGGACAGTTTTTGAGGATGAACTGCCCATATCTCAGTTGGGTTAAAGTTAGCTGCTCCAAAACCTTCATTTGCTAACCGTTGAGTTGGATTTGCTCTTGCACTTCAGCTTGCAGGTGGCGCAGTGGGTGGCACTGCTGCCATGCAGTTAGGAGACCTGGGTTCTCTTCCCGGGTCCTCCCTGCGCGGAGTTTGCATGTTCTCCACGTGCCTGCTTGGGTTTCCTCCCACAGTCCAAAGACATGTAGGTTAGGTGCTTTGGTGATCCTAAATTGTCGCTAGTGTGTGCTGGGCTGGCGCCCTGCCTGGGGTTTGTTTCCTGCCTTGTGCCCTGTGCTGGCTGGGATTGGCTCCAGCAGACACCCGTGACCCTGTAGTTTGGATATAGCAGGATTGATAATGGATGGACTTCAGCTTGCTGTCCTGCTACAAAACCCAATAGCGCTTGAGCATTATCGTTTAAATGCAGTTCATTGGGTGGTTGAGGGGGCAATTACTTTCTCACATGGGTGACACAGGTGTTGAACATTTTTCCTTCAGTAAATCAAATGATGATTTACAAACAGTGTATTGTGTTTGTATCACTAAATTTGTTTGGAGATTGGAAACGAGTGTATTGAACAAGAAAAAAAATAAGTGAAGTCAGGAAGGAGGCAAATTAACTGATTAAAGGTGAGCCGATTTGTGTTTTCTATTAAATAAAATACAGTTTTGGACATGCAAGTAAATGTTGCCGTTTCTACTGCTTCTAATACTTTATGTGGGTATCTTACACAGGGCCAGATGCTGATGCCCACACACGACTATCTTTTTAGTTTAATAAAACAATGATTCTGAAACAATGAAATCAGCTTTGAAAAAAAATTTAATATAAAGTGTAGACTTGAGAAAAAGAAGCAAGACAAACATTTTGTCAAACATGCCCATCTCTAAACACAGTTGAACATCTTTAATACAAACTGAGCAGCAGTTCTTTCCATTCTGACAGGAATCGTGAAGAATGTCATGGAGGAGAACCACGAGAGCCTGACCGCTGTAGTCGGCTATAAAGAAGTGAGAGGTAAGCCTTCTGTCCAGTAAGAACCGCAGCAGGGGATGCCAAGTGATTCTGCACCAACTGGCCAAATGGACACAAAGTGCAAACCACACATCTTAGAGGCGAGCACTCTGGTGCTGAGCACAGACAGATGACTTTGTGATTTTTTGTGTGGGGTCTTCTTCTAATGGTCGCTGCTTTCTTGTACTGTACTTTAAGAAAATGAAGAAAACAGGTTGTCTCATTTTGGAGGAGAAGCTGGAGATGGCATCAAGGACCTGTGGATATCCTCCTCCTCCTAACTGCACACATTAGAAAAGCCCATTTTGAGAAAAGAACACTTTCCAAACAGGGAAGCACGGAATTTAGTGTGTATTTATTTATTGATTCCTCTTCACCTTGTTCACCATTTTACAAAAAACTGTACAAATATTCGCACCAGATACCGCCCAAAACCTTGATGAGCTGTGCAAAACGGTCATTTCAAGTTGCATGTGGCAGAACCACAGCTAACCACTGCCAAAATTGCCGCCCTGTAGCCAAAATGTCCGTACACATTTACTATATTTATATTTAAAAAGAAACAGAAATTGTCAAAGACACTGCTGCTTCTTCTTCCCCACATTTCAGGTTTTGGACACCACCTCCCGCATTGGCTTTCGTGCCAGTGTGCTGGAGGTGCAATACAGAATGGCACAGCAGAGAATGACCTATGGCATGTCACTTTTCAGTCCTGCATCATCCAATCCCTGATAAGCCGATTCCTCTCATTTTCCAGATGTTTATTTCAGGCAGCAACACTTGACACTGCATATTATTGTCATTCTTTTCTGCCAATATCAAAACTTTTTTGTAATGCAGTGGTGCAGCCTTCCCCTGGGTGAGTGACCTCTCCATTCATTCCATTTTTGATCTTTCCAGTTGGGTTTTTATTAACTCCTGTTGATGTGGGGAAACAAAAAGAAAACTGTGAGATTGTGCCACCTCCATGAACAATAAAAAAAGAGCTAAATGTTACGTCCCTCCGGTCACATCCTTAAGAAACTCACTTCTGTGACGACACATTTGTCTCAATCAAGAACTCTCTGCTTCATCCTGACGTCTGCCTTGACCATGAGAAGTCGTCGCTAAGAGCACTTTGTACAGTTTTGTGGAGGACTGCACATTAGGCCATTACTGCTCAGTGGATTGACTAGTTAGCCATCATGGGGTAGGCAGGGAATGTTGAGTTATGCAGACAGCACAGCGGATGTAGGAGGCGGATATTAAACTTGACGACTGCAGGTCTTGATCTTATCATCTGAGGTCGTCCGACTACGTAACTGGACACTGCAGCGCATGTCAAATAACATACCTGTGTAATTAAATTTCCAAAGTATCGAGTGTCGCCTCTTTTTCTGACCATGGCAGGGCTGTGCGGAGCTTTCCTGGCACTGAGAGTTTCACCCTTATGCCCCCACCCCATTCTGTCAGGGAACATAAACCATGCGACATCAACCAGATAAACGTCTCTTTTGTTTCCATTCTTTGTCGCTCAGTGCATTGCACTTCTGGCTGGGCATTCACTGGCACCCAACTCTCTTTTGATTTTGTTTGGGTGAGTCACAGACAAGATGATGGGGATGTCAGGCTACACAATGCCCCAGAGCCATTAAGATTATGAAAATGATGGCAACAACCGCAGATCACTGGAAAAGTTGCATAATGTGACAGGGCCCTAAAAGGAACTGGGACCACCACCTCCAAAACCCCCAAAGAAAACCTGTAATCTGCAACAGGGACTAAGCTACATCTGGTGGCTCCTTAGCTGGTTGCCACCACAAACCTCCCACTGTGTAGAAAACTGAGTAACCTCCTTGGAGTGAATTAACCCTGAGCATCTCTCAGACTCGGAATTCCATGTAAAAACAGTTAATCCTGAATAAATGTTGGGACAGTATTGTGTTGACATTCTATGGATAAATAACGTACAGTATCTCTCAAAAGTGAGTACACCCCTTACATTTTTTTAAGTGTTTTATTATATCTTTTCATGGGACAATACTGAAGATATGACACTTTGATACAATGTAATGTAGTCCATGTACAGCTTGTATAACGGCATAAATTTGCTGTCCCCTCAAAATAACTCGACACACAGCCATTAATGTCTAAACCACTGGCAACAAAAATGAGTACACCCCTAAGTGAAAAATGTCCAAATTGTGCCCAGTTTCAATATTTTTTGTGGCCAACATTATTTTCCAGCACTGCCTTAACTTTCTTGGGTATGGAGTTCACACGGGTTTCACAGGTTGCCACTGGAATCCTCTTCCTCTCCTCCATGACAACATCACAGAGCTGGTGGATGTTAGAGACCTTGCGCTCCTCCAACTTCCATTTGAGGATGTCCCACAGATAGGGTTTAAGTCTGGAGAAATGGTTGGACAGTCCAGCATCTTTACCCTCAGTTGCTTTAGCAAGGCATTGGTCGTCTTGGAGGTGTGTTTGGGGTCGTTAGCATGTTAGGATACTGCCCTCTGGCCCAGTTTCCGAAGGGAAGGGATCATGCTCTGCTTCAGTATGTCACAGTATATGTTGGCATTCATTGTTCCCTCAATGAACTGTAGCTCCCCAGTGCAGCCCCCAAACCATGATACCACTATTCTTGATTGCAGGCAACACACACTTGCCTTTGTACACCTCACCTGGTTGACGCCACACACGCTTGACACCATCTGAACCAAAGTTTATCTTGGTCTCATCAGACTACAGGACATGGTTCCAGTAGTCCATGTCTTTAGTCTGCTTGTCTTCAGCAAACTGCTGGATTTGTTGTGCATCATTTTTAGAAGAGGCTTCCTTCTGGGACAGCAACCTTGCAGACCAATTTGATGCAGTGTGCGACGGTCGTATGGTCAGCACTGACAGGCTGAACCCCCATCCCTTCAACCTCTGCAGCAAAGCTGGTAGCACTCATATGTCTATTTTCAAAAGACAACCTCTGGGTATGGCGCTGAGCATGTGCACTCAACTTCTTTGGTCGACCATGGCGAGGCTTGTTCTGAGTGGAACCTGTCCTGTTAAATCGTTGTATGGTCTTGGCCACCATGCTGCAACTCAGTTTCAGGGTGTTGGTAATCTTCTTATAGCCTCAGCCATCTTTATGTAGAACAACAATTCTTTTTTTCAGATCCTCGGAGAGTTCTTTGCCATGAGGTGCCATGTTCAACTTCCAGTGACCAGTATGAGAGTGTGAGAGAGAGATAACAGCAAATTTAACACACCAGCTCCCCATTCACACCCAAGACCTTGTAACACAAGGTCACATGACACCGGGGAGGGAAAATGGCTAATTGGGCGCAATTTGGACATTTTTCACTTAGGGGTGTACTCACTTTTGTTGGCAGCGGTTTAGACATTAATGGCTGTGTGTTGAGTTATTTTGAGGGGACAGCAAATTTATTTATTTGATTTACATTGTATCAAAGTGTCACACTGTCAGTGTTGTCCCATGAAAAGATATAATAAGATATTTAGAAAAATGTGAGGGGTGTACCCATTTTTGTCATATACTGTATAAACCTGAATTTTTCTACACATTCTGCTACTTCTCAAAATTCACGAGTGGGATGAAGCCTTCAACCAAAACGCACAATCATATGAAAATGAACAGCTGTATGACCGAACCATCACAGCATGCCTGGTGGGGCACAAAAGGCAAAATGATTGCAATCAAGTGAAAAGATAAAAAAGGCGTTCAGCCCTCCCATGCACTGTTCACGATGTAGCAACTGTCAGTGTTTGTGTTGAGGGGGAAATGTGGAAATCACTAAGCTTGGCACTGTGGCAGCCTACACTAACACAACGGGCATGCTGATCGTGCACATCAGGCACCGACATTCTACCCTCTCATGCACAAGTAACAGAAAAAATCACAAAAGTAGGCAGAAAGACCACACGTCTCCTGTCCCAACTGTGACGTCAGGCTGGTGACTGTTTCAAAATACGTCACATGAAGGCCGTGCATTAAATATGTAGCAGTACAGCCATGGACACTCGACACACCTCCTCTGCTGTATTTTGGTAGTTACATATTTTTGTTGTACATAACTGCATTTTGTTTTGATGAAAAATATTTAATGTTTTTTGGCTCATCATCCTGGACTGTGAGCAACATAATGCTAAGGATGTTAGTGGATGGAATTTTGAAAGTGTTACACTTTGCAATTTATTAGTCTTGTACTACTAGTGTTCATTGCTTCTCATCATTCTTTTTCTGTTGAGGTCCAGTAAAATTAAGGCCAACCTGAACAATAATGAAGAAAGTGACTGGAACTAAAATCTGCATCCACTGTAGCCCTACAGAACCTGAATTTGACACCCCTGCCTCACAAGTTCACATATATTTCCTGACAAAGACTTTCAGTAAGTCAATCATATTGATCAATAAATTAATGAAAGAGTGAAACCTTTTTGTGTTATATTGTGTTCTCAATCTTTTTTTTATGACTAAGAAGAAAATCTTAGGCAGCATGGTGGCTCTGTGGCTAGGGACCTGCGGCGTCAATCAGTCCGAATCCAGTAAACACCAGAAATGACTCAACTCTGCTGGGCCCTTCAGCAAGGCCCTTAACCTGCAATTACTTTGTCCTGGGTATGACAATAACCTGCATCTAGGCCGGCAAGCAGATCCTCCAACTTGCAAGGGAAAATTGTGGGTGTTGGTGGCAGGATTGGCAATCCAACTACTGTTAAAAAAAAATAAAAAATCTGACATGTGGTTCGTCATGTGGTGGGCTGCGACAATGTGCTGTATATCAGTGCACGCTCCCAACTTCCTCCTCCTAAGAAGACAATGTGATCACATTTTAGATAAAATTTAAGCAAAAATTCAATGAATTCTAAAATCTTACATACTTTGATGCTTAGTAAAGTACAATTGAAATCTAATGAATAAAGACCTGCGGTGGGTTGGCACCCTGCCTTGTGCCCTGTGTTGGCTGGGATTGGCTCCAGCAGACCCCCGTGACCCTGTATTCGGATTCAGCGGGTTAGAAAATGGATGGATGGATGGATGGATGAATAAAGACAGCATGAATAGTGCTGCCCTTCAATCAGTGACCCTAATGGCATACGAGGTGTGATCCAAAAGTTCCCAGAATGCATTTATTCTGCAGCCAGAAGAGTTTGGTTATATCAATAGCCGCTAGTTAGCAGTTCAAGTTGTCCTTGAGAGCTTTTATCACGCGTTATAACGCCAGCGCAGTTATTTTTCATGTCGCAGTTCTCGTTTAAACTACAGTTGTGTCTGTGAAGGGTTGTTCGTGAAAATGAGTGATTTAAAAGACCCAAAAAAGCTCGACAAGTTCACAGCAACACCAAGTCAATGCTCATTTGCTTCTTTGATGTGAAAGGTGTCATCCACAAGGAATTTGTGCCACAAGGACAGACGGTGAATGGAGCATTCTACAGGGATGTTGTAAGGCGTTCACGAATTCGCCGAACATGTCCTCAGATGTGGGCTGACAAGTCATTTCTTTTGCATCACGACAACGCACCAGCTCACACATCACTACTGTGCGCAAATTTTTGCCTTCTACAAAGTTTACCGCCATTCCCCACCCTCCGTGCTCCCCTAATTTAGCGCCGTCTGATTTTTTTTTTTTAATTTCCTAAGATGAAGATGAGGCTCAAGGGATGCAATTTGGGACGGTGGAGGAGATCCAAACGGTAACAACCGTCTTGAACACACTGACAAAAAACGACTTCCAGAGGTGCTTCGAAAGGTTGAAATCTCGCTGGGATTGGTGCATCGACTCAGCAGGTGACTATTTTGAAGGAACTGTTCACCATTAATGGTTATTTGGTGTGTATGCTTTTAAATAAATGCACTCTGGGAACTTTTGGATCGCTCTTCATATGTTCATAAAGTACTGCTCTTTGTTAAGCACAACGCACATGTCCAGAAAACACTAAGCACTTTCACCTAAGTTCTCAAACTGCCTTTCGCTCTTTTAATGAATGCGATGACTCTCCGAGCCCCCCTACCCCAAACAATGGGCTTACCTCCTCCTCATCCAGTATAACGGGAAGTGCCCTGCCAAAATAAATAAAGATTAGATGGTGTTAGCAATTCATAAGCATCCAAAATACTGGAAAAACTACAGCTGCAGGTTTTTAACCAATCACAAAGTTAAATATTCAGAATATAAACATGGGTTTTCAAGTTCATTCTTGGGCCACCCCGTGGCTGCAGGTTTTCATCCCAAGCAATTTCACTATCAGTGAGTCATTTCTACCTTTAAAAAATGTTGCTGCGTTTTTTCGTTTCTTATTCTGAGTTCATAAAAGTGCAGAGGTGTGACCATTAAGAATGTGTTTGCCACGGTTTTAAATGCTTAGTGCAGTTTTGCAGTTTTTCTTTTAAATTCCCATTTTTCTGTGGAGTTTGCTTTCTTAATTGTATACAAATTCTGACAATTAATAAGCAGCACATTGGACTTGGGTGCCGACTGCACTGAATGCTAAATGGCAGTGGCTGGCTTCTTTAGTGAAATTCATGTCTGTGCTCTTTAACAAACAACGGCTTAATTAACCAGAGTATTAATAAAGCACAAAATACAAAACAGCAAGAAAAAAATCTCTTATCCCGTTCTAAGACACAGAAATCCCCGCATTTAACATAATTAGTTTGTCTTTTCTTAAGTAACACAAGAAAACAAAAAATGGGAAATGACAGCTTGCTCCATTACTCCATTTATGGCGGAATCCAATTAAAAGAACTGGTGGGTGGGCATGAAAAGCTGCAGCTACAAGGGAAACGACTTTGAAAACCCCCAACATAAAAGACCCCAAGACCCAAAGAAGGAATAGAAGGCAATACAATTACTAGACAACCATATGATGACATTGTAAATGACCAAAGCAAAAATAACACAGTTCTCAAAGCAGGTTCAAGGTCTGGCAAGACTAAGGAGGTAACAGGAGCCCCCCTGGCACGTGCAGATGTGGGGTTCAATCATTATAACTGATTCAGTTTGTGATTTAACTTTCCATTTTTGAACTTGGCTAATCCTGTTTATGGTTGTTGGGTAGACTTGCACATTGGACACAAGAAAAGAAAAGAACAGGAGACAGTCACTCATATGGGCGAGAGTTTAAAGTTGCTCACAAACATGTCTTTTGGGAGGACACGTAAAAAATACCAAGAGAAAACAAAACACACACATACTCGGCAGTGACACTAAACACTAGACATTAAATTTAGTGGCAGTGCTAACCATTACTGTATCACGGCAACTTTGTCAATACTCTCACATAAAAAGAATAATATAAACAAGCAAAACATAATTCTGTATTTGTAAAAAAAACTGTACTGTGTTCTGTATTTGCAACAGTTTACTCACTATGGTGATGTGCCCGATTTTATATAGTTGAGCCCAGTAGTGTGTAAAAAGCATGAAAGAAGAAGAATGCGTAGCTGTTATTCTGATACAACAGCAGATCTGATAGACAGATAAAGCACTATAAGATAGACAGTGATACAGAAAGACAGATATAATTTCATCTATCAGTCAAATAATTCTCATCTCATGGCGGCGCGGACACACGCAGCGTCTCGGTGGCTCTCGGTTTTTGGCTTTTTTTTATTTCTAATTAAGTTTTTACTGTTAGTTAAATCACTCGAAGCGTTAATCCAGTATGGAAGGGCTGATTTAATTAATATAGGGAAGCGGTTTGAGCTCCACGCATCCCACCGGCTGGACTTTATTCCACCAGAGGTACAGTGGACTACTGAGGCTTTCACCATCCCCACTCTGTGGCTTAGAGGGCAGAGGAGACACCATAAACAAAAGTGGGACAGAAGGAGCGACCTACATGGTAGGCTACATGCTAACCCATATACACCGGCTCTTCCCAGTCTCTTCCTCACTAATACCAGGTCTCTCGCCAATAAGATGGACAAGACTCAGCCGAGGATTGCCTCACATAGGGTGGACAGCTATGTGGCAATTATTACCGAGACCTGGCTGGATAATAGCATCCCAGACACCATGGTGGAACTGGAGGGGTGCGCTCTGTTCCGGGCAGACAGGACTGCAGCTTCCTCTAAGAGTAAAGGTGAAGGGCTGGTGCTGTACATTAATAAATCCTGGTGTACTGCTGCAAACATTATTGGAACATACTGCTCCCCGACTTGGAATATCTGGCAGTGAAATGTAGACCATTCAAGATGGTAAATGGTAAATGGCCTGTATTTGATATAGCGCCTAACTAGAGTTCAAGAACCCCCCTAGGCGCTTTACAACACAACAGTCATTCACCCATTCACACACACATTCATACGCTGGTGATGATAAGCTACTATGTAGCCACAGCTGCCCTGGGGCACACTGACAGAAGTGAGGCTGCCGAACACTGGCGCCACCAATCCTTCCGACCACCACCAGCAGGCAAGGTAGGTTAAGTGTCTTGCCCAAGGACACAACAGCTGCACTCTCATGCCGGAAGCCAGGATCGAACCTGCGACCCTCCGATTGCTGGACAACCCGCTCTACCGACTGAGCTACTGATGGTGAGAAAATTCTTCTCCACCCTGAGAGTGGCTGTTTATATCCCACCGGGAGCTAATGCTAAATTAGCATTGGAAGAGCTGTACAGCCTTGATTAGCAAACAAATGAATGCCAATCCAGTTTTGGCTGTGATTGTGGCTGGTGACTTTAGTCTTGTAGCATTAAAAGCAGTGCTTCCCAAATTTCGAGGATTCATAAACTTCTGGATCAAGTTTACTGCAACATCCCAGGAGTATACAAGGCAGTAGAAGCCCCACATCTGGGCATGTCTGACTACATCGCTGTGGAGCTGATCCCAGCCTATACACCCATGATCTACAAGATGAAACCGATTATCAGAACAGTACAGGTATGGACTGAGGAGTCATCTTCAGCATTACAGTACTGTTTTGAGCATACTGACTGGGAAGTGTTCAAAGAAGGCTCAGATCGAGAGGGATATACATCATCTGTCCTATCCTATCTGCACTTCTGTACTGATGCTGTCTTGCCCAAGAAGACCATTAGGGTGTTTCCAAATCAGAAACTGTGGCTGGACAGTAAGCTGAGGTCCCTGCTTAAAGCCTGGGACGCTGCATATAGATCAGGCGACAGGCTGGCATATAGCAAAGCCCGAAAAGAACTAAAAAAAGGAATAAACCTGGGAAAATACAGATACAAACAGCTTATCAAGGAGTATTTTGATAACAACGACCCACGGAACAATGTGGAGAGGTTTAAAGACCAGAATGGATAAGCGCAGTGATCAGCAGGTCAGCTATGATCCTAGTCTCCCTGACACCTTGAACAGTTTCTTTGCACGCTTTGATGCATCTAGCAGCAGGGAGACTGTATATCTCCTTTGGCTGGAGGTGCAGCATCAGCCTATAGTCCTGCAACTACACCAAGTGAGGTCCACCCCAAGGAGGATTAACATCAACAAAGCTGCAGGACCAGATAAGGTGTCACTGGTAAGACAGTGAAAATATGTGCTGATCAATTGGCAGGAGTCTTTCTGGACATTTTCAACCTTTTTCTACAACGTGCAATGGTCCCTGTCTGCCTCAAATGCTCCACTATTGTGCCAGTACCTAAAAAATCAGCAGCCACCTGCCTTAATGACTACTGCCCTGTGGGTCTGACCCTAGTAATAATGAAGTGCTTCGAGAGAATCCTCCTAAAGTACATCAAGGATGCCATCCCTGCTGGATTTGACAACCATCAGTTCGCCTACAGATCTACATAGGATGCCATCTCAACAGCACTTCACACAGCCCTGACTCATCTGCAGTGCCCTAACACTTATGTTAGGATGCCATTCGTCGATTTTGGTTCAGTGTTTAACAGCGTAATCCCAGACAAGCTGGTACAAAAGCTTCATAATTTGGGTCTGCCCACATCGTTGTGTCTCTGGATTAGGGACTTTCTCACCAACAGGCCTCAGGTGGTTAGAATTGAAAATCGTGCATCATCCACACTGGTTCTGAATACAGGCATGCCACAGGGTTGTATGCTTAGCCCAGCAATGTTCACGTTATTTATGCATGATTGCTCTGCCATCAATGCCACAAATATGGTTGTCAAGTCTGTGGATGATACAACTGTGGTGGGTCTCATATCAGACAATGATGAGACTCACTACAGAAAGGAGATACAGCACCTAGCACTATGGTGCTCAGCCAACAACCTCATCTTGAACACCAGCAACACCAAACAGGTCATTGTGAACTATAGGAGGTCCAGAAGAACAGAACATGCTCCTATATTCATACATGAGGAGGCTGTAATGTGTGTGGACAATATCAAGTTATTGGGTATCCACATCACATCGGATCTGACCTGGTCTTTGAATACATCGCACCTGGTAAAGAAGGCCCAACAATGACTCTTCTTTCTCAGGAAGATTAGACGTGCTGGATTCTCCTCTCAGCTGCTCACAAATGTCTACAGATCCGCTATAGAAATCATTCTCTATCACAGTATGACAGTGTGGTATGGCAGCTGCAGGACAGGAAGGACTTGGCACGGGTAGGGAGAACACCGCAGGGGATCGTGGGAAATCCTCTCCTAGACTTGGACTCTGTATATGCTGGAAGGGTGTAGAAGAGGGCCAAATGTATAGCTGCGAATCTCACCCATCCGGGAAATGGACTGTTTGTACCACTTCCTTCGGGAAAGCAACATAAGAAACATAAAAAGCGTAGCAGCAGACTGAAAGATAGCTTTTTCCCCAGAGCTGTGAAGTCCATCTGCCCCTGCTGATACACACACATAATATCTACATCTACCCCTAACCTGCCCCCCTGTAGACATGCACACACACACACACTCGTATTCCTCCCCTGCAGACCCACGCACACAGATCATTGGTCTCTGCAGGCGTATTACCTCAGGAAAAGTCTGGACTTAATGATGTCTTATTGCTGCTGTTCTTTATATTTATTATATTTATTTTATTATTTATAGTGCATTGTGTATTTTAAGTATTCTGCCTTGAAGCGAGTCCTACCAACAAAAATTTCGTTGTGTGTATGCATAATGACAATAAAGAATTCTATCTAAATAAACAAAGAAACTTTAGTTGTCAGATGGCACGGTGGCGCAGTGGTAGTGCTGCTGCCTCGCAGTTAGGAGACCCAGGTTCGCTTCTCGGGTCCTAACTGCGTGGAGTTTGCATGTTCTCTCCTTGTCTCCAGAGGTTTCTTCCGGGTGCTCCGGTTTCCTCTCACAGTACAAAGATATGCAGGTTAGGTGCATTGGCGATCCTAAATTGTCCCTAGTGTGTTCTCGGTGTGTGTGTGTGTCCTGCGTTGGGCTGGCGCTCTGCCCAGGTTTTGTTTCTGCCTTACGCTCTGTGCTGGCTGGGATTGGCTCCAGCAGGCCCCTGTGACCCTGTGTTGTGATTTAGCGGGTTGGAATACTGACTGACTGACTGACTTTAGTTGTCCAATGATAATTCTTGGCTTTTTACAGAAACTCAATTTATAATTAAATAAAATACACCCATAAAGATTGTATCAAAAAAATACCTACAAGAATTACTCAGAAGAAAGAAACCGTGTGACTTAGCTAATGATAAAAAGGGGCAGCCCCGTCACAGTCAGGCACTACACAGTCACACTGCTGTTGGTATAAAGGGGCCTCAGCCGTGTCACTTGACACACTTCTGCTGAAAGTCCTCAGTGTGTTACAAAGAGGACGTGCGGCATTGTTCATGACAGCCCCCACTTTTGTTTTCATTCTTCTTCTGTGCTAGTGTCCTCGCGGGGAAAATCTTCTATTTTTGAACTCCAGACTGTTAATATTAAATGTAAATAATTTTGCTCACATTAACCAGGATGAATTGAATTTACAGGACTTTAATTACTGGCATTGATTTTACCTTTTGTATCATACTAGTAATGTATGTATTTGTTCCAGTTGGTTTATTTTCCAATTAGTTTATGAACTGAGAATAGGAAATAATCACCAATGCCACAACCCCGGTTTTAATTAATTTAGATCCTGGGACTGGATGGACGTCATAGGGCTAGGAATTACAGAATTAGCTTAGAGCTTGAAAAAGGAAGGAGTGAGGAGGAACTTAAAAGAACAAACACTTTGATGAGAGTCCATCATCATCAGGACAAGACAGCAAATCAAATGTGTGCAGTGTCACATGTCCAGAAATCCCGAATGTGCATTTTAACATAAATATGTCTCGCCCAAGGGACCAAAACAAACAGAAAAAACAATGACAGAAGAACTGTGGTGGGCTGGCGCCCTGCCCTGGATTTGTTCCTGCCTGGAGCCTTGTGTTTGCTGGGATTGGCTCCAGCAGACCCCCGTGACCCTGTAGTTGGGATATAGCGGGTTGGCTAATGGATGAATGGATGACAGAAGAGTAACATAGGAAGCAATGTCAGCGAACATCTGATCTGGATGTAATCTATATAAATGTAATCTATGAATAATAAAGATCACTAAACCAAAAGTCGCCTAGGACTGATTTTCAGTAAGCTTTTCTAACTTTATATGCAGACTTTGCTATTTTCTTTTCTTTTATATTTTCTTCTATTTAGTATTGTTATACATTAATAAGTACCACGTTGCTTTTATATACTTTGTCTTTTATCTGGTGTGACTGAAATAATACGAGGTTACCAAGTGTGAATTAGATCATTGTTTTCTTGCCCACAGGGTTTATCAAAACTATTGAGATGCTCATCAATTAGAACAACTGCAGTAAAAGCAAGACATGGTTCGGTTAGAAAATGGCAAATCACCAAATGTGTTGGGCTTTTATGTGTGTTTCAATGATACCAGCATGTTTGTTAGGGCTGGTGATTGCGAGTTGCTATACAGTGAACTTTATGAAGAATAATATGTAGTGACTGGCAATTGGTACCACTCAAGTCTATGTCTGGATAGGATCGTTATGTGTATGTGTGTGTTTATCTTCAAGAACAAGACTAGATGAACCCATTTAGCCTTGCTGGTAAGTCTTACAAACATCAACATAATACAGCTGCCACCTCCAGTAGGTTGAGAGTACATCCTGTAATATGGTGGGCCTCTTCTGAAGTTGCCGTTAATGGCCCAGCTCAGCACAACAAAGAACACTGCAATGGCCATCACAGAGTTGTAGAAGATATGACAAATGTCAATATCCATACTAAAGGTGCACAATATCCCAAGGGAAAAAAACCAAACAAAAAAACAAAACGCTCTGAACTTTCCTCTATAGCTCCTCTGTGTTATAAGACTAGTCTAACCTTTTATTGATGTGGACATCCACCCCCTGAATTACAGTACATTGCCTCAGATTCATATTCTCAGTTTGTCACAATAAGCAGGGTGCACAATCCTTTACATAAAAATCTGAAGAAGAAAAACACTAAGACAATATTATTTACTAAACAATGTTTTGCTATTCTGTTTTTTTGTTACTTACACATCTGCCACAGACGTTGGGATATTCTCTTCTACCCACTTCAGATCTTCATCCTATTTGAAAGAAAGGCTAAAATGTTTCACCATTACAACAACATGTACCCTTGCATTCCATCCTCAACAATTTATTAATGAACAGATATTGCTGGTTTCCATTTATGTTACTTTATTTTCTGTGTCTTTAATTGGCCTTGCATTTTACCCGAGAACTTTGCAGAGTGCTGTGACATCTTAAGCTTTTCCTTCATATTATTTTATTTTTTTCTTTACATCAGCTACCATCACATTTTGTTTTATAGCACATACAGTTGTGCTTCAAAGTTTGTGAACCCTTTAGAATTTTCTATATTTCTGCATAAATATAACCTAAAACATCATCAGATTTTCACTCAAGTCCTAAAAGTAGATAAAGAGAAACCAGTTAAACAAATGAGACAAAAATATTATACGTGGTCATTTATTTATTGAGGAAAATTATCGAATATTACATATTTGTGAGTGGCAAAAGTATGCAAACCTCTAGGATTAGCAGTTAGTTTGAAGGTGAAATTCGAGTCGGGTGTTTTCAATCAATGGGATGACAATCAGGTGTGAGTGGACACCCTGTGTTATTTAAAGAACAGGGATCTATCAAAGTCTGCTCTTCACAACACATGTTTGTGGAAGTGTATCATGGCACGAACAAAGGAGATTTCTGAGGACCTCAGAAAAACATTTTTTGATGTTCATCAGGCTGGAAAAGGTTACAAAACCATCTCTAAAGAGTTTGGACTCCACCAATCTACAGTCAGACAGATTGTGTACAAATGGAGGAAATTCAAGACCATTGTTACCCTCCCCAGGAGTGGTCGACCAACAAAGATCACTCCAAGAGCAAGGCGTGTAATGGTCGGCAAGGTCACAAAGGACCCCAGGGCAACTTCTAAGCAACTGAAGGCCTCTCTCACATTGGCTAATGTTCAAGTTCATGAGTCCACCATCAGGAGAACACTGAACAACAATGGTGTGCATGGCAGGGATGCAAGGAGAAAGCCACTGCTCTCCAAAAAAAAAACATTGTTGCTCGTCTGCAGTTTGCTAAAGATCACATGGACAAACCAGAAGGCTATTGAAAGAATGTTTTGTGGACGGATGAGACCAAAATAGAACTTGTTGGTTTAAATGAAAAGCGTTATGTTTGGAGAAAGGAAAACACTGCATTCCAGCATAAGAACCTTATCCCACCTGTGAAACATGGTGGTGGTGGTAGTATCATGATTTGGGCCGGTTTTGCTGCATCTGGGCCAGGACGGCTTGCCTTCATTGATAGAACAATGAATTCTGAATTATGGCAGAGAATTCTAAAGGAAAATGTCAGGACATCTGTCCATGAACTGAATATCAAGAGAAGGTGGGTCATGCAGCAAGACAACGACCCTAAGCACACAAGTCGTTCTACCAAAGAATGGTTAAAGAAGAATAAAGTTAATGTTTTGGAATGGCCAACTCAAAGTCCTGACCTTAATCCAATCAAAATGTTGTGGAAGGACCTGAAGCGAGCAGTTAATGTGAGGAAACCCACCAGCATCCCAGAGTTGAAGCTGTTCTGTATGGAGGAATGGGCTGAAATTCCTCCAAGCCGGTGTGCAGGAATGATCAGAAGTTACTGGAAACGTTTAGTTGCAGTTATTGCTGCAAAGGGGGGTCACACCAGATACTGAAAGCAAAGGTTCACATACTTTTCACACTCACAAATATGAACCGTGAATCCGGAATCTATTCACAGCGCATCACTTTTTACACATTTTGTTATGTTACAGCCTTATTCCACAATGGATTAAATTCATTTCTGCACACAACACCCCATAATGACAACATGAAAAAAGTTTACTTGAGGTTTTTGCAAATTTATTAAAAATAAAAAAACTGAGAAATCACATGTACATAAGTATTCACAGCCTTTGCTCAATACTTTGTTGATGCACCTTTGGCAGCAATTACAGCCTCAAGTCTTTTTGAATATGATGCCACAAGCTTGGCACACCTATCCTTGGCCAGTTTGGCCCATTCCTCTTTCCAGCACCTGTCAAGCTCCATCAGGTTGGATGAGAAGTGTCGGTGCAAAGGCCATTTTAAGATCTCACCAGAGATGTTCAATCAGATACAAGTCTGGGCTCTAGATGGGCCACTCAAGGACATTCACAGAGTTGTCCTGAAGCCACTCCTTTGATATCTTGGCTGTGTGCTTAGGGTTGTTGACCTGCTGAAAGATGAACCGTTGCCCCAGTCTGAGGTCAAGAGCGCTCTGAAGCAGGTTTTCATCCAGGATGTCTCTGTACATTGCTGCACTCATCTTTCCCTTTATCCTGACTAGTCTCCCAGTTCCTGCCGCTGAAAAACATCTCCACAGCATGATGCTGCCACCACCATGCTTCACTGTAGGGATGGTATTGGCCTGGTGATGAGCGGTGCCTGGTTTCCTCCAAACGTGACGCCTGGCATTCACAACAAAGAGTTCAATCTTTGTCTCATCAGACCAGAGAATTTTGTTTCTCATGGTCTGAGAGTCCTTCAGGTGCCTTTTGGCAAACTCCAGGCGGGCTGCCATGTGCCTTTTACTAAGGAATGGCTTCTGTCTGGCCATTCTACCATACAGGCCTGATTGGTGGATTGCTGCAGAGATGGTTGTCCTTCTGGAAGGTTCTCCTCTCTCCACAGAGGACCTCTGGAGCTCTGACAGAGTGACCATCGGGTTCTTGGTCACCTCCCTGACTAAGGCCCTTCTCCCCCGATTGCTCAGTTTAGATGGCCGGCCAGCTCTAGGAAGAGTCCTCGTGGTTTTGAACTTCTTCCACTTAGGGATGATGGAGGCCACTGTGCTCATTAGGACCTTCAAAGCAACAGAAATGTTTCTGTAACCTTCCCCAGATTTGTGCCTCGAGACAATCCTGTCTCGGAGGTCTACAGACAATTCCTTTGACTTCATGCTTGGTTTGTGCTCTGACATGAACTGTCAACTATGGGACCTTATATAGACAGGCGTGTGCCTTTCCAAATCATGTCCAAACAACTGAATTTACCACAGGTGGACTCCAATTAAGCTGCAGAAACATCTCAAGGATGATCAGGGAAAACAGGATGCACCTGAGCTCAATTTGGAGCTTCATGGCAAAGGCTGTGAATACTTATGTACATGTGATTTCTCAGTTTTTTTTATTTTTAATAAATTTGCAAAAATCTCAAGTAAACTTTTTTCACGTTGTCATTATGGGGTGTTGTGTGTGAATTCTGAGGAAGAAAATGAATTTAATCCATTTTGGAATAAGGCTGTAACATAAAAAATGAGGAAAAAGTGATGCGCTGCGAATACTTTCCGGATGCACTGTAATATTCGATCATTTTCCTTAATAAATAAATGACAAAGTATAATATTTTTTGTCTCATTTGTTTAACTGGTTTCTCTTTGTCTACTTTTAGCACTTGAGTGAAAATCTGATGATGTTTTAGGTCATATTTATGCAGAAATATAGAAAATAGAAAGGGTTCACAAACTTTCAAGCACAACTGTATTAAGAAAAGTACTTTGATAACATTACATTTGTTCATCTCCTGTTTCACAGCTAGGACTGTGCTAAACCACTGTGGTACAGTAATCCAAACTAGACTTTCACATTCACTTGAATGAACACAATCAAGTATTGACTAAATGTCAGAAGATTCCTGCAATAATTACATATATCATAGACCTACAATGACCAAATGATCAACAATGAAGACAGTATTATTTATATTTGGTTTTTCAGTACACTGTGTGTCTAAATAAAAATGTCTGCTTCTTTAGTTTCTGTTTCTGCTGGGATCTTCTCTCATAAAGCATTCAGGGACTATCTGCACTTTTTGAATTATGGGCTGCATTTTCTTGAAATGCAGCAGAGATCTGTTGTGTAATCCAGAGATCTGAAAAGCTTGTAGATAATTCCAGTTCTAGCTAAAAATCCTGAGACATACACACCTGCATTTAGAAGGGATTTCCATTGACTAATTCCTCACTGTACATTCTCATATTAAGATGCAGTACTAACCTCCTTGTTTGCCGTTTTTGGGTTACCGTTTGCTTCATTTTTCACTCCTCTCATTTTCATTCCTTCTAAATGAAGAAAAGTTATGTTCAATGTTAAAATGGTGAATTCAAATCCAGTCCCTTCCAGCTGTGCCACTAAGTCGCCCACACTTCTCCCACTATTATGAATTCAGTGTTCTAAAGAAGCCTGCTACTAGCATCCCAGGCACTACACAGCAGGGCATGGGTCTATTCAGGTTTATTACTCTGCAGAACTTAATCGCAAAACTAGAAAATACCCAAGGTAACATTCTTAAAAATGCTTAATCCAATTCAGGAGTACGGAACAATTCAATTTGTGCAAACATACAATTAGATCATGCAGTTCTAAATATTTTAAATATTAACACCTCAAGTAGTACAATACCACCTTTCGTTAGCCTCTCTCTTAATAAATGGGAACACACATATTTACCAAAGGCTTCATTTAGCATTGGCTCCTTAACATCACTATCGTCATCTTCATCATCTTCATCAATCAGTGGTGAGTAAGAGAATCTGTAGGGCACAGAAACAGTTTTTGATAGCCTGGAGAAAGCACAAGCACAATGAGATTCTGGGACAAGGCACAGAATCTTTAATTCTAACCACTTTTTCTGACACTTATCTTATTATATCATTATTATTGTGTAGTTTTGCACTATTCTTTTTTTAATATTTTATGTTCTGTTTTGCTACTGGTGCAAATGGATTTCTCTTTGGGATCAATGTGATACACCTAATTTAAGTCTGCCAACCCTTATAGACTTTCTCCACCAGTAAACTAGAAGGACCACACTTGCTGGAGCACTTTAAAACACTGCTGAAAACTCATTACTTTAAAATGGCTTTCTCATAGCTTCATCTTAGTTAAATTCTGATGCTCTGTATATTCAATTAATTATCATTATTAGTCATGGCGGCTCCAAAATCCATACTAACCCCTACTTTCTCTTCTGTTCTTCTTCCGGTTTTCTGTGGTGGTGATCTGCGCCACCACCACCTGATCAAAGCACCATGATATCCCTAAATTGATAGATTAAAGGCCAGAAGTCCACGTGACCGTCATCATCAAATTCTTCCATGAGAACTAACTGAGGTCATTTATGTTAGGTACAATGCCTAGAGGGGACTGGGTGGTCTTGTGGCCTGGAACCCCTGCAGATTTCATTTTTTTCTCCAGCCGTCTGGAGTTTGTTTTTTTTTCTGTCCTCCCTGGCCATCGGACCTTATTTTTAATCTATGTTAATTAGTGTTCCCTTATTTTAATTACCGTATTTATTTTGTCTTTTTTCTCTTTCTTCATCGTGTAAAGCACTTTGAGCTGCATTATTTATATGAAAATGTGATATATAAATAAATGTTGTTGTTGCTGCTTTGACAAAATATTATTTTGGCAAAAAGTGGTATCTTGGGTAAAGGAAATTTGGAAGGTGGTGTAGTCGGTGGTATACTGTATGGCCAAAAATTTGTGAAAACCTGACCATCACACCTATATCGGCTTGTAGGAGATGCCATTCCAAAACCATATGGAGTTGGCCTCCTATAACTACCTCTACTCTTCTCTTTTCACAAATTTCTGGAGTGTGTGTCTGTGGGAACTGTGCCCACTCCACCAAAAGAACATGTTAGGTCAGGTACAGATGTTGGACAAGAAGTTCTGGCTTGTAATCCGCACTAGCTTATCCATAAGGTGTTCGATAGGATCAATGTCAGGGCTTTGTGCAGGCCACTGGAATTCCTCCATGTCTTTATGAATCACAGAGGCACACTAATGCTGCCTTTCCCAAGCTGTTCCCATAATGCTGAAAGCTCACATTTGTCTAAAATGTCTTTGTGAGATGTAGCATTAACAGGAGCCTTCACTGGAACCAAGGGCACTAGCCCAAACCATGCCATTACCCCAAAGTATTCTCCTGGCGTCTGCCAAACCCAGATCTCTCCATCAGACTGCCAGATAGTGAAGTGTGATTCATCACTCCTGAGGACACATTTCAATTGCTCAGAGGCCAACGGCAGCCTGGCATCGTGCATAGTTAGCTTAGACTTGTGTGCTACTGCTTGGCCACGGAAGCAGCAGGAGCTATGGTGCAGTATGTGCTACGTGCTCGACAAACCCACTCAGTGAGTTTGCAGGGTCTCCCACTTTGAGGCTGAGCTGTTGTTGCTCCTCGACATTCCCACTTCACAAGAATAGTACCTGCAGTTGAGTGGGGCAGATGTACATAGCAGAAATTTCACACATTTGATTTGTGGCAAAGGTGGCATCCTATGACAGTGCCACTTTAAAGTAACTGAGCTCTTCAGAATGACCAAATGTTCATTAATGGAGATTGCATGGCTGTGTGGTTGAAATGCTAAACCTGTCAAGAATGGGTGCAGCCGAAATACCTGAACTTAATAATTTGGAGGGCTGCCCACATACTTGTGGCAATGTAGTTTATTTGTATAGATTTATTTATTAAGTAGTTCATTCAGATGATGTTAATTAACAAAACAAATACACTAAAAGAATAACCTCTATGAATAGCATTATGTTCAAGAATGAAGGGGAAAACCTGTGTTAAACATAAATTTCAAAGCAATTTTAGAAAGCATTTTTTCACATAGACAACCTTAGACACCTTGAGCAAGTAAGTACTACAGTTGAAAGTTGCACCTGAGAGACCTTGAAATCATGACTTAATCATGTTCTTCAAACACTGGATGAACAGGAAGTATTAGACTATACAGGGGCTGAAGGGCTTGTTCTCAAACTTTTCTTTCTGCTATTTTGTACGTATACACATTTATATTATATTATACTAGTGCTGGATCAGTACAAAAATTTAGACTTCAGTTTCGGTACCAGCTTTTGCACCTCAGTACTGGCACCAAAAGAGTTCCAAAGCGAGTATAACACATAATTCCAAAACCCCCCATCTTACTCCAGCCTCCCTGGTGCTCTATAAACTGCTTTTATTTTTGATAGCACGAATTGTGCAACCTTAGAAGCAATGGAGTTAAATTGGTGGTATTAAAAATGTGTTGAATTGGGGTTCCCCCATGAAGCCCCAATCACACTGAAGCAATAACAGGGTGTCCACATCAAGTCCTGATCAAGCCCCGATCAAGTCCCAATCATGTCCTTCCAATTTCTGACTGTGTCGGTGCAACCTTTGTCTTTAAGATCCCGATCACGCCAATGCAATAAGGGCAGGGGCCAGGGAAACTCCAAATGTGAAGACATAATAAACAACATGATGGAGTTTCAAATGAATGGAGAGGAGGGGGATTGACAGGAAAGCTGATGTTTACTTCTAGTACCAAAAATCCCAAGTTGCTGATTCTGTATCATTTTAAAATTTGTGTTTTCTTGTAATAGTATACCACACAACCATTTATTATACACACACACACACACACACACACACACACACACACTCACAAATACACACATACATATGTGCACACGTAATTTTTGTTTGGTTTATACAAGTACTGGGTGTGCAATCCATCTAAGACGGGTTGAAATCTAAGCAATCAACGTAGATCTCAGTGTTAATGTATACAGTGCACCATGCAATGCATATGCCTCTGTTATGTGCCATCTGGTATGGGATTGGTAAAAGCATTGTTAATGCTTGTTATGCACCATCTGTTGGAACGACAAGTACAATGCATTTTATTACTAAAAATGTTTGTGATGTACTGTACTATTTATTAGAATGACAAAGACACAGCAACTGGAAGGATGCATAGACACTTAGCCTTTTATTAAGGTGGATGCAGAACATTTAGATAAAAGTGCATAACCACAACAGTCAACCAGATGAGAGGTTGAATGAATCAAAAAGTGAATACTTTCCACTGTAATTAGAATGTACTCATTCACTTAAATCTAGACCTCCCCCCACCACTGTTATAATTAACTATTACGTTTGTTCATGCTGAATTAGAACTACATGTTCTCACAAGGGTCCAGCTTGCGCTTCTTTGGAAATAAATTGTATTTAAATGAAATCACTAGCGAGACAAATGGATTTATGTCATTATTTGTCATTAGATAAAGTGCTTTCCCATTTGTGTAATGATTCAGCAAAGGTTAAATGGTCATTAATCAGTTCATAATATTGTCAGCCTTCACTTCATAGTCATTTTTAGAACACCTGTATCACATCCCAATACACCCCAATAACATACTGGCCTTGGCATTTTTGGCACTACAGGAAGCCAATGTAGTGAACTGAACAGAGAAGTGATAGGTGCTCACCTCGTCTGACTGAATAACGGATGTGCCGCTGCACTATGAATCATGTGGTGACACATTTGAGTGCTCCTACCACGAGAAAGTTGCAATAGTCCAGATATGACAAGACCGAGGCCTGGACAAGAAGTTGTGCTACATATTCTGTGAGATACGCTCTGAGCTTACAGATATTGTATCGAGTGAATTCTACAAGACAGACAGACTGTCACAACATGGTCCCTGAAGGACAGCTGGTCATCAATCAACACACCAAGGTTGCTGGCGGGTGTTAGTGATAATGAACCACGCTGAACAGAGATGAAGTGCTGAATAGATGGAGAGCTAGGATAAGAAAAAAAGGTCCATCTTTGACAGGTTGTGCTGGAGATGGTGCTCCTTCATCCAGGCGGCAATATCAGTGGGACATGCAGAGATGCTAGCTGATACCATGTGGTCCTCTGGATTGAATAAAATATGCAGCTGCATATCAACAGCATATTATTGATATGAGAGTCCATGGGACTGGGTGATGAGGCCTAATGAGGTGATATAAAGGTAAAAGAGAAAAGGGTCCAGCACTGATTGTTAGGTACCCCTGTGCTGGCCTGCTGCTCCCTTGAAATATCTCTTTGCCAGGACACACAGTAGGATCTGCCCAAGAGGTAGGATTCAAACGACCTGAGGCCAGTCCTTGTGATTCTAAGGACAGCAGGGGTGGCAAAGTGAATGTGATGGTTGACCAGCAGAGGAGCAATCTAGAAGGATGAGGATAGACAACGTGTTGGTAGCTTTAGCTAGCCGCCATGTGTCAACAACAGTAAGTAGTGCCTTCTCAGTGGAGTGGCCCTTCTTGAATCCTCACTGAATAGTATCAAGCAGTCTGTTCTGTAGGAAGGAGGAAGGAAGTGAAAAATGCATCTTGTTCGTTGCTCTCATTGACTGGCAAGCAAAGATGGAATCTAATGTGTAAAAAATATATAAAAACAATAAGCATGCCTAATTTGATGAGGTTTTGCTGCAAATTTTATTTTGTATTGTTCTCCATTATTTCAACTGCTGGAGTTTATGATATAAATAATTGCTCTGATGTAATATGTATGTAAAATGGACACTCAAACAAAAAAGAGAAAAAGCAAAAACTCTCTAAAGTAAAACTTATTGTAAATGACCTACCTAGATTCATAAGTTTTCATATTTTGTTTGCTTTAATTCGATTGAAATATTACATTAATAACACACCCACACAGTGTAGAATTCTTACTTCTTTAAAAATGGACTGTAGGGAGCAAACTTTCTAGATACTCTGATATTGCACAAACTACAATTATACATAATATCACAGTTATTATATCATTTTAAAACTGCACAAACCTTTGCTTATTTGCAGACGGTCTGAAAAGTACCATAATAACAAGGAGAATAGTTGAGAAAAGAAGGCGCCAGAAAGCATCATCAACCCAGAGATCCCGCCAGCCCTGAAAACAGGTAAAGAGGATATTAGTTTTCATTTTCAAACAATCAATTTATTATAATGGAACCCTGATATGAATTTTTGGTTTAGGTAAATTAAATCACACTATTAAACAGCTAAGGGATGCTGCAATGGGGCAGTGAACAGTATTAAAAAAAATAAAGAGAACAATAGTGCAGGGACAAGACAATACAGTAATACTATTTATATAAATATTGTGATGGATGGTCGGGGCCTGGGAGAGCAGG